>NC_059131.1:78243677-78546291 GCF_020740605.2 Lemur catta
AAACCTCCCTAACCTTCCATTTGCTCATCGGTAAAATGAGATAATAACATATATGTTGCAAAATTGTTGTGAACATCCTTTGAGCTGATGCATAAAAACCACTTAGCACTATTAGCACAGTACTTGGCACGAAGTAGGCCCTCAGTAAATATTCATGTTTATTCAAGGGCAAAGGGGGAATGAATCCAGAATAAGAAGGAAATGGACTTAATTCCCATCAGAAAGAACAATGAGGGTTTAGGTCCGGTTCTAAGGATAAAAAGATTGTCTTCTTGAAAGAAAAACTGTCTGCTATAGCTAAAAGGCAAGTTCATGGTAGAAAAACATTGAGAAGTAATATTCCCTGAAAAAACGATCAAGCAGTGACTGTGATAGGTTATTCAAGTTCATCTTTTGTTTATTCCAACTCCCCTGCTATTCATCCACCAGACAACACTGCCCATAACTTCTGCCTTCCTCTCCTGGGGGTGGGGTGGGGGTTCAGGGAGAGGCATAGCTAGGAAGGGAGGAAAGAGGAAGAGCCTTTTTGGAGTGAGGAGCGGTTCTCAAATTCTGGTCCCAGAGGAGCAGCGTCAGTGTCCCTTGGGAGCTTGTGGGATGTGCACATTCTCAGGCCAGCTCCTGTTTTAACAAGCCTTCCAGGTGATTCTGATGACAAATAGTGATTTGAGGTAAAATACTCCTTAGGGATTCCATCTCTGAACTCAGTAATTTACCAGAAACCTGTGAGATGTCAGTTTCTGGGGGAGGGAGAGTGGAGTAGAGATAGACTAAACATAGACTCAGGAACTGCAAAAGTCCAATTGCTAGTATTACTTACTCTGTCAGTTTCTTCATTGGAGAGAAGCACAAGGTAGAAAGTTTGCACAGGGTGGAAAGTTTCAGCATGGGGTCTGAGTGATACAGACGCTGAAATTTAATTCTCCAAGAAGTAGGGAGAGGAAAAGCAGAGTTTAGCGACTGCTGCCCTGCGGTTGGGTGGTGGGTGTGGGAGGCTTGTGGGGGGAGGGGGGGCCCTGTGCAGCACCCACTTCAGGGGGACAAGGGTGACCTCACCATCCCCCAAGAAGAAAGGGAACACTTGAAAACATGAACTGGGGGTCAGACCTTACATTTGTTACCCTAACTGACCATTGCCATGAAGATTTTTAGAGCATTTTGTCCCATTTAAGAAAGAGCATTTCTCACAAGCAGTTCCTCCCACTCAAACCCTGGGTGGGAAACTGGTGGGTGATTTGCCCTGATTCAGAGGTAATCCTTCTTAACTGCCTCACATGGTTGCAAGGTGAGTAAGTGTCTACCGTAAGAGCTGGCGGGAAGGGGTCAGGAGGGATCAAACCACGCTCCCCTCCCGTCAGCGGGTTCAGGAGGCAGGTCTCTGCATGCCTGCCCATGACAGCACCAGCCCCCAGGGTGGTGGCTTGGAAAGCTGGCCTCACTTTTTCTAGAAGCACTATTTGCCTGGATCGAGCAGGGAAAGCTCTGTGGAAAATGACTGTGCAGGCAGGTAGGGCGCTTACCTTCCTGAGCAGGTGAGCTGGGTGCACGTGTGTCAAGAGACCAAAGGGCCTTCCCCTCTGGCAATGAGACAAACTTGATCTGGTTACAGCTTCATACGATTTTGTGTAGGATCCAAACTTTGTTTCTTTGCCTGTTAGACTTTCTAGAAAAGCTCAGCTCTTCACAAAGGGCAAACTCTTCCTTCCCTTCCCCCTTCTGCCATGCTTTGGTTAGGAGGGAAAATGCTTGGCTCTGTCTTGAGATGCAAAGTTTCCATATCCCATTTCTTCCCTCCCCCTTTTTGCAAACTGATTTAATGGATGCAAATAGTCAGTGTTTAAAGCCTCAAAACATGCCTGACTTTGAGCCAAATCCACAAACAGACTCCATGATTCTGACTTTCCCATGGTTGGTTAAAGCTTATTTGGAGCATTCAATACAAGTTTGCATTGTGGCTCTGATAACTCATTAGGAAAGGTTCTGTTTGGCGGCTTAAGGACCAGTAAAACGAAACCGTTCACACCCACAATTCATTTGGGCCGGTAAATGTTGCGGGACTGTTTCACATGAAAACTATTTCTAAGGTAGACTCTGAAAAAGTTTCTTTCTTGCTTCTCATTTGAGATCTCTTGTCTCTGATTTCATTCCTTTTTTGTAGTAATCCATTCACTTCTCTGTTTGCCTTTTCACGCACCTTTGTCTCTTTTTTCCTCTGTCAACTGTTCTAAAATCCGTTTCAAAGACGTATAAAATGTCCAAGGTCTGTACAAACCTGGCAAAATCCTGTTTTGAATGAACTGTGTTTGCTTCCCTAAAATACCTGAAACAGGAGATTCTTCCTGGCACTTCTGAAACGGGAGAGTCTCATGCCTCACTTGTTCCTCAGAATGTTTATTTTAGGCCACACTGAAATCTGTTATTCTTTGTAAATTAACTTTATGAGTCAACACTGCAACTTTATAATCCCAAACTCTCTCCAGCACCACCAAAGTCCTTTGGTACTCCTTCCCATTTGATTAGGGTCAGTAACAGAAAATCTACATGGTCTGGCTAGGAAGAGCCTGGGCTGGCCAGGCTACGGGAGGGAGAGGACGGAACTCCGTGCCCAGGACCTCCTATAGAGCAGTGTGTGTGGCCACAGGTAACACCTTTTATCTTTATGTGTGTCTTTACTTCACCTGTGAAACAAAGGATGTACCACCTCTCTTCTTACTTTAATTTCAAACTATCCGGTTCTTTAAGTCATTTTTGTGGCTGACAATTGAAAATTTTCTATCAGGTCTCTATGGATAATTCTGTCCCCTAGTACAGATTTGTGTGTGATGGAAAGCTATGCTTTAAGTTCTTCTAGAAAGCAAGTTTAGCAATATCTTTCACCTGTTTCAGAAGGCGCCTTATAAAATTGGACCTAAGAGTCCAGAGACAGAGCTTTCTGGAACAGCCAAGCCTCTTTCTGCATCATTCAACCATAGCTGACTGTTGAAATACCAGGAAAAGATTTTCTAAAATGTCTGACCTTCAGCATTTCCTGGCAGTACTATTTGAAAAAAAAAAAAAAATCTTCAAACATTCCGGGCCATCCTAACTGTAAAAATATTTTTGGAATCTTCTGCACAGCAAGAGATGCTGAGCAATTACTCTGCAATGGTACCAGATTTGTCATCCACCTCCCTGGAGGGCTGGCGGAGGCTCCAGTGGCAAATTATTGTCAGTTATCTGAAACATTTATCCAGCCATGCTTAAACTCAAGAGGACTTTCTCTTCTTTTCTTTTTTTGCCTTCCTTTTAACAGTTTGAAATTATATTTCCATTTTGCACATGGCCTTAACATGATTTAGCTCCTTGACCCTGTTACCATTTTCTGGACTCAGTTCTCTTTCCCATCCTGTTTTGTCTATTACCCTGTATTGCTTTTGGTCCCTTGAGTTTCCAGGTCATGCTAAAAGCAGATGAAGAAAATGCTTGAGAAGTTTTCTGTTTCTAAGAATATGTTTGGAAGGTCAGGGGAACAGAGACTGCGCCCTGAGCAAGGAGGGGTCTTTGAGAGCCCTCCCCTCGCATTCTCTTTGCTCCCATGTGTTCCACCTGCAGCTGGTGAGGCAAGATGCCTGTCGTCATGTAATTTCTGGAACTCCTTTCCTCACTCTCTTCTGCCTGGTAGACCCCTGTTTATCCTTTAGACCAAATAAAATATCTCTGCTAGGAAGGCTGTGTGATACCCACTGACAGCCCCATTTTTGAACATTCCACACTGTCTTTCCCTGTTTATAACAACAGAGGAAAGAGGGCAAGGATTGGGACATTTGTTTCTGTGTTTGAAGCACTTTGCCAACTTGATCAATATTTACTGAATTTAATTCAGGTTTCCTCAAAATGCGTAAACCAATATAAGGCTGCCATACAAAGGCTCTATACGGCCCTGCTTGGATCAAATTAATCAGGCCCATTTCCCAGTTAGGCAGTTGAGTTATGTGGCCTTTGCACTGAGATTTACCTGGCAAATAATTCAAATTAAAGCAAAGCCAAGGGCCTGACACCCTCTGCCTAAGCCTTATTCAACCACAGAGAAAGTTACTCATGGAGGGACTTCCTTGAAGTCTGTGTCCTACAAACCAAAGCCACTATCTTCATTTTTCGGAACCTAGCCAGTGAATTCAAGTCTTTAAACTCTACTTGAGGTAGGTTGATTTTCTATCAAATGCTTTTCACAAAACTTCTGTGTATACAAATGGGAACATACGAAATAAAACAAAAATTCTATCTCCCACAGAAATTTCATAAAGCTTCTCTTGTTTCTACCGGCATGAGTATTTGTTTCTGGTCATTTGTGGAAGCAGGTCTACTTGCCGATCTCAGGACAACTCTGCTGTCTACCCTTGGAGTGTGCTGTGGCTACGCAGCGGGCAGAGATGGCCCAGAGAGGAGATGGCTCATCACCTTTCAACCTTACATGTTTTAAGGCAGACTCACTTGAACAGAGAAACTGGTGTTTTTTCCCTCATTCACAAATATTGTGGATGTATACACATTCCCAAAGGTATTAATAGATCAGACTGATACATCTGCACCTTCGTTGACTGTCCGCATCCACACCCAGATGGATTTCCAAGTGATGCAATCCTAATTTTGACTTAAACATCCACAGGCTGTCTTAGAACACTTTCCAGCCAAGACTGGGAACAGCACTTTGGCACTTGCAGAACCACAGCCTTCCCTTACAAGTTCACTTTCACCCAGCTCGCTGGGTTTGCAGGGAGAATTCATTTATTTTGGGCAGGTCTCTCTTCCCCATTTGCAGGTGGCATTCAGAGGCAGAGAAAGAGCATCACTCCTGGCCTGAGCAGAACTCATCAGGCGGTCCCGCAGGGTATGTACACCTGACCACCCTGATCCCAGAAGGTGGAGTTTAGAGCAACAATCATTCATCATCACTATTACCGCCATTGTTTTCATCTTATTTACTGTTTACTTTTGACTGCTGACAGGGCAGCATTTTTGGTATAGGAAGGTGAGACCAGTGTGGGTTTAGACTCAGAGGGTTGGAAGATTAGTTTCTTCCTCTCTCCATCTGAAGCTCCTGGAGGAGAGGCAGTTTTAGAGCAGCCCTGCATCCAACGTGGCGCAGAGAACAGGTGGAGCCAGGGCAGCTACCAGGTGAGGGCATCCTCCCTGTAGGGGCAAGAAAGCAGGGGGAGGTGGTGGTGGGAAGGGCTGAGAGGGGGCCTGGGGCCCAGAGGAGGAGAACCACAGACTTTAGCACATAGAGAGGGAGCCTCGGAGGCCAGCTGGGAGAAACAGTCCCAGTGAGAACAAAAGGAGACCCTCTGCAGGAGAAAGGGAAATGGGAGGGAAAGACGACCACTACGGTGAGAGCAAGTGAAGGGATGTTTCTAAGGAGTCTGTACTTGACCAGTGAGCAATTTATGTGCGCAAACAAAGGTCCTACATATAATTCACCTGTTGATTCCTGGAAGTCAGGAATGGTTTCAGAGGAAGAAGCTGAAGTTACCCCCCAAAGTCTCTGGTGACACCCAGGCTTGGCTTCTGCCATTCCAAGTGAGGCCCTGGCATCATAAGCCCAGCAAGATAGGCAGGTAGGAATGGTAGGGAAGATTCACTGGCTTCTTACGTCAGCCCCAAAGTTCATGGTAAATTTTAAATTTTTGTTCAATAGAGTTGTTAATGTAAAACTTGGTGCCATCTTAAATATATCTGTGCACTTAGGACCTGTAAGAGCTACCATTTTGCTCATTGGTATAGACAGCCCCATTTCTGATACATAATAAATAAATGTGAAATATTGTTGAAATGCCCATTTAGGCCCTTTGTCCCAGAAAGAGGAGGCAGAGAGGCAATGTCAAATCCACCCTGGAGTCATCTCAGGGCCGGCAGTTATTGATTCCCTTGAAGTCCCAGAGCTGCCTGTATGAATCACACTGGAAAAACATGTGGCTGCACTTTTCCATGAAGCAGGTAGCAAAGCCACAGTTGGTGCCTGGGAACCTGCCCTGGTGTCTCTGCCAGGAGAGCATGCCGACTCATGCCTGGGCTCCCACACCAGGGCTGTGCCAAGTGCATTGGAATGAAGGGACATTGCAGAGGATCAGGAGCTCCAGGAGTCCCACTCCGGTTCTCAGGCTGGGGTGAGGACCCCGAGATTCCTATCTGCACTGAGGCAAAGCTGGAAGCAGAGTCTGCGATTCGGAATGCAGGACCCAGAGTTCAGGGTCACATCAGGGGCGGGTCACAGGAGAACAGTTAGCTAACCTCGGTCCAAACCAGAATCAGATTCAGAGTGGCAGGGCAGCAGGACAGTTTTATCTCCCAGGTGGGATCAGAGTGAGGCCGAGAGGCAGCTTGCCAGCTGGAAGAACACCTGGGAAGCCTTAAACCTGGGGTAACTTTAGTGGCAACTCTTTCAACTTCTAGTAGCCTCCTGTGTGCCTCCTTCTGTCGACCTGACAGTAACAGGGCATGTGCCCTAATGATGAAAATAACCTCAAATAGCTGCAGAATGAGGGTCCATTGCAATCTCCTGGCAGATGGAGAAGGAGGGTAAAACTGTATGGGAGTCTATGTCAGGGACCGCAGTCTATTTTAAATTGACAGCGTGTCTGATAGCACCAGTCTCAGTAGATACCGCTCTGAAAGTTGGTAAGCTACCTGCTAGCAGATTTAGTGGGGTGATGCTTTTTCTGAAGTCTAAAGTTTTGATTGTTCATCTCTGGGAAAGTGTCACATATTACACTGCTAAGTGGTGGTGGTGTCCAAAACCAACATTTTGGTTTGTCTTTCTCAGACAAGAAGGATTCTTGGCACAGGCAAGCAGAGGGAAGGGTATGGTATGCACATCTTCTTGTATCAGCTTGTGTTCCTGTTGTGCTGGCAACCAGAGGGGTCCACATAGGTGGAAAAAAATGCTGCAAGATTTAAGGTGAGGAGCAGTGAAGTGAGTAATCCTTTCAGATGGAAGTTAATAGTGCCAGGCCAGGGAGGAGGCGATTTTGGCTGCCAGCATTTAGAAATGGCTTAGCTTTTTTAGGAGGCGACATGCCTTATAGTCAGCCAACTTCAGGTAAGATGTCATGGGACCAGTACATGGAAGGTTTGTAAGACTTTCAAGTTCTATTTCATCATTTACAAATTGTCCACCATTTTGGCCCTGAACCTATGGCTTATTTATTGAACCAAATGAAATTTCAAGGAGGGGAGCAGTAATATGAACCAACATAAAAGAATTACCAACAAGCCTCTGTGGGCACAGGTGTGCACATTGCCACCATCACTTTAGATATTTAGATTCATTCATTCTCATTTCGAAACTCATCCTAAAACTAAGGCAGACTGACACCCACTATATCCTAAATTGCCAACAAATTAAAGACTATTATCATAATTTCCTAGAGTTGTCTTTGAGTCAGTTTTAAAATGTAACCTTTTAAAATAAAAACAAATTACAACTTTAGAAACATATAAGCAACTATCAATTGCTGTCATATACTAAGCAAATTTTGAAAGCAAACAAAGTATAATGTATAATGTTTCTTTCTCATTAATTCTTTTCAGGCACAGCTTAATAAACTTCTCTTTTATTCTTGGTTTTGGTTAGAATCCTGTTTTTCCTACTCACCCAGAATCTTCATCTTTGGAATAAAGAATTTGTGAATGATCCTGGCACTTAGGGCTATTTGACATTAAAAGCTCATGTGGTGTCTGTCCTTCTCCTAGTGAGTGGATAGCGTAGGGTGGCCAGGAGGAAACTATTGCTCAGGAACTTGTTGTTTGCTATGTGATTCATGTCACCAAGGTGAATAAATCTCAGGCCATCCCTTCTAAGGCTTAAAGTCCAGTGTGACCAGAAGGGAGGAGGCCACCTGGGGAAAAATGAGATCCCAGTGAGTTCTGGTCAGTGTTAAGATATGGAAAGTATACCCCACTTTTGTGCATATATCCAAAAGGATTGAAAGCAAGGTCTCAAAGTAATATTTGCATATGCATGTTCACAGAAGCATTATTCATTCTGACAATAGTCAAAATATGGCTGCAACTCAAGTGTCCATAGATAGATGAATGGGTAAGCAGAGTGGGGTAGACACATACAATGCAATTAAATGGAAGGAAATTCTTACACATGCTACAACATGGATGAAGTTTGAGGTCATAATGCTAAGTGAAATAAGCCAGACACAAAAGGACAAATTCATAGAGTGGTCAAGTTCATCGTGACAGAAAGCTGAGTGGTAGTTTCCAGCGGCTGAGAGGAGGAGGGAAGAGGGAGTTTATTGGGTACAGAGTTCCAGTTTTCCAAGATGAAGAAGTTTTGGAGATTGGTTGCCCAATGATGTGAATACACTTAACATTACTGAACTGTACACTTAAAAATAGTTAAGATAGTGAAAAAAAATTGTGTAGCAAGTGTATGTGTAGAAAGTTTTGGAAGCACAGGAGAAGCATTTAGCACCACAGACCTGATTAACAATCACAGACTGTGACTGAGCCACAGGGTGCCCAGATATTTGGTCACACATTATTCTGGTGTGTCTCTGATGGTGTTTTTGGATGATATTAACATTTTAATTGGTAGATTGAGTAACACAGGGTGTCCCCCATAATGCGCGTGTGCCTTGTTCAATCCATTGAAGGCATGAATAGACCAAAAAGCTGACACTACCCCAAGTGGGAGAGAATTCTTCCCGCTTGACAGCCTTCAGCTTGGAACACTGGTTTTTTCCTGCCTTCCGACTCAAACTGAAACATCAGCCCTCCCTGGCTGCTGAGCCTGCCGGCCTTTGATGGGAATGGCAGCTATCCTGGTTCTCAGGGCTTTGGACTAGGACTGGAGCTAAACCATTGGCTCTCCCAGGTCTCCAGCTTGCTGACTCACCTTGCAGATCCTGGGACTTGTCAGCTTCTATAATCTTATGAGCCAGTTCCTTATACTAAATCTCTCTCTGTCTCTCTCTGTGTGTATAGTCATGCAATGGGAAACGTGTTAGGTGATTTCCTGGCTGTGAGACCATCACAGAGTGTACTGACACAAACCTAGATGTCACAGCCTACGACACACCCAGTGTATATGGTGTGTCTTATCACTCCAAGGCCACAAACCTGTACAGCATGTGACTGTACTGAATACTATAGGCAACTGTAACACAACAGCAAGTATTTATGTATCTAAACACATCCAAACATGGAAAAGGTACAGTAAAAATATAGTATTATAATCTCATGGGACCACCATCACGTATGCAATCTGTCATCAGCTGAAACGTCATTATGCAGCACATGACTATAAATATATGCACATGCACACACACACACACATACACATACATCCTATTGGTTCTGTTTCTCTGGGGAACCCTGACTAACAAACACAGCATCCTGGGAAGGCTTCCTGGAGGAGATGCCACCTGACCTGAGCTTTGACAGATGGACAAGAGGTAGCCAAATGGATAGCACAAAAAGGACACAGAGACCCTGGAATGCTTCCAGGTCTGTATCAGGGAAGAGGCTGGAGAGGAGGTGGGGCCAGCCGGGCCATGGAGAACTTTACGTATCATGCTAAGAAGCGTTATCCTACGAGCCAGCATCTCTACTCCAGTCTGTGGATGTCAGTATGGAAGAGGTGCTTCCCACAAGATGCACAGAGTAAATACTCTAGGTCAAGGTCAGCTAGGTCTGGAATTCCCAGGCCAAAAAAAGTGAACAGGTTTCATTACAACAGGACTTCCCAGATCCTTTAATGAGCCACTGTGCACTGTGACTCTGCAGGAGAGGACACAGTATTTTAACACAGACTCCCTGCCCCTGTCTAATTCTAACAGCTGGGCAGCCAGTTTCCACAGAGTGCTGCTGGGACAGTGGGAGTCACTGAAGCGGTTTAGGTGTTAGACTGACACGACCAGTTCTTTGTTTTTGGTGGATGAATCTGGCTGACACATAGAAATCTACCAGGGGCTCAGTTTGGCGGCAGGAGATGCTGTTGGTGCTCCACCCAGGTCCTCTTGGGTCCCTTTGGGTCCCTCTGCCTGTTCTGTATGGACAGCCCTTGGGCTGTGGGACTTAGCTCCTTCTCCTGGGATGTCCTTTGCAGGAACTGCCTGGTGTGGGGTGTGGAATCCAGCTTCCTTCCTCAAGTCAGGACAGACCTGAGGGGTAACCTCTGCTCTCTCACAAGCTCCCCTTGTGGGATCAGGCCGAGGCTCGAATGTGACCTGAAACCGCACCCTTGCTGAACCTCTCCCTTTCTCTGTCCTGTTCCTTTAAAGGGGGCCCTTCCTCAGTGAAGCTCAGGCTCTGCTCCTGGGAAACCCAGACTGCGATAGGCGGTGGCCTCACTGCTCCTGGTAAAAACAGGCACGTTATGAACAAGGGCAGTGGTCATTGGGATGGAGGGAGAATATCAGTTTCAGCACTTTTTAAAGATGTAAACTCAGTAGAAATTAGGTAACTGTGTATTGAGGATTAGCCTCAGATAATTCCAGGCTTCTGGCTTAGATAAGCAAAAGTATCATAACCAGGAAAACAGAAAAAAACAAGTTTGTGGCAGAGGATGAGTTCAGGTTTGACCTGTTGAAACAGAAGCCCTTTGGGGACAGTCATCCAAATAGAAAAATGTCCCAACCTTGTACAAACATGAGATTCAGGGGGAAGGTTAGAGCTGGTGGTGATGGATGTGGGGTCGTTAGCCAAACAGGAGGTAAAATCCATTTGAGCAAAAAGGCAAAGAAATAAACCAGGAGAGTGAGCTAGGTCGTGTGAGACCATGGGGATGGTGAGGAGTGGGTGAAAGGTCAAGCTCTGGGACACTCTGAGGTCCAAGGGGCAGGCTGAGAAGGGGGCGTCCAGAGAGACGGGGCATCTCGAGGAAGGATGAGGACAGAGAACAGGAGCCAGGATGGTGAAGCCAAGGACCAACACATTCTAGGAGTAAAGCTAGAGCTGCTACAAGTCATTAGATGTGGCAACAGTGTGTCTGTGGGTGACTTCCGAAATGCATTCAGTGAGTGGGGGGGCAGTAGGCTGAAGGTCAAAGGCAGTTGAGAGTGTGGAGATGGTCGTATAAGATGTCTGATGGGAAAAAAGGATGCAACATAGCTCAGTTCTACCTGTAAGGAAACGAGGCCCAGAGAGGTGGAATAATGTGCCCAAAGTCAGAGCTAATGGTGTAGGCAGACAGGATTCAAATCAGGAGGATGTTTGACTACAAACCCGCTGGTGTTTCCTGGCTCCTTCCTTCCCACCAGCTTTCTGAGTGAATCTTTCAACTGTCGTCAGTTTCTGAGCACTCAGGCCCATCCTTAATAGTTTCTTCTTCTCAACCAGCACAAGAAATAAACTGCTGAAAGACAAAAGCGAAGCCTCTCCCCATCCCTCCTCGCTCTTGCTTCAACCTCCTGACAAAAACAGACCTAAAATTTTCCAAGATCAAGAAGAGCGTAAAGCCTGATTTTTTTTTCCCTAGGGAGAATAAGGAAATTTTCCACTTGTTTGTAAAGAAAAGAGGAACAGCACCTGTTCCCGGAGCTATTCTAGCAGTTAGCAACCAAGCTAAGTGCTACTTACTATAGAGCTTTGTAAGATACCGGAAAAAACCAAACTGTTTTTCTCTTATGAGATGCTCACAACACACCCCAGATGTGTGTGGTGGTTTTCTCCCCCACACCCAGCAATTCTGCAGACGATTCTCCAGGAGGCACCAGCTGGGTATCTCTAAATGAATCCAACCCTGACACCATCTACCCGAAGGCAGAGTCAGATCTCTCAGGCTAAGGCCTCAGCCCCATAAGACTGCTACCCCTTCAGATGCCAATCACAAGCAGTAGGTTGTTATCTATATTTCTGACCAATATGCTATTAGTTGGGGGCTCCCATGACTCCCGCTTTGGTTCAATTAATCCGCTAGAGTGGCTCACAGGACTCAGGAAACACACTGCTTATGTTTATCCATCTATTACAAAGATATTATGAGGGATACAGATGACAGCCAGATGGGAGAGATGCCCAGGGCAGGGCATGTGAGAGGGGGTTTGGAGCTTCTGTGCCCTCTCCGGGACCCCCTCCAGGAACCTCCACGTGATCAGCTGTCTGGAAGCCCATCAGAACTCTGTCCTTTTGGGATCTTATAGAGGTTTCACCATGTAGGCATGATTGATTACATCACTGGCCATTGGTGATCAGCTCCTGTCCCACCATCACCAGCTTGCCATTGGCTTGGAAGGATGGCCATGTTCACATGGAGAGCCTGGGACACAGTCCTCATAAATCTGATACGGTGCTAGTGATCTGGGGCTTTGTGGTGGCATTCTGCTCTGTGTGAGGTTACCAGCCAGAGTTCCAAGGCCAGCGATCCAAAAGCGTGGCCACTGGGGAGTGGGTGTTGGGTAGAGTATTCACAACACCCCTGCAGAAAGCCTGATGCCTGAGGTTCTCCCAGTCAACAAGACAGATGTATCCCAGCCTCATTACATTGATATCGTAACTGTCAAATTAAGACATTTCTATGATGTGAAAGGCATCACAAAGCACAGTCCTAGGGACTCAATACGCTGGGATTCACTTTTCCAGGTTTGTTTCTTTGATTTAATAGAAAAGGTGTTTCCATTTCCTCACCATTGTTATTGTTCTATTTAGACCAGAGTTCAGTAGTAACCTTTTTGCCCCTCTGGCGGTCGGTCGGTAGTTGTTTGCATTAGTCATGCAGCCCGAGCCCCAGGAAGGTCACAGTGAAGGGTGGAGGGCGGCCCTTCCCCACACACACCTGCCGGTCCCCCAACATGATGTCTGCGCAGCAGTGATCTGGGCTGCGTTGAGGATCAGAAGGGAGAAGTCATGGTAAGAAACAGCTGTTTGGCTTAAAGATGTGTTGATTTGCTCATGTTTGTAACTTGTTTGCTTTTTTGCTTGGGGTTTTCAAGTTGCTGGTGTTGGTGAGAATGGCAAGGAGTCCCACTCCCTGTGAACTCTAACTAGTTCCTGGCTTCCCAGTTTGGCTACAGAGTGGGTATGGAGATGAATGTCTTGTGCAGGGGTCGGGGGCTGCAGGGGCCGTGGGGATGGATCGTTGGTGCTCCCCGATAAGGCAGAACTACCAAGGAAGCAAAATTGTGATGGGAACAACTGGTCACATGCAAGACAAATATTTTCTTTTTGATTTATAGTTTCCTCTTGGTTTGATTTACTTTTTCATTACAGGATTATAGCTCTAGATGAGACATGATCTGTAAACCAAACTGCATGCCACTTGGAGATACCAGGATGATGAAAATCAATTTTCTGCCAGTTTTTTTGTTCTGACAGATGTGACTTATCTTTGACAACAAAATGTTCCACATGTAAGAAATCAAAATCAAATACTGTCTGCAATTTAATACTGTCACCAGATTTCATCTTTAGGTTGATTTTTGTGTCTTCTGTATTTTATTTATTGATTTATTGAGAAAATGATCGTCTGGTCAGTTATACCATGAGTTGCATTGGCCAAGATACCAAAATAATTCCAGAATCACTATTTTTTATTCTGATGTTTTTCACTCTGTAGACACCATGTCTCTCAGATAACTAGGAAACCAGAGTAAAGGCTTCAGTCAATAATGTTAGAACACTGATTTTCTCTCACGCTTTTTACCTTTTCCTGCAGATCAGATGACATGGGAAACCGTCAGAGTCCCCTTGTAGTTGAGAACAGGCTGAGGGTGTTTGCATGGGCCCAGTCCTCGTGGTATCAAGTGCCAGGTCCCTGGGGCAGCCCTTCCTTCTCCTCTCTGGTCTTTGCCCCCAGAGCAATGAGGATTCTTCTGGATTCTACCACAGAATGGAGGCTGGTAATACCCAGATGTTAGGGAAGCCAACAGAGCACTAATGTCTCTATCAAAGACAAGGTGCAGCTTTTAGAGTGACTGGAAATTGCAGTTCCGCTTTCAGTTACTTGGAAGCCACTTGAAGATGTCCAGAGTCGATTTCATAGACCCTAGCAATACCCTGTACTAGTATAATTATCTGCATTTTAGCGGAGCAGAGATTGAGGTACAAAGAGAGGAAGTACTGTACTTGCCTGAGACCTCAATGAAACGTCTGACACTATCAGGGACATATTTATACTCCTAACATTATTTTTAGCTATTCAATGGACAACACTTGCTTTTCTTTTTTTAGGCCACAGTTGTTGAGGAATCCACCACATTTCTGTAGTAGGAAGAATGTTTGTCTTTATGCCTTGCCCTTCTGGTTAAAAGGTATTTCCTTCCTCTTTGGCAGTGTAGTGGCCACACCATTTCGTCACTGGGGGCTGCCTTTCTGCAGTGGGTGTGAGGTTTTACCACTTGCATTTGTCAAAGTGCTCTGGGCTCTTGGAAAAATAGGTTCTCTACTCCCATAAGGAAGAGGGAAGAAAAGAATTTTCCAGCTTTCTGAAAGGCAATGTGTTTTCTGTCTTGGCCACTTACCATCCCCTGGCCCTACTCAGAAAAAGCCAGTATTCATTTCTGATGTATAAAAGTAATTGCATCTAAGTTACCTTAAACAAGCTCCATAATTCAAGTCAAAAGTAACCAAAAACGGAATGAAAACCACATGTGAAGGCATGGAAACAGCGGGTCTATTAAAATACCTTTGCAGTGTGCTTTATCTCTCCTTCCAGACATCCTGCCTAGGGTCGCCCCTCTGCTCTGCACCAGGGTCCCCTCTTCTCCCTGCCCTGAGCTAGCCATCGTGAAAGGCAGCCTTTGATGTGGGAGCTCTACCTTCTGCCAAATTACAGGAAGAGGCTGGAAGCCTCGTGCTGCTGCAGAGACCCTGAAACAATGCAAAAGGGGGGCAGGATATTTTCCACTTATTCTGTGGCACAGCAGAAGAGAGGCGCATGAGAACACACGTGCACAAACACCCGGCACTCCCACACTCAGGCACAAACAGTGCTGGGCGCAGCTGCCGCAGGAGAGGTGTGGAGCTGCTAAACATTAACACAGTGGCTTTGAAGCTTCTCAGAGATGTCTCCTCATGTGGCCCTATCGCTCTTTGGTTGACGATGCAGGGTTTTGGTGTTTTTTTCTTTCCTTTTCCTTTTTAAATAAAGACTCCTATTTACAGAACTAATCAAGTAGGAAGGCATTTCATGGGTCTAGCCTAAAGGATCAAACTAAGCCATCTGCCTGAGGGGACGTAAGAATAAGTGAGCTGCCCTTGGCACTGTGGCCAGGCAAAAGGGAAAAGGTAGCCGGCAAGTGTGGTTTATAGCAAGGGATTGGAAACTCTGGTGGCAACCCACACCAGGAAGTGCATTTCCACATCCCCACCACTTCAAACGCCCCATGCAGAGAGCTGGAAAAATACACTGCCGTGAAAGAATTCTGGAAAGAATATGAAAAGCATTCTGCTCCTTTTTATTCTATTATTTTTCTATTCTAGTTGATTTTATTCTATTGTTACAAATGTGCTGGTCTCAATCTGTAAACTCATTTCATAACCCGCTACACACTAGGAAACTGACCCCCAGTTGGAAAAGCTTTTGTTTCGGTGAAAAGCAGACAAGGGAGAGTTTCTCGTGGCCTCGGGCAGTGGACAGCAGAGGAGAGAAGCATCCGGATTTTGAACATCACAAAGAAAAGTGAGCTACGGGGGCGGGACGGGGTGCCCACAGCTTTCAAACGTCAATAGTCTGTTGGAGAAACATGTCCCTGACTTTCAGAAGGAGGCCTGCTGTAGGGAGTCACATCATCCATCCGCCTTACAAGAAACTGTCCCCAGTACGTCTTGTCTTTCCCATGAAAGGAATAGAAAGGTTCACAGTCGCAGGCAAGCTTTTGGAGCTTGAGGGTCTATGCTATTTGGAGTCTTTCCCCCCTTTTCTTTTTGGATAAATGCTCATTTATAAAACTGATCAAGTAGGAAGATATTTCATTGGCTCTAAAATTCAAATGAAGCCATCTGCAGAGAGGAGGATGCCCCAGAGGGGCAAGAGGGGCGCACGTGAGCCATGCTGGCACTGTGAGGATCCAGGAGAAAGGAAAAAGAACAACTGCAAATACAGTCCCCTCTGACCTCTGTGTGTACAGCTAAGGCCACTCTACCAGGGCCTGGGTACCTGTGTGTGAGGCTTTGGGGCCAGAGATGGGGCCTACTCCAGCAGGGGCCCTGAGGACCCGCCTGGTTACACCTGTGGACCCTACATATTGGTGTAAAGTGCTGTCAGAAGTGCCTCAGTTGGACCACATATTCCATGGTCACCCTAAGTATGGATAACTGAGGAAAGTATGTCTACAGCATGCAATCTACTTTATTCCTACTGCTGTGCCACAAAAACACACAGTCCTTGTACATATACACCTCTGATTTCCAGTAATGTAATCCTCAGATTAAGGAAGAATCAAAATGATGCAACTGGGAGCTGGTACAGTGGCTCATGCCTGTAATCCCAGCAACTTGGAAGGCTGAGGTGGGAGGATCGCTTGAGGCCGGGAGTTCGAGACCAGCCTGGGCAAGGTAGCGAGACCCTCGTCTCTACAGAAAAATAAAATTAGCCAGGTGCACTGGTGCGCCTATAGTCCCAGCTACTTGGTGGCTGAGGCAGGAGGATCACTTGAGCCCAGGAGATCCAGGCTCCAGTGAGTTATGATGACACCACTGTGCTCTAGCCTAGGTGACAGAGCAAGGCAGTATCTCTCCAAAAAAAAAAAAAGCAACTGGCTACGAGGTAAGTACTCCTGTTGCTAAAACTCACGGTCATAACATGTTCTTCCAGGAGCCTGCTTAGGGCGTCCCTCTGGCCGTCCCATCTGGAGGAACAAAGGCCCTTTTAGATGCTTTCAGCCCTGGAGGCTCCTGCACCATCCCAAGGTGGGTGCAGGTGTATGTGAACGTGTAGCGGCAGCCTGTGCACTCAAAGGTGAGGGCTGGACATAGCAAAGCTGACACAGATTAGGGAGCCAGGGGCTTGCCAAGCTGCAAGCATCCCATCTTCTCTAAACTGCAGCTCATCTCCAGCTCAGGGCTCCCTGCAGCTCCTCTTCTTTTGTACCTAAATGAGGCTTCTGCCCTGTTTGCTTGCCTCCCTCCCTGGTGGGTCAGAGCTCTGTCCCCAGGGCGCTCTTTTGGTGGGCCTTGGAACTACCTTTGGGTTCTGGGAGGTTGGGGTCCTCCTAAGCTGCCAGCCTGCCTTTGAGGCCCTCCCACCACCGCCTCCTGTGGACAGCGCCACCTGTGGCTAATGCATGACCACGCGTGTCCAGTCCCTCGGTTCCTTGTGCGTCTGCTTGTTCTGCCACCTTGCTGGGCTGGTTCTTGGCACTTCTGTCTGTTGTGGCCTACGTCACCTCCTCCTCCCCGGTCCCCTGTGTCTCTGGGCCCTGTGTGCCTCACTGGAGCACCCTCAGCGAGGTGACCCTAGCCTGTCCTGGTGCCTCTCACGTGTGAATGGGCTCTTCCTCACCTGCTCCTCTTCCCATCTACGTCTGCCCTGGATGGTTCCTCTGCTCTCTGCGCAGGCAGCTTGCACGGTGGGAGGCATGTCATGGCCTGTGCCCAAGCAGGGCTTTCATTTCTGTTTTGCAACCTACTTTTAACGAATGTCTGCGGTTTCTTAAAAGTCAATAATATATTTGGGGATGGGGTGAGACTGATTATTTTAAAACATACCTTGATGAAATAAAACTATTTTTTAAAGTTAACTGTGAATCTTTGGCAGCCTAAATATGATGGCAGATGAGCAAGACAGAAGGGAATGAACTGTCCTGTTTAAAGTTTTCCGTCCTCCCTTCATTCCAACAAAGGGCAAAAAGGATGTACTAAACACCAAAGACTTTACTGTACCGTGTGATGGTCAAGAAGTCAGCTGGGACTCAAATCTCAGTTCTGCTTCTTAGTAATTGGTAGTAGAATGATGGCTCCCCAACCCCCAAAATATGCACTTCCTAATCCCTGGAACCTGTTACCTTACATGGCAAAAGAGACTTTGCAGATGTGATTAAGTTAAGAACCATAAGATGGAGAGACTATCTTGCATTATCTGGGAAACTCCCAATGTAGTCACCAGCGTCCTTATATGTGAAAGGTGGAGCAGGAGAGTCAGAGTCAGAGAGAGGTTAGAAGATGCTGTGCTACTGTCTTTGAAGGTGGAGGAAGGGGCCATGAGCCAAGGAGTGCAGGCAGCCTCTAGCAGCTGGAAAAGGTGAGGAAACAGACTCTCCCCTAGAGCCTCCAGAGCCCATGCAGCCCTGCTGACATCTTGATTTTAGCACAGTGAGATCCATTTCGGACTACGGACCTCCAGAAATGTAAGATAATAAATTCAAGTTGCTTTAAGACAATGTTTGTGGTAATTTGTTACAGCATCAGTAGGAAACTAATACAGCAGGTATATCTCCTTAGTTAAGATGTTTTTCTGGTTTTCAGCTTGTTTCCTGATCTGCAATCTAGAAATTATAATAGTACCTGCACCACACAGTTGTTATAAGCCAGGAAAACCTGATGCAAGTCAAGTGCACAGTAAGGTTTGTTTCCTGCTATAGTCTGTGTGCAATTAATGATAGCTATTGTTGTTATTGCTTCCTTGAATCCTTACAAGTGACTGAAGAAGTCATTAGTATTATTCCTGTGAACTAAAATAAAATCTTAAGTCCCCCAGCTGACTGAATGGACCCCCTCTTGGCCAAAGGTACCCCAGAAATACCTTAAAGCTGAGTTACTGGCCGTGAGAAAGGAGGTAAGACATGCCTCTTCACGCCCCCTCCCTTCTTGCAGAGATCCTTTGTAACTGATTATCACGCCTAAGGCTATATGAGACAAAGCTTAAACCACACCTGCAGGTCATCAATTTACTTAACAGATCACTTGAGTCTCTGTATATGTCCAGTGGCTTGTCTATGATTAGCGGACTTCCTCATCTTAACTTCAAATGCTCCAAACCTTTAGACAAAGCTTCATCTCTTTAATCAATTAAAAATCAAAGAATCTTTAAACTCACCTATAACCATAATCCCCCACTTCAAGATGTCCTGTCTTTTCAGGTCAAACCAATACGTGCCTTCCCTGTATAGATTTATGACTTTATGTGTAATTCCTGTCTCCTTCGAATGCATAAAACCAAAGTGTAACCCAACCTTGGGTAGACCACTTGCTCAAGGCTGCTTGGGTTTGGCTCTCTGGGCCATGGTCACACATATTCAGCTCAGAATAAACCTCTTTAAAATATTTTACAGAGTTTGGGTTCTTTTTCGTTGATATTCCCACTTTAAAGATGTGGCTCTGAAAGTTAACATCTTGCCTGGGCCCATTGTAAGTGGCAGAATTAGTAGCCACACCCAGGCAGCCTGACTTCTCAGCTCCCGCTTCCCTTCCTAGACAACATGCAAGAGTAGTGGAAGTTTGAAAATGAGGTTTGAGTTGTGAACAGGACACAATAGACTTGGGTCCTAATGAGAGCACTTTGTGAGGGGTGATAGCAAAAGCTGCCCCAAAGTATTTCTTGCTATCCCCGTTTGCATGCTTTGGCAGGCTGAGTTCTTTGAACCAAAGCACATTGGAACGGCTCAGAAGCTAAGTCTCTCTCTGACCTTTTCCTGCACTTCTTCCTCTTGCTCCCCTGTCTCCCCCAAGGTAGGCCATAGGAACCAGAATTCCTCTTCCCCAAGGCAGCTCATAGAAACTAGAACCCCCAAAGTCAGCCATAAAACCTAGAAATATTATTCTAAACTTCCCCTGCCTTTCTGTGCAAGAGATGGCTGTAAAGAAATTCTCTGACCCACTTTGTCTGAATGTGGATCATAAGACCTCATTCCAGAGGGTCCTGCCCTGGGCCGGGGAGGAAGGAATGCCACGCAGAGGCCATGAAGAATCCAAGCCGACAGGCCTTGCCGGTTTTGCCCACTCAGTCTACTGCTAGCATTAGATTAGTCCCTTTTTGTCCAGTCACATTTCTACATGGCTTCCATTCTGCACTGAATCTAAGCATCAAAATGGATGGTTTTCCCTTGCGTCCCTGGCTTTCATTTCTGAAGGCTCCCATGTCACATAAAACTTTGGTGAAGGCCGGGCGTGGTGGCTCACGCCTGTAATCCTAGCACTCTGGGAGGCCGAGGCGGGTGGATCACTCAAGGTCAGGAGTTCGAGACCAGCCTGAGCAAGAGCAAGACCCCATCTCTACTAAAAATAGAAAGAAATTATCTGGCCAACTAAAAATATATATAGAAAACATTAGCCGGGCATGGTGGCACATGCCTGTAGTCCCAGCTATTCGGGAGGCTGAGGCAGGTAGATTGCTTGAGCCCAGGAGTTTGAGGTTGCTGTGAGCTAGGCTGATGCCACAGCACTCTAGCCCGGGCAATAGTGCCAGACTCTGTCTCAAAAAAAAAAAAAAACTTTGGTGAAATAAATTTTTTATGTTTTTATCTTGATAACTTGTCTTTTGTTATGGAAGTGTCAGCTGTGACCCTTACGATAGGGAGAAAAGGTATCATACCTTTCTGCCCCTACAGTATTAATTATAGTTAAGAAGTTTCTAAGACTTCAAATTAAACATATGAAAATGGATTATACATACTGTCATTTAACAGATATTTATTTATTACCTACTAGGCCCCACTCACTGTTGTACGTACTGGGGATGTCTCAGTGAGTAAAACAGAGTCTCTTTCATTGGAGCTCACCTATCACTGGGGGAGAGACAAACACAGATATATTTGTGCAGGTGTGTATAGGTGTGAGATAGTAAGTGCTTTGAAGGAAAGTAAATCAGGGTAAGGAATAAATCAGGTAAGGAGCTAGAGATTGGTGGAGAGTGTCATTTTAGATGGAGTGCTCAGGAGTGGCTCTCAGGTGTGGTGTGAATGAAGGAAGGAGTGAAACGTGTGATTATTTTGGAGTAGAGCCTGACTGATAGAGGCACCAGTAAGTGCAAAGGCCCTGGGGCAGGGCAGTGTTGGCACAGCTTGGGGAGGGCAGTGTGAGTGGAGCCCCCTAGATGGAGAGGGGAGAGATGTTGTCAGATTACTGAGGCCTAGAGTGTGTAGGGCTTTGTAGGTTCTGGTTAGAGTTAGGATTTTGTTTTGATTTGGGAAGCCATTGGAAAGTTTTGGGCACAGGAGACACATCATCTAATTTAAGTTACAAATATGATAATGAAGGAGCTCAGGAAATTTCACCCCAAAGATATGACTCCTTGATATAAAGAGTATTTTGAATTAAGGGCCCTTAGAGATCAACAGGCTTTGGAAGGGGCTTTCCCTCTATCTGCATAAAACCAGAGTCATCAAAAGAAACAATTGAGTTCCCTTCTCCTCCCTGTTAACTCATGTATTGCAGGAAAGAGGATCAAGAATGCAACCAGACTTGGCCCAAACTATTTTAAATATAATACCTGACTCTTGGGTTAGTTTAATTTCCAGAGAGAATCATTTACAAGTCAATCTGTTTCCCCCATCCATTCATTCTCCCAAGCACCTATTCATCCTCCCCAGTGACCACGTATTGCCACTCAACAGCATTGCCTCTATTCCTCATCTTCCCATCCTCCAAAGTGAGGGTATATAAACTTCTGGACCCCATTGGGATATGGGGTGATCACTCTGTGATTCTCCCTGTGAGAACAATAAATAAATCTTTTTCTCTCATACATCTGCCTGATTGTGAGTTGATCTTTCAGTGGACCTTCCGGGGCAAAGGGGAAGTTTCACCTCACTCCCACAAGAACAAATTTTTAAAAAGACACTGTGGTTAAATTGAGCTCACATTGGCCTGTGGGGTTGCCTGACGTCTCTTGCCTGAGGCTGGCGGCTGGCAGAGGTTCGCTGACACGTCCCAGGAAAGAGTGAAGCACTCCATGCAAAACTGGAATCAGCTCAGGGCAGGGCGCCAGGATCCTGCCAGACCTAATAATCTACAGCCACAGTGGAGGATTTGCTGCTGCTGCTGCTTCGTAGTGGTAGCCGAAGGGTTTATCAATCCTTCCATCCAAATTTCCTTATTTAAAGTGTTGAACTTGCCTCTATGAATTTCCAAACCTCCTGGCTTGTTGAGAAGGCTGTTTTAATTAGAAGATCCTCATTCCACTCTTGCTTCCTGCAGAGTTTCTCCGCCTGAGAGTATTTGTAGAGCTGGAATTGTGGCTGCAAATATTTCTTCCCCCACTTGGCTGATCGCCTATGCACCTGCTTGTCAGATTTTTGCATTTTCAGTTTGCAGTAGAGAGAGAGGTACCTAAAAGGAGTCTGTCTCATGCACTGTCCAAATCTCAGCTTTAAGTCTTACATATGTTAGTATTTTCTCACTGAACCTAGCTTATTTGAGAGTCTTGTTAACCTCTGTCATTTGATTTTGGGACTGAAAGGGCATAACATTTGGTCATGCGTTCTCAATTCAATGTAATTAAAGTTGGGGTTTTGAAGCAAGGAGACTATTCTCTTTCACTTGCTTTTTTGTTTCTTAAATTATATTTAAAGAGAGCAAAATATTTCTGCATCCTAGTAAGTTAATTAAAAGTTTCTGGACAAAATTGGACAGCTTTTCAAAAAGGAATTTGCAGAGTTTAGAAATTTTTTCAGCATCTCCATCCTCTTTTCCTCCCCTGACACAGACACACACATGCACACACGCACACACACACACACGCAGACATGGGCACACACACACACAGACACACATGCAGATGGGGACACACACAGACACGCACACGCAGGTTGGTAAATGGAAACTTCCAAGGCAGAGAATCTACTCCTTAAGGATACGTTATCATCAAATATTAGTATTTATTGCCCCCCGCAAAATTCCATTTGAAAAACATGTCGTTGTGCTGTGTATGAAAGGGTAGGGGGTGAATATCACACCTATTCCTCAGCCAGCATTGCAACAGGGAAAAGTACTAGCCAATAAGGAAAACTCTAGCTCCTTTCTTTGGCTCTCGACACTCCTAGAACTCTTAAATCTAAATTAAACGCAACAGTTTGATTTGGCAAATATTCATGAGTCGAGCTGTGGGCAGTGTGCAAGTCACTGTGCTAGCTGTCAGAGTCTGACTAAAGTGATGAATACCCTTCCCAGGCTCTTCAGAAGGTGCTGGAACTAAAGGGAGAATTAAAAAGAAAAATAAAAGACAAGTGGAAAGTCCCCTTTCACCTTTAAGGTGAGGTCATTTCTCCATTGTGGAGACATTTCCAGCAGTTTCTGGTCAGACTTGTGTTAATGGTGGCACTGCACAGCCCAAACTCCAAAATAATTGAAAGAGGTTTATTCTGAGCCGAATGTGTGTGACCATGGTCCAGAGAGCCATGCCCAAGAAGACTTGAGCAAGGGGTCCCCCTGTGGTTGGGTTACACTTTAGTTTTGTGCATTCGAGGGAGATAGGACTTACATGTAAAGTCATAAATCTATACATGGAAGCTTATATTGGTTTGGCCTGAAAAGGCAGGACATCTTGAAGTGAGGGATTACAGGTTATAGGTGGGTTTAAAGATTCTTTGATTTATAATTGTTTAAAGGTTTGGAGTATTTTAAGTTAAGACAAGGAGGTCTGCTAGTCATAGCAAGCCACCGGACACATGTGGAGACTCAAGTGATCTGTTAAGTAAATTGAGGACCTACAGGTGCGGTATAAGCTTTGTCTTGCGTGGCCTTAGGCATGTTGATGAGCTACAAAGGACATCTCCAAGAAAGGAGGGGGGCAAGAGGAGGCATGTCTGACCTCCCTTCTCATGGCCAGCAACTCAGCTTTAGGGTATTTCTGGGGTCCCCTTGGCCAAGAGGGGGTCCATTCAGTAGGCTGGGGGGCTTACATTTTATTTTAGTTTACAAGTTTTAGAAATGTCCCAAACAGACAAAGAGAAGTGAGGCAGCCCTTGTCCCTAAGTCATTACTCTTCATTCACAAAACACATTGAGCACATTTTCCAGTATGATGAATCCTCACTTTCCATCTCCATGCCATTCATATCCTTCCCCACCTGCAATGTTCCTAGCCTTTGATAATTCCTCCTTTCCTCCAGGCTCTATGACTCTTTTTACGTAAACTTTATCCCAAGTATTTCATTCTTTTGCCCTCAATTCCTATGACTGCCATTCAAACCATATTGTCCACTGCGTATGGCCTGAGGTTTGCTCTTTGACTGTTCAAGTCTAATGCCAACTAGATAGCAAAGTCCTTGAAGAAAGGGAGCCTTATCTTTAACTTGGTTGCACCTTCTACAGAGGATAACATGATTTTAAGCCTCAGTTTCCTTATCTGAAAATAGGAATAATAATAAAAATTAATAATAATATCTACCTGTAGGACTATGTCAAATGAGCTAACACATAGTTCCTGGGTATAGTGACCATTCAATAAATTTGAGCTTTTTCTTTCTTCCTTTTTTTTGAGACAGGGTCTCCATATATTGCCCCGGCTGATCTGGAATTCTTGGTCTCACTCAATCCTCCTGCCACACCCTCCCAATTTAGCTGTTGCTTTTAAGAGGCTAATCATTCTGGTTGGTTATTTACCATTTTTATAATTGGTGGTAATACTTAGAATGCTTTATATTTGCATGGAATTTTGTAATTCCAAACTTTCATGATTAGTCTCAGTGTAGAAAATTTAGTAAACTACTCAAAATGCATAGAAAACTGTAAAATGATTACTAATCTATCCCTCAGAAACAATAATTTTATATATTTTGTTATGTTTTTTCAGTTAAAATAATTATTATGAATATTGTTTTGTATTCTGACTTTTAAAAATGAAAAAAAAACTATGCTAACTTTATCACTGATGGCTGTGTACATTTCATACCATGGCTACATCATAATTTATTTAACTATACTGAACTTTTGAACAACTGCACTGTTGGTCAGTTTTAGTTATTACATATTGTTATGTATACGTAATGTTGTCATATAACCCTTTGTGCTTTCATCTTATCCATTTTATCTTCCTACAAAGGATATGACTTGGAGTAGAATAATCCGCATCATGTCATTTTCTATTTTGTGTTTATATTAAACCATGAACTGACATTTAGTCTGGATTTATCTGCCCAGAACTGAGGCCAGGCAGAAAGTGCTATGGTGGCTTTCACTTAACATGAAAATACTTGGTCCCTGCATCTGCTCTAAACACTTACTTCTTAAAGACCAAAATACAAGTCTTTCACTTTCCCCTTGATATATAATTTATATGCTCCTCCTTAATGAAACACATCGAGTGAATTTTATGTTGTTGGCTTCATGTGGTTTACTTCAGTTTAATTTTTCAGCATTACTTTTTAACTGTAACAAAAGTCCTGTTAAAATGAATTTTTATTCCTCTTCTCTCTAAAATTTATCTTTTAACTTCAAATGAAGACCCAAATTGTAAAAACTGCTGCAAAGTTAAAATTAATTTTATTTTTATTAGTTTATACTTTAAAAAATATTTGTGACATATATCTGTTACATGTCCAATCACTCAGAACTTATGTTCCTTTCTTTCTGTTTTTCTCCATATTTTAGTATATTGGAGACTACGTGATGAAGTGCTGACAGATCAATAGTAATGAAGAAAATGATCAGTAGAACGAATTTTGGGGGGTTCATGAAGACTAAGGCGCAGGATGACCGAGTTCTTGGTGATTCAAAGGGAGCAGTAATAGAGTAGGAATCAGCAGATCATGCTCTAATCTGATGTTACATCACTGTATGCTAATAAAATGTCTTATCTAAATCTCCATTTATGCTTTTTTACTCCCCATTTATCCAACTGTTATTTGGATATATAAAATATAAATATTTTAATATACTAACTGAAAGGGGTCATAATGTCATATAGAGATCACCAATTTTCAAAGAATTAGATTTTGAATAGACAGTAAAAGACATTGACCATAAATTGAACAAAAGGTAGATGACCAAATAACCTGATTTTTATACCCCTTAATTATAATTTACAGTTCCCCCTACAATGTAATATTTTTGGATTCATCTTAAAATATATCAATTTGTACAACATAGTGGGATTTTTTTTTCCTCCTTTAAAACTGTTATTAAATTGATGGTTGGTCTTTCAGTCAAGGACATCTTAGAATCAATAAATGGTTAAGAGAAACAATAAAATGCTAGGAATGGTTATCTTTGGGTAGTAGGACAACACACAGTTTTTCATTTTCTTCTCTCTTCTGGTATTTCCTATGGTGAACATACATTATTTGTCTCATAAGAAAAAAACAAATGAAAATACAAACATTACCAATATTACGTCTTTAGTGGGGAGGAGATAACTTATAATCAATGTCTCTGATTTATTAATAAATTTATTTCATATATTGTAAATATGAAATATTTTAAAGATCAGTGCAGGTCCCTGTGCTTCGGGTTGTGGGAATACATGACTCCACCTGGCCTCAGGGATAATTGACAGAGAACCCTGGCAGCACTAAACGGAACAGTGAAACCTAAGAGTGTGAAATGTGCTGAAAGACAGGAAGGACAGTGAGTGAGCAGTCAGGGAACCCCCGTGTGGGAAAATATGCAACTTTCCATGGAAGTTATACATTAAGGTAGTTCTTAAATATTAGAAAAAGCCTCCAAAATGTAATCATTTGAGTGTATTAGTCAGCTAATCCACTTTTGTGCTAAAAATTTTTGTATGGTGGGACGGATCTCAAAATGTAATAATAGACTTTATTACAGCACATCTGGGATACTCCAAATAGCCTGAGTTGATCATTACACATTCTATACATGTAACAAACACAGGTACCCCATAAATATGTAAAATATTATGTATCAATAAAAGAAAAAAAAGTCTAGCAATAAAACAAAAATCAAAGAGTATTCCTCAAGAAATAAATAAAACATTGACAAACTTGCATATAGCAAATACAAGATAAAATAGCATTAGCTTGTAACAACAGGTGTTAATACTATCTTTGGACCACAGAATTATTTTTTTAAAAAACTGGCCTGACAACCTTATTTTGTCTTTTTAGATTAGACCTGATAAAGTGACTTGCATGCAATCTGTTTAGAGGATGTTTATGTATATATGATATCCATTATTATATATATGGCATTCTATCAATGTTGAGATCATTACATAGTTGGCCAGAGTGTAACTCAGGACTGGGTGTCTTGGCCAATGCCCTGCTCTGGAAATTAGTAAAATGTTCATGCATTTCCTTTTTAAAGCACACCACAGCTCTCTGAAACAAGTCATCTTGTATAAACATACTTTCCCAGAGTAATCAGACTCATCAGTAATTCGCCTTTTCACCCCAGGCCATCCGGAAATTCTGTCACGGAGAAAAAGTTCAAGTGCACTGTGGTTTTTCCCCTTTCCAATGTTTATTTTATAATTTTTCTTCTTCTTTTTCTTTCCCCTTTAAATAACAGTTTTCCGGTGTTCACGACTGCTTCCCACCGAGAGAGGGCAAGATGAACAAGGGCTCCCCCGGGTTTTCTCTATTCAGGCAGCTCTGGGGAGGGCAGGTTTGTTCTTTGGGCTTTGCTAGGGCAGAGCCTCCGCTGGGGGCTGCAAGTTCACAGTGCCGAGAGTTCCCTCCCAGTGCGGGACGTTCCCTCTGCACGGAGCACAAAGCCTACACGGCTGGTGCCTAGGCCTGGCTGCAGACACAGGCTGGGAAGGATGGCAAGGGAGAGAGAAAGGGACGGGAAACCCGCAGCCCTTACCTGCGGCGTCAGGGCCCTGTCTTCTGCCCTCCAGCCGACCAGCAGGGACAGCTGCGGCGCAGGCAGGCTGCCTGGTTGGACGGCCCCAACCGAGCGTGCGTCTGCCCGCCAGCTGCGCTGCCCTCGCCAGCTCTCGCCAGCGCCAGCGGGGCTATAAATAAGGCATGCCCGGAGCACCCGCCAGGCCCCGAGATAAGAACCCAGCCCCGGCTCCCGCAAGCCTTTTAAGGTCTCCAAATTAAAGGAGCCTCAGCTCCCAGATGGGAAGGGGCTGCCTTGTCCCCATTTGTCCTGCCTGCTTCAAGGACACCGCAGGCCTCACACATGCCAGCAATCCAAATAGCAGCTGGAGCGCGGAGGCCGCCAGCGCCAGGAAGGGACCTCGCTTTGTCAAAGGAGAGGCAGAGCCCCCAGCAGGCTGCCGGCAGCCCACGGCTGCTCCAGGGCGGCAGCGTTGGGGCGCAGGGGTGTGAGGACACTTGCCCCAGGCCACACGGCGCCTCTGTGGTCTGGGAAAGGAACGTTTCGCAGCATGGATTTCCAGCGCTGCCTCTTGGAAAGAGCTCGCTGACCTTCTCTCCTGGCTTATGAGGGCATTTGCTTGGGTGAAAAGATTCTAGAGAGGACCAAAGGATCAGCGAAATAAATGCCAGGCATGCGTGGCGCCCTGGCGTGGAATGCCTTTCCAGAAGGTCCTCTCCGTCCCTGTCCTCCCAGCTCATGCGTGATCATAAGGGGGTTTTGAGCCGCAAATCACTTCATAGAATTAAAACAATGAAATCTTACCCAAGCCCTTTTTTTCAAACTATATGGTGGAAGAGGAAAGAGAAAACCAACTTGCGGGAGCAAGAGCTCCTGATTTGTCCTCAAGTTTTTTGTTTACGAGTGTGTGAGAAGGCATCTCACCTGCCGGGGGCAGAGTGGCCCGGGACGGCTTGGCAACAGTCCGCTGGGTCAGCACAGCAATTCCAGGCCTGCGGATTTATCCCAGGGAAAGAATCATGGATGTGGGCAGAGACAGAGCTACAAGGGCACTTTTTGCAGCTCTTTTTTTTTTTAATTAGTAAAAGTTGGAAACAACCTAATTGGCTATTGATAATAAGAGGGGACTGGTTAAAGAAGAAATAGTATATCAAAAAGTAAAGCACCCTGCAACCTTTAGAAATGTCATAGGAGAATATTTAATGACAGAAGAAGAATATGTATGATATATGGGTAATAAAAAAAGTCACTTAAGGAAAAAATGAAATAGGTATAATATGAAGTTACTACACACAAACATCTCCCCCCTATGCCCTGAAAAGAAAAGATCCCCCCAAATGTGGACAGTTGTGATGGCTGGAGGATGGAATGTGGCTGCTCTTATTTTCTTCTTTGGCTTATATTTTGCAATCTCTAAATTGTTTACAATAATCTATATTACTTTTATAAGAAAATTACTTCCTTTAAAATCTAAGTTTCTGAGAAACAGAAGACAGCTTTCTGTGTTTCTGCATTAATGAATCTGAATTTATTTTAGGGTTACAGGGTTCCTTGGGGTCTCCCCAGTCTCTGCAGAGACCCATGTAAGGCCCAGAAGCTTTGTCCATGCCACTTCCCATGACATGATGAGACTGTGCCTGCAGAACCCCCAAGCGCTCCTGTCAAGGCAAAGGTGAGTCAAGAAGAAAGAGACAAAGAACAAAAAAAGAAGCATTAAGAGAAAGAAGAAAATAAAAAACTTTATATAATACATGTAATCATAACTCATGGTTATTTTTATCACCCCAGGTCACTTCTATCTGACCTAA
Source organism: Lemur catta (assembly GCF_020740605.2). Lineage (NCBI taxonomy): Eukaryota > Metazoa > Chordata > Mammalia > Primates > Lemuridae > Lemur > Lemur catta. The sequence goes on from NC_059131.1 coordinate 78,273,094, forward strand.
CACATCCAGTTTATGCTCTGACCAAGACATAACAAAGGCAATTATGTGCCTTTTATGTAGACGATATGTATGTTCTGATGACGAATTCATTTTTTTAAATTGTTTTTGACTTCAGTAATGACCTCCAAACCTGACTGTGTGATATAGAACTCATTTTCATTGATACGCATCATGGGAACAGGGGACCCTCCTCCCCAACCTGGCTCCTGAGGTTCATGGCACAGAGAGCCCTAAATCCTTTAGTTGCCTCCCTTCTGCGTACAGAAACCAGCAAGGGGTTGCGGCTTGGTCTAAGGCATAGAATGGGGTAGTTTCAAAGGCTTTTTGTTGGGTCCTGTTATTAAGTACAAGCAGGGGCTCTGTCACAGATGCAGCCCAGGGGCAGAGCCTGGAGGCTGAGGCTGCCACCCTCTGGGCTGTCCTTTTTAGTTTTCAGTGCCAAAGCCCTTCTTGGACTGTCCTAGGGTTCCTCTGGTGTCAGCTCTGACTGCCTACCTCAGATTGCAGGCAGCTGACTCCTGGAATGTGTTCTACAGCTGTCCAGCTTGGAGGGGGGACTTCCAGCCTTAGGTCAACCCCTGGGTGGGGTGAAGTTTCCTGAAAGAAGGAAGAGATCAGGGAAGGCCTGAGGGAGGATTTCTTTTAAAGGAAACAGGGCTGAGGGCAAGGAGCTGGGGTGCCCACATAAGCAGGGGCTTTCTGAAAGGGCCCACCAGCTTGTGGGGCTCTTCCTTGATCTCTGGGAATAGCCCCCTAAAGTGAAGGACAGGAAAAATAATTTAGTCTACCCTTCATCAGTTCTTAGCTGGGATGTGCTGGAACAAAAGACAGATTAACCAAGAGAAAAACAGATAGTTTAATAGTAAACAGAAGTTTAATAGTATGGCTACCTTCTGTATATGTGAAAGTTATTCCACAGAGATGAGCAAATCTTTAGAGTAGATCTCAAAGAGAGAGTAGAAACTTTGGGCTTAAATACCATCATTTTCTGAAACAAAGAAAGAACGGTGTAGGAAAAACTGTGTTTTGGGGAGATACCCAGGAAAAGCACAGACTACAAGGATAAGACTGGTTATGCAGTTTAAGTTCATGCCTTCTCTACCGATAAGTCTCTAGGGAGTTAGTCGTCCTTTTCTTCCTGGTACAGAGAGAGAGAGAGACACCCTCACAGATGGAGAGTGTAAGGCTGGTGGCGGGCACCCCTCCCCTCCCTAATGGAAAAAGAAGAAGCCCACGAGACCTGCCCAGAACAATGCCTGCAAGGCCCAGCTAAGTTAAAGGATGGCCACACCTGGATGGTTACCCTGATAAGGGTCTCAGTTCCTAGAGTCTACACATACCACCGGCCCCTCCTATTTCTCAATACCCGCCCTAAAACTGCAACGGAAAATTCCTTGCTCTCCCCACCTTAAATCTTCCCGCCAAAGAAACCCCTACCCCTAGCCCTAAAACATATATAAGCCCACTCAAAACTTCTGGGCGATGTGAGTTCTCGGGTCTCTCTCCCTCTCTCTTCTGGGACCCGAAAATCTCACCTGGGCCCCTCTCTTGGGACCTGTCACCCTCACCCGGGAGTGCTCTAATAAAGCCTCTTTACTTATTCCTTTCAACTCTGCTCGTCTTTCTTTGTCTGGCACCAGCCCAATCTAAAAAACCTTACAGAGAGTTCCTTTCTAGATGTAAATTTCTCTTACAAATGTTACTTTTTAATCATATTTTTGGACAGCATATTCTGGTCTTCAACAGTAGCATCTGTGGGACTCAGAAAACAATACCCCTAAGTATGGCATTTTGACATGCTGAGTACTCAGAAGGCCTCAGAAGCAAGTCTCTCTGACCCTCCCTGTCTCTGCCCCCTCTTTCTCCCCCCAGGCATTGATAGAAACCAGAATTCCTTCTCTGCAAGGCAGGTCGTAGAAACTAGAACTCCTGTCCCCCAAAGGTAGTCCTAGAACCTAACCTTCCCCTGCCTTTCTGTGCAAGAGATGGCTGTAAAGAATTCTCTGACCCACCTTGTCTGAAAGTGGATCATCGGACCTCATTCCAGAGGGTCCTGCCCTGGACCGGGGAGGAAGGAATGCCACATGGAGGCCACGAAAGATCTGAGCAGACAGCCCTTGCTGGGTTTCCCCACTCAGTCTATCAGCATTAGATCATTCCCTTTTTATCACATTTCTACACAGCCATCCCTTCTTCATCAAATCTAAGTGTCAAAAGGGACAGCTTTCCCTTATGTCTTTGGTCTTCATTGCTGAAGGCTCCGTGTCATGCAAAACTTTGATGAAATAAATTTGTTATGTTTTTGTCTCATCTTTTGTTACAGGATTGTCCGCTGTGACTCTCATGATGGGGAGGAAAGGATGACACCCTTCTGCTCCATACATCCCTGTTTGACACTCCCTGCTCCATACTGACTCATACGCACGGCCCTATGGGTGGATGAGATGTGAGGGAGGGTGGCCCACCTGACACTCGACCCCCACGGCAGACTCGTATGTGAAGGGACAGCATCTGCAGGCTGGGCAGTGGCCAGGATTCCAGGCTGTGGTCAGGACGGGGCATGCCAGGGAGAAGTGCCCACAGACTGGCATCGTCTGTCTTTCACAGTATCATAGAGGAAAGGCAGATGGATACTTCTTGGTCATGTTTTCAAAAACTTGGAGACCAAAACCAAAAGACAGAGGTCTGGAACAAACATTTTGATTCAATTTGGGAAATATGTACTAGGCCCCCACTAGGAACCAGACCCTGGCAGGCACAAGGATGGAACAGATGACAGAAACTCACAGATGGCCATGAGCTCCAGCAGTTGGTCCCTGGCTGCCGGCCTGGGTGAGGGCACGCCATCATGGCCAGTGTCTCCTGGAGAATCTCAGCCCTCCAAGGCCCATGCACTCAGGCATTTGGTTTGTGGGGCCATGAAATCTCCATGTTCATCTGTCAGTGCTGTTCATTCATTTTTTCCAGTAACTATCCATTGAGCTTCTGCCATCTGTCAAGCATTATGCTACATCTTGGAGCCTCCACTCTGCACAAAATCAGAAGAACCTCACCTCCAAGAGCCTGCAGGGTATTTTGTGCGATAGTCATAGACTGGGCCTCTTACCTTGAACCTGAAGCACCTTTCTCTCCCAGTCACCGTAGATGTCATTTACCATTGCTGCCACCATGATCACGGTGGAGGAGTCACTACCACTACAGCCTCTTGCTCTGGGGAGGGCAGCCTTAATCTTTATGTGAACCTGGTTCTGCGGCTTCCGGAGCCTGCCAGAGCTCAGCTGAGTATGGGACGGGGCGCCTCACCCAGCCAGCCATCTGCGTGCAGCACTGGCCCTCTGCTGAGCCCAGCACTGCCGAGTTCCTGCTTCTCACCTGTTCCGAGGGCCAGCAAGGCCCACGTTTTTCTACCTTCCTTCTGTCCTGCCTAGCTTGATTGCTGCTGGGGCGGCCTTTTCCTCCTTGCCCTCCATGAGGTGAGAAGGCATGGGGGCTCCTAGCTGTGGGGAGCCAGGTCTCCTCCACCCCAGGCAGGTTTTCCCTCCTTGGAGCGGTAGATTGCATGACAGAGGAAGATAGCCAGAGGACAGCAGGGGTAGGAGGAGCCACACTTGCTGGGGCGGGAAGCCCAGAGAGAACAAAGTCTCAGGAGGAAGAGTGAGGACCAAGGGAAGCCCTGTTTTTCTGGACTGCAAAGTCCTCAGATGCAGACCCAGGGTGTGTCAGGTGCAGAGGGTGAGCGGTTTATGTGAAATGTGTTGCCCACCAAGTGTCTAACTGCAGAAACTGGGGGACAAGCCCAGCCTAGTTTGCAAGTGAATACCTTTCTTGGCCTAACCACTCCATTTGTTACTACTGAACCTCTACATAAACATTCCTTCCGCACTTCCCAGAATAATAAACAGGCAAGAATGGCTGCATAAACGTCCAGTAGTATAAATACATCTATGAACAGCTCTGGAAAGTGTCATCCTAAAAAATAGCACCACCATTTGTTGCTGTACAGAATCCAGGCACCTCTTCGTTTTGAACTTGGCTTATGCTGAACTAGTTTGGGTTTTGAAATGAATCAAATTACCCCATCAGGGAACTAACCCAATAATGACTGAAATGTCAGTATCATGTTAAGAGTATGATCTTTCCATAATCAGGGCAGACACAATCCCAAACGTCATAACCCTGAATGTTGAAATCCTGAAAGATCAAAATCCCTAAGGTCTAAAATCTCAAAAATCACAATCCTGAAAGATCAAAATCTCAAAAATATGATTCTAGAAAAAATTTAAAAAAATTTTAAAAGACATTTATTTACATTTTCAACAGGGGAATTATTTGAGAGACATAAAAATATGACAGAACACTTCATAGACCATTTTAGACAATAAAATAGGCAACAATGATATACACATTTTTGCAAGCATAAACACTCAGATATACTAATGGCAGTTGCACAAGTATAACAGTTATGAACAGTTGAACTGTATTCATAAATAAATCTCGTTTATAACTGTGGTCATATGAAATACTGTGACAGACAACTAAGTCTTTTGATGAGATTGATTAAAAGCTATGATGGGTCACTGCCACATGTGCAGTCACTCAAAGAGCTGAGATCTCAAGAAATTTTACCTTCCACAAAAGCAAATATACAAAAAGGACATCTCTTTATTTATTAAAGAAGTTTCAACGTTTTTATATATACACACAATGCCTACACCGAAAGTCAATGTTGTGATAATGCACTTTCATGAAGTCAGATTTGCAAAAAATGCATAAAACAAATTAGAAAGAGCTTTTACATGATTTATACATTGAGTATTGGAAATGATATGAAGATAAAACATATAGCATAGCAAATTGTAAAAAATAATGCTGGCAGTTTAAGGTTGTGGGGAAAAAGCTTAAAAAAGAGAAAAAAATCCAAGAATGCCTCAAAAAAAAAAAAAACTAAAAAAAAAATTGACACGTGGAAAGTGTATTACAGGGGTAGATTATGGGCAATTGCAGGGAGGTAGTCCATAAGAGCTGGCAGATGTTCATGCTCATTAACTATATTTTCAGGTCTCACACTGTGACGAATAGCTGTTTTTTTTTCTTTCGGGGCCTGGCTGTCTGCGGGAATATGTTCACATTCATTTTCTACGTGGTGCTGCTCATTTTGAAATTCTTCTATGATTCAGTATATACTGACAAGAGCATTCCCTATTAAATTTTCCCACCTTCTGTGCCATGCTTCTATGTTTTGGGCACACAGAAATCCATCCATTGCGCATGCAGCCATATGCAGACCACAGATTTGGCAGCTACAATCCTGGTGATGGAACAGCATTACCATTGCCTTGGTGTCTTATTTTAGATGCCGGGAATTTTAGACTTTAGGAATTTGGCTTTAGAGATTTTGATCTTTAGGCATTTCAACACTTGGGATTGTGGTGTTCGGGGTTATGTCAGCACTGCATATTCAGCTATCACACTTATAGCAAGAAAGCAAGGTGAGCTGGAGACTAGGCTAGGCTTTTTGCAGTTAAGATTCCCTGGATTCAGCAGGTCACTATGCTTCAGGTCACATGCTAAAAGTACAAACACAAAAAATGCAACACAACGGCATGCCACCAGGCTAGTGTCACTCCCCTCATTCTGGTTACTGTGTACCCTATTTTGTCTCCCTTAAATCCCTATCAAATCTACTCTCAGAGTCCTCATCCACATCAATTCACATTATTGATAACAACTCAGTGAGTCCCCACCTAAAGTGATTTGTACTCTAGTAGCGATCAGTATTTTCAGTAAGAGGGATGAAACATTAACCGGTGATGTGTCAAGCCTCAATTAGGAGCTGAGGGAGAATTTGAAGTGGACCTTGCTAGTCTCTGAGTTTATACCTGAAGCTACTCTCAGAGGTGCTCGTATATTGCTGTAAATAATGGGCTGTAATCGGGTCAAGAAGACCATAATTTTGGGGCCATTTACAACTACCACGTGGTGGATCATTGGAAAAGCCTAACCCTCCCTAGAGAGGTGATGCCAGAATTCCTGAAGCAGAAGGGCCCCTGGATGTCTCTGTTTCCTACTCGCCACTGTCCCCCGCTGTGCGCCCAGGTGGCTGATGTGAAGCAGCATTGAAGGATCTAAGGCCTCCTTTGCTCTCTGGCTTCTGATTGGGTTTGGCCAACGGCAGGACCCAGCCGGAGGTCAGATGCAGGAGGAGAGTGAGGTCAGGTCCTCAGGGACCCAGTCCTCCCTGCAGGGCTGCTGCAGGCTGGCTGTGTGCCCCCGACCAGGGGAAGGCCACAGGGCTGGTCAGGAGCCCTCTCCATTTGGAGCCACTCTCCTTACCCTGAAGGCCAAAGGGTGTGATGACTCTCACAGCCACCAGCTCAGGGTCCTGCACTGTCCCTTGTTGATTCCCTAAATGCTGCCCACACCATTGTCCCTTGGTTAGAACTCTCCTCCAATTATCTAGGTTGGATGTGGCATCTCTTTCATGCTTGGAACCCGACTGACTCAGAGAGGAAACACCAAGTGTCTCCAGGGGCAGCTAGAGGCAGAGAATTTGTCCCACCCCCCACCCCCAGCCCTCTGCTCACTGGGCTATAAATGAAAGGGGAGGAGTGTGGCTCTCTGAGGGGTGGGGCCCCTGCACTGCTGCTGCCATGAGTGTGGCCCGGAGATTGCCTTAGACAGTAGGACTGTCTGGCACCCACTGTGCGGGCACCAGGTATGCCTTTACATTCTGCTGCAGTGCAGTTTGGGGTGGGGAGAACCCAGTAAAGCCAGGAAGAGAATTTTCTACTGTGCTTGTGGAGTGGGTGCCCAGAGTCCTAACTAAGCGGTTTTAAGGGAAATAGAGAAATTAATGTTTCCTACTACTTGCATTTCTAGACTGAGATACACACGTGCTTTAATAAAAATATCCACCATTTTTTTGAGCTCTTACTATGTGTGAGGGACTGTCCCAGGAGGTACAGCTAACACATGGGACGGCAGGCCTCGAAACCCATGTCAGTTAACCATGAAATCATGTTTTTCAATGCCATGCTCCTTGTCGCCTTCTCTCAATGGATATGTAGAACAGGCAAGGATTTTGACGGTAAAATAGTCTTTGGGACGCATAGGGTAAATGCTGTGTGTTATTATTATACAGTTACTCTACTCTTCATTTGTTTGCTCTTCTCTCTGCAGAGATGAAGATGAGGAGGACAGGCAGGGGACCTCTTGGCGGCAGGAGGCTGAGAGTCTGAAGGCAAACCCAGTTGTCCCTCGAGACAGAGAAGGTTAGCCGGTGTGCAGGTGCTACCCAAGATGCTGAAACCTCTTGTTTCCTTGAGTGCCAGTTGGTATCCTCAAGGGCGCAACATCTAAAGCGGGACTCATGAAAAGACAGAAAAGACAGATGGGAGAGACAGCCGTGCTCCAGCTGGGGTGGTTTTTGGCAGGCAGATCCTCTTCCCTACCAAGCCTAGACCTCACTTCTGCTCACTCTCATGTTCATAAACACAGAAACTGAAGAGCACAAAGAGAGAGAGAGGAAAAGAAGCATTCATTGTCCTTTTCCTGCATTATCAAATGAGCTGGGTCCCCATTCCTTTCCCAGATCACTAAAGTGCTGACGGATTCTGCTCTGATGGCAGTGACGTCAAGAGGCAGTTTCTCCCCTCTCAGCTCTCCCAGTGTAGACTAAACTAAGCCTTCCTTGAGGCCAGGGGAAGCGTCACCTGATTTCAAAACACCCAAGTATGCAACTGATTGTAAGGCAAGTGTGTTTTATGAGTCACTGAAAGCACAGCTCTCCTGACTCATACTGCACTTGCAAAATGTCCTAAATGCTCAAACTTATGGATACAAGTTTAGGAGAAAGCCACAAGGTAAATATGTATTTTTAAATTATCAAAATATTATGGGGTACAAATGTTTTTGGTTACATGTATCAATTTTGTTACGCTTGAGTCAGGATTATAAGTGTGCCCATCACCCAGATAGTGTTCATTGCACCTGTTAGGTAGGTTTTTGCTCCTCCCCTCCTCCCCTTTCCCCCCCTGCTTGATTTCCACTGAATTTTACTTCCCTCTGTGCACCTGTGTGCTCATCAGTTAGTTCCAATGTAATAGCGAGCACATGTGGTATTTTTTTTTTCCATACTTTAGATACTTCACTTAGGATAATGGTCTCCAGTTCCATCCAGATTGTTGCAAAAGGCCTTAATTCATCCCTCTTCATGGCTGAGTAGTACTCCAGTATACATATACCACATTTTATTAATTTACTCATGAATTGATGGTCACTTGGGTTGATTCCACATCTTTGCAAAAATATGTATTCTTTAAAATAAAAAGTTTTTATTGTGGCAAAATATATTTGACATAACATTGGCATATTAGCCATTTAAAATGTACAGTTCAGTAGCATTAAGTACATTCACATTGTTGTGCAACCATCACCACTGACTATCTCAAGAACTCTTTTCGTCTTCCCAAACTGAAACTCTGTCCCCATTAAACAACAGCTCCCCATTTCCTCCTCGCCCCCAGCCACTGGCAACCACCAGTCTACTTTCCGTCTCTATGAGTTTAACCACTCCAGGTACCTCAAATAAGTGGACTCATACAGTATTTGCCTTAATGACTGGCTTATTTCACTCCGCATAATGTCCTCAAGGTTAATCCTTGTTATAGCATGAGTCAGAATTTCCTTCCATGGTAAGGCTGAATTTTATTTATTTTTTTCTTTCTTTTTTTTTTTTTTTTGGAGACAGAGTCTCACTCTGTTGCCTAGACTAGAGTGCTGTGGCGTCAGCCTAGCTCACAGCAACCTCAAACTCCTGGGTTTAAGCGATCCTACTGCCTCAGCCTCCTGAGTAGCTGGGACTACAGGCATGCGCCACCATGCCCGGCTAATTTTTTCTATATATTTTTAGTTGTCCAGATAGTTTCTTTCTATTTTTTAGCAGAGACGGGGTCTTGCTCTTGCTCAGGCTGGTCTCGAACTCCTGACCTCGAGCAATCCTCCTCCCTCGGCCTCCCAGAGTGCTAGGATTACAGGCATGAGCCACCGCACCCAGCCATGGCTGAATTTTATTCCATTGTATGGATAGACCACATTTTCTTTATCCTTTTACCCCTGGATGGACTCTTTCATTGTACAAGGTAAATAGCTGCTTTCTTCATTAAAATCACCATATATTCTTTGGAATAAGTTATGCACAAACACAATGTAAGGATCAAAAAAAATCAGCCTTGTGGCTCAGTTAGGAGAAATGTCAGCAGGGTGGGTGTGTTCATGAGGCAGGTGTGTACTCCAGTCTAGAAATGTGGATATTTGGGAAATGTCGCTATTTCTTTGTCTCCAACACCATTTAGGGAACATACACCCGTCAGTCTGTTTAAAGATGCACCGTGCAAAGCATTATCTTGAAAGACTCTGCCTCTGTAAGCACACTGGAAGCGGAGTTGAGATGGTTATCTACTCACCCCAGCGGATGTGGAGTGGCCCCCACCACACCCCACCCAGGGGGAGAAGCCACATCCTCTCCTAGGGAGCTCCCCCCTCACCAGCTCTGTGCGAGCCGGAGGAGAAACTGGCTTGGGCCTCCTGGCCCTCAGGTCCACGTCTCCACCCTTCCGTGCCTGCTGGGCGCCACATGGCCAGGGCACGTGGCCCACAGGCCCCTGTCGCAGCTCCAAGGCTGGGCTGGAGGGACACGGGGAGCCAGCACCCAGGCGTTCCTCCCGCTCTGCCGAGGGCTGTGTCCAGCGCAGCTGCGGTCCTTGCCACGGTTCTGGCTTCTGTTGGCGACCCTAGCTCCTGCGCCAGGGCCAGGGGCTCCCTCCTCACCCTCCCAGGTGGGCCTCGCAGCTCCTCCGTCGCACGTGTACCCAGTTCCCTGCATTAAATTCCCTCTCTGGAAATTACCTGAAGTAGATTCAGTTTCCCTATTTCAGTCTTTTAACTGTTTCCAGAGGTTGACAGATTTTTATGTTAATGAAAGTCTCATTATATATAAAGTTTTGAACAAATTAACCAAAAATATATTCCTATCCTCTGAGTTGACCTATTTTATCTTTTCACTTTGGAATGAGCTCAAGACCAGGAGAGAAATGCTTTGAGAAGGGGGAATTCCTCACTTGGCCAAAATCAGTGAATGGGCCTTTGCAGAGGGAATTGGCTAAATGTGTTCTAAGTTAGGGGCTTTGACCATAGAAAATGGGAGAGCCCAGACTGTAAGGGATAGCAGCAAAGAGAACATGGAAATTGGAGTATAAATATACTAGCCATTTATTTAATTAATCACTTTGATGGGTATACTCATTAGAAAAAAACCTATTGGAGGAGAAAATGTGTTAAATTTAATATACTTTATTAATTTATTAAAGTTAGTGGTAATAAGAGGGGTTAAATCAGTGAGCTCAGGGGATTGCACATCGTCAGCAGGAGAGCCCAGAGCTGGGCCAGGCAGTTGAGGGTGAAACTAAGCGCTGCCCAGGTACCTACTCAGGTAGGGCCAGCAGGGAGGGGCAAGGACTCTAGCACCCAGGCCAGTCCCCGGGGCTTCCTTCCATGTACCCAGAGCCCACATACATGGGGCAAGGGGGACTCATAACATCTGTTGAGTCAAAGCACTGTCACTCATGTGAGCCAGAGATACGACCCATGTCGAGCACCCAAGACTTCCTGACTTCACAGGCTTGGTGCATTTTCTGCTGCCCCTCCCTCTATGGTATCACAATGAGGCCATCAACGAGCAAATGAGGTGGATGTGGACAAGGGGTGGAGCAGCAGATGGCACAGCACGCACTAGCTCCAGAGAACATCTGCGGAGAAACTTCAGCGACAAAGGATGGGCTGTCGGAGGGAGGTTCTGGGCTGTAAGTGGGACCGATTTCAGCAAAGGAATGAGTTCCACTCACAGGATAGAATCTCCAAGTGAGCGGGAGAACAGGGAGGTGGGGCCATGCACACCTTTATAGCTGGAGGAAGCCGGGTGTGTTTAGTTTGGAAAAACTGCTCAGGTGGGCCTGACGAATCCCTGACCCCACTTCCAACCTCTCCATCTGAGAACTGCCCTGAAAGAGATGACAATCCTTTTTGTTCGTTCCTTGATCAGGACTTGCCACAGGAATATTATTCAAGCCTTACTCTATCCAACAATAATGTACTTTGAGTTTCGTTCATTCTTTCACTTGTTCATTCATTCATTCATTCATTCAACAAACCCTTATAGACTGCCTCTTAAGTGACAGGTGCAATGCTATTGCACACAATCCTAGGTATTCAGGTCTCACAGAGGCTTCTAATTACTTTAAAAAACCATTCCTTCTGCCATATTAAGGAAAGATTTACAGATGAAATCCATATTTAGTGATTCATTCTTGACCCCAATTGACCTTTAATCACCCCTGTTTTATCTTTAGCCAGTCTTTAGCTTTGTGCAGTAGAATTAAAAGTTTGGGTCTAGCACAGTTTGGTAACTCTTGTCTCCTGTAGATGAAATTGTTACAAATAAACAAACAAAAACCACCGGCAGCTTTAAAGTCCCAGAAGGGGTTAACTTTTCAGACTGCAGTCACTGGGCACAGTTGAAGACCTGTGGACCCAAGTGGGAACGGCATCTTGGAAGCACAGCCACATAGCTGTTGCTGTGATAACTAAAGTTTATTTTCTGTGATCATGTCAAAGTTGCTTCTGGCACCTAACTGGTAACCCAAGCCCTGGCACTGGCCCGGCCCAGTGCTGATGGAGAGCTTCTCTCACTATGGTGAGAGGGATGGGTTGATTTGGAGCCCTTTAGCACTATGAAGAGAATTTAGGAGTAGGGTGGAAACTGGTTGTGCAAACAAAGAGCAGGGTGAGTGTTAAGTTAACAAGTAAAACACATAGAATTTCTGAACTTGGAAGCTAGATGTCCTCCTAATTTTCAAATGCTGAAACTCATCCAGTGGGATATTTTCAGTATCTTTTTTTTTTTTTTTTTTTTTGAGACAGAGTCTCGCTTTGTTGCCCGGGCTAGAGTGAGTGCCGTGGCATCAGCCTAGCTCACAGCAACCTCAAACTCCTGGGCTTAAACGATCCTACTGCCTCAGCCTCCCGAGTAGCTGGGACTACAGGCATGCGCCACCATGCCCGGCTAATTTTTTCTATATATATATTTTAGTTGGCCAGATAATTTCTTTCTATTTTTAGAAGAGACGGGGTCTCGTTCTTGCTCAGGCTGGATCAGTATCTTGAGATAAAAGAAGACTTGGAAAATTAAAACCAGGCAGGAAAACATTGAATTGGACCACGTAAAAAGTAAATGGCATAAAATACCATATACAAGGGTTAAAAGGCAAACACAAACTGGAGAAAATATTTATAATACATATGACAAAGTATTAATATCACTAATATAGAGTTTTTATAGATGAATATAACAAAGGTAAACAATCCAATAGAAGATTAGGTCAAGTACATAAAGCTGGTAATTTACCAAAAAAGATGTCAATGACCTCATTAAAATGTGCCCTCACCAGTTATAAAAGAGATGCAAAGAAAAACAACAACAATATCAAGACGTCACTTTTCCCTATCAGGTTGGTAAAAATCAGAAGTCAGTGGTACCCAGTGCTGGTGACACTGGGGGCAAAGAGCAACTGTTGGCGGGAGAATAAATTAGGTTGGACTGCTGGAAGGCAAGTGTGATGGTTAATTTTATGTATCAACTTGTCTGAGCCATAAAGTGCCTAGATATTTGGTCCAACATTATTCTGGGTGCTTCTGTGGGAGTGTTTTTGGATCAGATTAGCATTTGAATTGGTAGAAAGAGCAAAGGGGGCGCCCTCTCTAATGCGGGTGGGCCTTGCCCAATCAGCTAAAGGCCTGAATAGAACAAAAGGCTGCCCTACCCCAAGTAAGAGACAATTCTCCAGCGTGATTGTCTTCAAACTGGAACATTGGCTCTTCTTGGTGCTATGGCAGCCTGCTGGTCTTTGAACTGGAACTGGATATCAGCTCTGCAGATTTTGGACTCAAGATTGTCATCAGTCTTCATAATTGCATGAACAAATTCCTTATAATAAAAATCTCTATATATGCATATGTATGTATATATGTCTTCTTTTTCTCTCTATATGTATATATATCTAGAGAACCCTAACATAGCAGTTTAACAATGTCTGTTAAAATTTGAAATGAGCATGCCACTAGATGTAGAAATTCCATATATAGAACTCTGTTCTAAGATGTTTGATATAATTATGAAAAGATTTAGATGCAAGGATTTTCATCACAGACTTACTTACAGTAGAATAAAATGGAAACAAACTAAATGCTTACCTACAGAATTTTGCTTAAATATATTACTGTGCAACAAAACAATTTGAAACCAATCATTAAGATGAAACAGGGCTATATTTATTGACTTAGTAAAATATCTGAAACATATATGGAGTGAAAAAAGCATATTATAAAGTGTCGTATCGTAGGATGCCACTGACTTAAATGGCAAGTTATTTGTTATGTGTTTTTACAGCTACTATGGAAAGAACTTCCCAGAAATATGGGTCCATGGAATGTTAATATTAGACCCAGTGGGTCATTTGTGGGTGGTGGGAGATTGGGTAGTTTTTATTTTATGCTTTATACTTTTCTGGATTATGTTTTATAATTATTTATATAATACCTATAATTTTTTTTTTGACACAGAGTCTTGCCTTGCTGCCCAGGCTAGAGTGCCATGGCGTCAGCCTAGATCACAGCAACCTCAAACTCCTGGGCTCAAGCAATCCTACTGCTTCAGCCTCCCGAGTAGCTGGGACTACAGGCATGTGCCACCATGCCCAGCTAATTTTTTCTATATATATTTTTAGTTGTCCAGCTAATTTCTTTCTATTTTTTTAGTGGAGACAGGATCTTGCTCTTGCTCCGGCTGGTCTTGAACTCCTGAGCTCAAACGATCAGCCTGCCTCGGCCTCCCAGAGTGCTCGGATTACAGGCAGGAGCCACTGCACCCGGCCCTAATACATATAATTTTTAATCAGAAAAAAAGGAAAATTATGTTCAATTAAATAATCAATTTTCACAAAGGTTCAAGGGCTCAGCTAGAAACAGAACTCCACTTCCTGGATTTTCTGTGCAGTCATTTCCCGTCTACCTTGTGCACCAGCAAACCTAAACCTTAGGTTCTGTCTATGGCTGGTTAGTATGGTGGGAGGCAGGGGATGTTCCATTAGAAACTTCTGGGACTTCCCTGTTGAAAAATAAGAACAGTTCCAGATTCTTCCTCCATCTGTTTGTAGAGCATTTCCGCATCCTCCTCTGAATACCACCATATCAATGACAATAGTGACAAAAGTGTCTGCTGTCCAAGTGGACACATCATTCCCAGTTAGAAATTCTGTTTTAAAAGAAGCAACAGGTAATAACTGGAGGTGTGGCAATCCATCTTGCCATCAACCTCAAATGGTTACAATCATACAGCCAAGATTCAAATTTCCCCGTAAGAATCCATATTCAAGCTGCCAAATGCTCACGTTTTAAAAAGGGGTTATGTATTTTGAACCTGTTTACATCTTCAGCCTCCAACCCCCTCTGGTATCATGCAGCTCTCTTAATTTTACTACAGGCTGTACAAAGTAGTACTTTCTTGTATTTGTCCTAACAGCACCTGTTTCATACTTCAGGTAGGGGACGCTCTTTGGGGTTTGCTCTTGCGTCCTGGTTCACCTGGAACATACTACTCAACCATGGTCTTCTCAAGGCTTTTACCTCTCTTGACAAAAATTCTTGATTGTTGTATTCTGCTTTTATGTGACCACTTCTCAGTTGCCTAACTTTGGTTCCATTGAGTCTTTTTAAAATTGTGGCAACCAGAACTTCCCAAAGAGAAAAATGCTTGATGAGCTGTGCAGGGATGACATTAAAAGAACTGCAGAGAAGGAGTGAATAGCTGACCAACTGGAATGGGGGCGGGTGCAGAGGCCTCCTCTTGTTCCAGGTACCAGCTGTTAGCACTCGGGTGGCCGCAGCATGTGGCTGTCCAGGAGATGCTGGGGGGAGGGGTAGGCATCTGAAAGCAACAGTGGGGACACCTGGGGACTTTGTGAAGCTGCTATTACCAGAGGTTAGGAAGGTATTTTGATATTTTAACAACTGATGGTAAGATGTGGTTTTGTGACTGGAGAAGGCTTCCTGTGTTCTTTTCATCTTTGTCCTGTCATCGGGCTTGCATTTCAAAGATGAGAATTGATTTCTAATTCAGATTTCTCCCTGAGCACTCATGGAGACTGTAACCAAGTAGAACCAGCAACATGAATCATCAATTCCAGACTTTGAACCCTTCCCCTAATCAGAGTCACTGATCTGAACACACAATGCAGGTGCTTCAGGCGCCAACACCCAATAACCTATAAGCTGAATGACATTAGGTGGGGACTGGAAGAAGCCCGGCAGCAGGAAAGGAAGCCTTTTAAAGAAAACCAAATCCATAATCCACAACCCTGGAACTATGTGTCATTGGGTCTCCAACAACCCCAAGGATCATAGGCTGCACAAAAGAAATTTTTATCAAAAAGATTTATTATCTTAATTGGTTACTGTTATACTCCGTGTTAGAGTTTTCTGTTTAGCTTGCTTTGTAAATCGTGAATCTGCACTTCATTTTGATTCTCCCACCCTCAGACAACTATCATCAGGACCATTCATCCTCTTCCTATGTTTTCATTTCTTCCTATTTCCAGTGAGGGTATTTGTGTTCCGGGGCATGAGACACAGGAGGGCATGAGACACAGGAGGGCATGAGACAGAGGAGGGCATGAGACACAGGAGGCCATGAGACACGGGAAGCAGGCAAGCTGGCTAATGCTGACGTGTTCAGGAAACAAATGCCAATAAGGAGCCTTAATGTGAATGATTTGCCTCTGAATCAGTGAACAAATACCACGCCCCCCAGCCCCTGCCCCTCCTCGTCTTTCTTGATGATTGACTGCTTCAGAAGATAGAGATCTGGCTGGCTGTCGGCCATACCAGGAAAGACAGCTGATTAGAAGACAAGAATCCTTCTGGGGCTACTAAGTAAAAACCACCTGGGCATAGCCCTGGGCCCCAAGTCACACAGTGAAATTTCTCTTTCTTAAGATTGGAATAACTGTGCTAAAAACTACATTTTAAAGTTGGCTTTGAGTCCCTTCTTGGGGTGGGAATGGAAGGCTTGTTGGGTTCAGGGATATGTGGAAATGAATAAAGTTCTGTGTGTGCATGTTTATATGTGTGTGTGTGTGTGTGTGTGTGTGTCTGCTTGCAGAGTACCAAGTGATACTCAGGAATTAGGTATGAACCTTTCCTGAATGTGTTGTTGGCACACAAGAAAAGGGGAGCATTTTGACCAGAATCCTTTCCACATACCTGACAGCCAGGTGATCGTGGTAGGAAAGTATATTGCTGGAGTATTCCCAGACTCTTCCTACTGGGCTTAATAGAGGACATTCTATTCTCTCCTAGTGCGGAGATTAACTGTGAAGGAATAACCAGTTGGTCAGCTGAGTTATTAAACAAGGGAAAAGGTTGGAGTCAGGCTTTTCAGCACAGAGTGACACCCACCTGCACTTGGAGTAGATGCACAGAAAAGTTTCAGTGAAATCACATGTTTAAGGGAGCAGAGAAACATTGAGAGACAGCCTCAGCCTCAATGGAATGCTTCAAGGATTTTCGCAAGGTCTGAGACTTTGATAATGCATCTTTCCTTTTCTAATTATGCTCTATATTCTTCAGAGACACCATGAAAGGAGGAAAGGGGGTTGACAAACATCTGCATCTCACATCAAGTACTAACCAGGCCCCACCCAGCTTAGCTTCCCAGATCAGATGACATCGGGTGCGTTCAGGGTGGTATGGCCGTAAACAAAGATCTGCATCTCTATACAGGAAGATGGTTAATTTGATTTTTGAGGTACATGGGTCCTGAGTAATTTAACATGTTTAGCTGAAATTTTGAAATCATTAGGCAGAGATGGCATTGAGCTTCTGAGCATGCAAGGTCTAAAGGAGTGGTTGCCATCACACCAACACATATCTAACATGCATGTTCCGCTGCAAGCCCAGCCTTGCTGGAGGGAAAGCCATGGTGAGATTGACCAGTTTCAATAGGATGGCTGGCACACTGCATGTGAGCTTTTGCAACCACATTCAGAGCTTGGAAACCAATGTAGGTAAACAACGAGGTAATCAGCTATAAAAGCTCAAGGATGGCATTTAGGTGGAGGAGAGGACTGTGGACAGAGAGCCTATGAGCGGGAAGGCAGTGGGGTCAAGAGACAAGTGTGGGAAGGCTTTTGGGCACTCCAGGTTAGGCATGTCCTGATGGAAACTCTCTATAGATGGTGCTTGTATGCAGACAAATGACCACTCACGGGCCTCAGCATCAGAACTTAAATGAAAACATTAAGTTAGACATAGATACAGAGATACATAATATATTTATCACTTGTATGTATATATATTTATATACCTAGTGGTTCTAAACTTGTTTGGAAATGTCACACACACACACTTTTGAACCAGAGGGAATAGGACACAATTTTGTCCAATTTGGGAGCCTCTTTAATCATGTTGGGTGACTTGTGTGGAGCCTACACTTGAACTTTGGAAATAGGAAAAATTTGTTTACCCTTAGTAAAATACAACTTCCTCTTTGGGGGCCTGGGAAGAAGGAAGCCTTTTTAAAAGGGCATATTAAAATCTCTTAAAAGTGTTCTTGGACATCAGGCAAACAATAGGGGTCTCCATTAAGTGCAAATGTAGTAGAAACACGGGGATTATATTTCACCTAAAGTACACAGGAAGCTCAACAGTCACCGTAAAGTTAGAAAAAGTCCAGGAAGGGAGAGATTTGGTTTTGCTGAACTAAAATTGTCGAAAAATAAATGGTGACATTTGACGAAATCAAGATGTCACCATTTTTGTCCACCTCGAAATGAACTCTTCCCTGCATGAGGCAAGAGGCCTTGTTCTCTGATTCACTTCATGTACCAGACCATCATAATTTGTAAAAACATGGAGGAGTTTCAGGCAACATAGATTGACCCATAAAACTCTCCAGACACGTAGGGAGCACTCATGGCATTAACTGATTCTCTGCCACCCCTCTGGTCCTACAGTGAAGACGTTTTAACAGAGGCACGAAGAACTGCCCCTTACCCGGGAAAAGTGAAGGGTGGCCAAGAGTGGTTAGCAATCATTTCAGGCTGGATTTCCACCTCTGGCTGGAAACTAGGGGTTTCAGGTCTAAAAGGGGAGCATGGGGTGCAAAGGAAGGAATTAGGGGAAGGAAGGACACACGAGTGCTGGAGAGGAGGATGGGCAGAAGACAGAGAGGGGCTGGAGGACGAGAAAAAGAAATGGAAGATGCACCAGCAGGAGCAAGTGGGACTGGAGCAATCTCTTCCCGGTTTAGAAGAGACCCAGAAATTAAATTGTCTCATGAAAATGCTGCTAAACCCCCAACAATTGACTTGGCAAGGGAGTGGGGCAGCTTCTCATAGAGAAGGTCAAAAGGATAGCATAGAACAAACCTTCCTAAGTATATCATGAGGAACTATCTCAAGGAGATGCCTTTTTTTCTCCATATGTACTTTGTTCCTTACCTGCAGGTTGCCTTAGTCTGTTCCAGCTGCTGTGACAAACTACCATAGACTGAGTGGCTTGTAAACAGCAGAAACTTATTTCTCACAGTTCTGGAGGCTGGGAGGTCCAAGATCAAGGCACTGACAGATTCGGTGTCTGGTGAGGGTCCATTTCCTGGTTCATAGATCGCACCTTCTGTTGTGTCCTCACGTGGTAGAAAGGGCAAGGGAGCTCCCTGGTGCCTCCTTGATAAGGGCACTAACCCATTCATGGGGGCTCCCTGCTCATGACCTAATCACCTTCCCAAAGCCCCCATCTCCTAATACCATCGCATTGGTATTAGGCACATAGCCTTTGCAGACCCCTAGGGAGATAAAGGAATGGAGAGCAAGAGGGGAACTTGCATTCCTTACCCCTCCTGATAAGGATGAGGCTTATCCCTCCCTATCCCTCCTGATAAGGATGACACCAGAGCTGCAGGATGTGACCAATGCAGTGGTCCCAGGAACTAGTTGTTTGAAAAAAATTTATTACAGTGGCTGTTCTGGCCCAGTTGCTCTAATCCCCCCCCCCCCCGAAAACCCTCCATAAAACCCAAGGCTCTCCCCTTCCTGGCATGGATGCTCTTTTCAACCTCCACCCATCTACACCCAGATGCTCAAATAAACCACATTTTGCTACACCTGAGGCTTTGTGTGTCTCCCTCTCCACTCTGAACCTAGCAACTGGGGTGAGGATTTCAACACATATAGTTTGAGAGGATACAAACATTCAGACTATAGCTGTCTATAGTCTGAGACAGACTATAGTACTGTCTCAAAGGCAGTTATTTAACAAGCAATAATAACCTATTATGACATATCCATTCTTTTTTTTTTTTTTTGAGACAGAATCTCACTCTGTTGCCCTGAGTAGAGTGACATAACATCAGCCTAGCTCACAGCGACCTCAAACTCCTGGGCTCAAGCAATTCTCCTGCCTCAGCCTCCCAAGTAGCTAGGACCACAGGCATGTGCCACCATGCCCAGCTAGTTTTCTATTTTGAGTAGAGATAGGGTCTTGCTCTTGCTCAGGCTGGTCTTGAACTCCGCTCAAGGGATACTCCTGCCTCGGCCTCCCAGAGTGCTAGGATTATAGGCGTGAGCCACCACGCCCGGCCCAACATATCCACTCTTAATATGCACAATACCTACCTTGTTTTTCCACAATCATCTATTCTTGTCATAAAAGAATCATGAAGGAGAAGAGATCCTAGATTTGTATTCTATTTGGGACAAGAATCAAACAGAGAGGGCTTTGAGTAAGGAGGCAAGATTTGTTTCCTATACTGAGGATTGTCATTAATTTTAAAGCCCTTAAAGAGGGTAGGAAGTAGAAGAAAGTGGTCAGATGTTAGAAGCAGAAGAACAACAACAAAACAAAAACATCTTATTCCTTTCTTTCAAAAATCAACCTCTCCGAAAAAGAGTGAGACAGCCAGTGGTTGGGGAGTTTGAGTAGGGTAGATCAAGGATCACTTCCAAGGGCTTTGGATTCCAGCATGGAAAATTCAACTAACTCAGTAGAAAAGGGAGACCTTAGGTATCTGGCACCAAATTACACTCCTCACATTGAGCATGGTACTCGAGTAGTCCTTTACTCTGGAAAGTTTAGGAGTTGCTGTATTTTCCAGCCGTGCTAGTACATCATGGATGGGTGGGTGAAAGTATCAAGGTGAATACTTTTTTCTGCTTTAATCTCTTGTTTTGTCATATTTAGGCATAACCAGATGGAGGAATTTTAACCTTGAATGTCATTAACTGCACGTTCCTTATGCAGGTAATAAATTTCCTCTTACCGCTGTCAGTGGGCTCTGAAGAGTCATTGATTGTAAATGCCTTTGGCTTAAGGAATTCGGTCACGACTCCAGAGCTTGTGTGAGGATCCCAAAAGAATGTGTGCATTGGACAACTGTATCCCTGAGAAAGCCAAACAAACAGAAACAAATTAGGAACGTCTGCAGCTTCCCAGTTATCATGCTTTCTCCTTCATAAATTGGGATATTTATGGAAAGTCAGCTTTTCAGAGTAAGCTGTTTTCAGTAACATTCCAGAAGCAGGAAACTTAAGGTCTGTTTTGCTCAAATTGAAAAGAAAAATGTAGGAGGGAGGGGGGAAGGTGAAGAAGTAGAGCAAACAATTGAGCAAAAGGCGGATGAACATACCCAGATTGGGCCGAGCTGGGGTTCCGCTCCAGGTTCTGTCTGGAAACCCCGGCCAGCATTGCGGGGGCCACGGCCGCCGACCCTCCTGTGATTTTCCAGTGCTGTCGTGATCTGAATTGACCAGACTGGCCTCGGGTTCTCCTCCAGGGCCGCACAGCTGCAGCTGGGGGCTGAGTCCCGCACTGTCTCCCCACCCTCCCCTCTTGTCTTAAGCCGTCTGTGTCACTCGCTCATGAGGTTTGCAATCCCTGGACCCCCTTGTAAAGGTTGTAGGCTCGGTGGTGAATTTATTCTTAGTAGGTTCCACTGGGACACAAACTTTGGGACAGGAAAGTATCTTCCCCCAATGTGTCCCACTGACACCTCCCCAGCAGTCTTTCTTGCGCACACAGCCTTGACTTTGTAGCCCACGGCAAGTCCCAGGCTTGGTCCCCATACCCAGGCCCACCCACTGGTGACTTTTAGCCCATTTCAGTCTTATGGTACGAGCACTTACAGGGTCTCCTGGAAGCTCACTGGACAAAAGGGGACAGTCTTTGTGGGTCATGTCAGAAGCAACCCTGCCTGCCCCATCCACCCCAGTGACACATACACACTGACATCAATCCTTGTATTAACCCTTGTATCAATTCATCATTCCTTGAAGCCCAAACCCCCTTTCTTTGTTAATATGGTTTGTAAGTCCCCAAGTCTAACAGCTTGTTTGAGTTCTGCTACTTTTCTGTGAACTTCTATGCATGTAAATATTAACAAAAATTATGTACTTATTCTCCCGATAATCTGTCTTTTGTTAGTTTAATTTGCAGCTCCCAAGCACTGAACATAAGAGGGTAGAGAAGAAGTTTTTCCTCCCTTACACCTTTTCTTTGTGTCCTCACATGGCCTTTTCTCTGTGCATGCACATCTCTGGTGTCTCTTCCTTTTATTGTAGGGACACCAGCTTTTTTGGATTAAGGCCTCATCCTTATGACCTCATTTAACTTATTAGACTTGCTGGTGAGGAAGTAAAAACAACTAGTAGATTCAACCCTTCTGAGGACTTCTGCTGCAAAGGGAAGCAGAAAAATAAAGAAGCAATTGGAGGGGCCTTTGTGGGGTAGTTTTCTGGGTAGACTGCAGATAGTATGGTATGTATGCTGATGAGAAGAATCTGTAGAAAGGAAGGGCAAGATGGTACAAGAGAGGAAGAGGAGGATAACGTGGGGGGAAGCCCTTGGGTAGGAGCAGGGATGAGACGCAGCGCACCAGGGGAGGGTGGCCTTGGAGTGGAGCAGGGTCAATGCACATAACAGGTGAGTGGCAGGAGGTGAGGTGGTTCTCTTCCTGGTTGTTTTTCTTTCCTTGGTACAATAAAAATCAAGGTGGTCAGCTGAGAATGAGGAGAAGTGGGTGTCGGGGGACATGTGGAAAGAAGGGGTGTTTACATCTGCTCTACAGGAGCTCGAACCCTCTGCTGGATCCCCGAGGTGCATCCTGGAATCCAGTCATAAAAGTGTAAAAGTCAGATCACTGAGAGGTGGGCTGGATCACCCTCAGCCGTTCGCACAGTGCTGCCTTCTGGGTCTGTCACTCCTCTGTTTAAAACCCTCTAGTTGCTCCCAGTTGCCTGAAAAAAAAGAGGTCTAAATTCCTTGGCTTGGACTAGAAGCCCCACGATGGGCCCCTGGGACTGTCCCGTCTCCTCTTGTCTTGCCAGACAGGCAGCTCTAGGAGCGTGAAGAGACCCTGGGCCTCACTTCCCCGCTGTTGTCAGCCGCGTACCCACAGCGATCTAGAGGCGGTACCTAGGGCAGCAGCGCAGGTGCAGTGAGCTGGGGAGTCGGGGAGGAGGCCGGCACAGGGGCAGCCTCTACTTACTTCCTCCACGAGACACACAGGCCCGGTGCTGCAGCTGATTACCACCTTGCCAGAGAGTCAGGAAATCCGCAGTGTTGGGTGATGTCAGACCGGCTTTCTGTACTCTGCAGATGAGCTGGCATTATTGTTAATTTCACTGCTATTCTCTTAAAGTCCCTTGATAGTACTGTGGGGCAGGTCCTGGTCCTGTGGCTTGGACTTACTAGATTTCCCCAACTGAACTCTTTTTAAAAAAATTTTTTCCTAATGTTTCCACAATTCTTTAGGGAGCAGATGGACTCCAGGTAACTCTGCTAGACAACATTCAGCAGCAGGAGATTATTTTTGTGCTAAATATTCTATTTTGGGTCCCCTTGCCCGCTCCGGCTTCTGCAAACACATTTCATCTCAACCTTTGCCAGGAGGACAACCTGCACCAGACGGAAGCAGAGTGTGTGTGAGCAGTGGCTGGGTGGGGCGTCTGCAGGACTGAGGGAGGACGGGTCCAGTCATGCAGAAGGTGCCTTACGTGTCGGTTTGGGAGGTGCAGGTGGTGATCGGGTGCACAGTGGGTCCTGTTCCAGCAGCCCTGCTTTTAGGGTGATACATTAACACCAACAGGAAGTGGAAACCTAGAGCTCGAGGTGTCCAAAGCCTTCCAGGCTGGACAACCCACCTGTGTGTGTGTTCCGTCCTGGGCTCTCTCCACGTCTGGTCATTTATTCCTGTGGGCAGTGGGGAGCCAATGACACACCAAGCCATGCTGCCCCAAATGGCCTGCGGGGGCCACTGGTTGGCCCTCCAGTGTGTCTGTCCTCCTGCTAATTGCCAGAAGACCACTGAGACCAGAGACCCTGGGGGAGTTAGGTAGGACACCAATGTGACCTGTAGGTGACAAGAGTATGGCCTAACCTGTGCATAAGCAGCCGATATTTGTGCACTTTGCCTACTTTGAAGATGTATTTAAAACCCTCCTGCCTTTCTCTAGTTTAGACAGCTTGGGCAGCAAGTGCAAGAACCCAGATACATCTTTTTCAAAGTGGCACATACTCTCATTGTGGCGTAATTCTAATAACAAAAAACTGGAAACAGCTTAAATGTCCAATAATAGGAGATGTCTGATAAATTATGATACACCCATAAAATAGATCCCACATAGCCAGCCACATAAGAAAATACTCACTTGTCACATTAACTGAAAAAAGTTGGATATAAAACTGGATAAAGAGCACAATCCCACTTTTGTTATATAAAAACACCCCAACGTGTGCACAGGAAAGAAACTGAAATGTTAAAAATGTCATCATTAAATGATAAGATTGTAGGTAATTTTTACTTTTTCTTAATATTTTTCTCTAGTTTCCTTTCTTAAATAATAATTTATTAAGTATTTATTGTTAAAGTATATGTGTGCATTTTTATTACACACATTTTTCATGAAAGTCAATCAATAGGAATAACTAAAGAATTTCAAGAACAGTTCTTTTTTTTTTTTTTTTTTTGAGACAGAGTCTTGCTCTGTCACCTGAGCTGGAGTGCAGAGGCATCAGCCTAGCTCACAGCAACCTGAAATTCCTGGGCTCAAGCAATTCTTCTGCTTCAGCCTCCCAAGTAGCTGGGACTACAGGCATGTGCCACCATGCCCAGCGTATTTTTCTATTTTTTGTAGAGACAGGGTCTCACTCTTGCTGAGGCTGGTCTTGAACTCCTGGCCTCAAGTTATCCTCCTGCCTCAGCCTCTCAGAGTGCTAGGATTACAGGTGTGAGCCACAGTGCCCAGCAATTTCATCATTCTTTTGCTGTTTTATAAAATTTTATTTTTCATTGACAAATAATAATTGCACATATTTATGGGATACCACATGATGTTTTGCTGTGTGTATTTTCATTATTTGTTCTTCACTGGAAGTCAAAGCGGGGCCCATAATGTACTGAATACTACTCCATAATAAATACTGCTTGAAGCAAGTGTTTAATATGAATAAAAAGTGGAAGCCAGTGCCCTGTTCATGGAATGAAGGGACTGTATGAGCTGGCTGTGCTGAGTATTCGCTTGTCTCCTGCAGAGCCCCCTTCCTCGGGCTCCAGCCTGCTTTGTGTCCTCGAGGTCAGCCTGGCTGCAAGGACTCCAGCCACGGGCCCTGGGACTTGGCTGCTGCTTGGATTTGGCCAATGGGGAGCCCTGGCAGGAGACGGGAGAGAATGGTGGGGGCGTTTTATAATTTCCCCAGCTCCTTCCCTGCCAAGTTGCTATTGTTTGTTCTGTAATTTTTATGGAAAGCCAGGCAGCTCTCTTTACAACTATTGGCTCTCTCCGGCTTGGGTGGTCATTTTTTCCCATGTCCCTTCAAGTCCTAGGGTGGTACACACTCTCCCTTGTTGCTGACCCTAAGCAGCATCACCGTCCCCCTTGTTAAAATTGTCCTCTTATTAAACTGACTGAAAATCACCGTCATCAGGGGCCGTCTGTTTCCCGTCAGGACCCTGCCTGGCTCAGTTCCTTTCGTGCTCAGCCCCAACCTTTCCATCCACCTTTCTCTGGAGCCTGAGTCAAGCAAACCAAGTTGCATGCTCTGCAGACAGGAAAAGCACGTCTCCAAAGTATCAAACTGGATGCTATAAAAGAAAAAAAAAATCACACAGGAAGAGAGGCATAAGAAGAAAGACATGGTCACCTTTGTTTTAGGTAAAGATTTGTATTCCACCTGAACTCATAGCCATGCTGAGCAGCAACGCACAGGGGCAGAAGGAATGAAGTCACCTGTTTCTAGCATCATTTCTTTGGCAACAAATTAAAAGGACCAATGCCCAGACTTTCTTCCTTCCTGTGTGTCACCCTGGGGGTGACCCAATATCAAGCCAAGGTCACATTTTTCTGAGGCCCTCACAGTCCTTACCTCCTAATCTGAGGTCTTCATCCTAAAGATGACCCTGTTTGTCCCGATGTCAAAGCTGCTCTGACGTGTCTACACGGGGGCTGTGAATGAGGGGTCAGGTGGGAACAGGCTTGGGCTTACTGGCACAGCTTGGCTTGCTGGCCCAGAAGCTCCGCCCAGATTCTACCTGCTCTTTCAGGTGCAGCTCAGAGTCTACTGCATCTATAAGACCCAGCTCTTCTCGGAACTCTGATACAATTCATCATGACACATTTTTTTTTTTAATGTTTCCTTCCTTCCTTCCTTCCTTCCTTCCTTCCTTCCTTCCTTCCTTCCTTCCTTCCTTCCTTCCTTCCTTCCTTCCTTCCTTCCTTCTTTTCTCTCTCTTTCTCTCTCTCTCTCTCTTTCTTTTCTTTTCTTTCTTTCTTCTATAAACTCCAAGATCACCTGCCTTACAGGAGTGCGCCTCTTAGCACTTCCCAAGGTGCTGGGTTCAAACAGGGGCTCCATAGACCCCAGCTGATTAACAGACAGGTGATTTGTCTGTGGCCCATGTGGAGTAGAAATAATACTCAGACATGATAACAAGCACACGCTTTACCCTGTACAGGCCCCTGTCCTGTGTGTGCGTGGACTACCTAACTGAATCCTTACACACACCCCATGAACTAGGTAGTATCCCTGTTCCCACTTTATACATCACAGAATTGGGCTTAGGAAAGTTCAGAAATGTACTAATAGGCACACAGTCATAACTGGCAGAGAATGAAACCCAGGGTCTTGACCTTCTCTCCGGTGACCATGTCTACCCCCCATAATAACGCGACGACAATTTCAGTGAAATGTTCCACTACATGAGATGGGGGTGACAGCGCTTTAACCGGCCACTTCAAGGAGATCAAGAGAATCTGAGTTCACAAATGTCCATGCCTGAGAGGGTCTCATTCGACAGCCCTACCCGCTGCTAGGCTACCTTCAAGTGAGTTCACACCCACATACACTCGCCCTGCCCCACCCTCGGGACAGCGGCATGAGCCTAGAGGAGCCGTCACACCTTGTCACGGGGCCCCTGCTGCTCTCTTCCACAAACAGGGGCCAATCATTCCTTTTCAGGCATGGTGCTCTGTTTTAGCTCAGGGTAGAAGCTCTTTTGAACTCCCAGTTTTAGAATTGAACGAAAAAGAGAATGACTAAAAAATTCTGTTAACTGTGCATTTTGGCCAAGTAGCCCCAGTGCGTGTCTGTGGTTTAGAAGTTTCTTTTAAACGTCCACTTTGAGAAACCCGGAAACAGCTCCTCCTCTGTGCCTGCGTAGGTTTGGCCATTCAGTGTTCACACTTGGATCAGTAAAATGAGATGAAAATCGCTCTTAGGGTGTGTGGATAAGATTTGGACCACAAAACCACTTAAAATATTTGGTCACTAAACACTTTTTCTGAAGCCCTGAGATGGAAAGTTTGACTTCAAGTTCTATGAGGTGGTCCTGAGATTTTAATTTTTCTAAGAACATGCTGAGGTTGATTCATTCTTGATATTCTCTGTTATTGAAGACTGTGAGCTTAGAAATCATGACCCGGGGTGGGGTGTGAGAAAAACCACAAAGCTAAACACATGAGAGGAGGCCCCAGGTAAATTTAGTTAAATTTGGCTATAAGAGAGTCTGAGGAAAAGGACTTTGAGTTGTGGGTGGGATGTAGTTTAAAAACATACCTTCTCTAAGAACTTGTTGGCAATTTAAATTCTGGCCACCATCAGTCACATTCCTCAGGCTCAGAAAACATGGAAATACACCCAAAAATGTTCCTTAGTTTTTCTCAGAACAGGCAGGAATTCTTTGAAATGGAAAGTAAACAGAGCTATCAGAACACCGGCCTGGGTTCAATTCACTATTTTTAACTAACTGGAAGGAATATATGTGGGCCTGTTTTTTTTGCTTGATTGCTGTAAAGAGCATTTTTAGAGAAATACACATTTTGTGTTAGACACATTTGTGATAGCATCTCCATACTGCATGCAAGAACCGCCAGCCGGGAGCCACGCGGACATCACCCGGACACTGAGTCTGATCAGTCAAACAGACGCCAGGAAGTGGGAAACCCCTAGTCCATTTCTCACTTGTACTTTCTTTTTTTTGTGGTAAAATATAGCATAAATTTTCCCCTTTAACCATTTTTGGGTGTGCAATTCAGTGCCGTTAAGTTCCTTCACATTGTTGTGCAACTATCACTGCCATCCATCTGCAGAACTCATCTTCCCAAACAGAAACTCTGTCCCCATTAAACACCGACTCCCCATCCTGCCTCCCCTGTCCCTGGTGACCACCACTCTACTTTCTGTCCCTACGCATTTGACTTCTCTAGTGTAAGTGGAATCACATAGTATTTGTCCTTTTGTGTTTGGCTTCTTTCACTCAGCATATTCTCAAGGCTCATCCCTGTTGTAGCAGGTGTCAGAATTTCCTTCCTTGTGTGGATGGACCACATTTTGTTGATCATGTATCCATCAGTGGACACTGGGGCTATTTCTGCTTTTGGCCATTGTGAATAATGCTGCTGCGAACATGCGTGCATACGTATCTGTTTGACTTCCTGCTTTAAAAGCTTTTGGGTATATACCCAGAAGTGAAATTACTGGATCTTACGATAATTCTATGCTTAACTTTCTGAGGAACTGTCGTACCGGTTTTCACCATTTTACACCCACACCAGCAGCGTATGAGCGATCCGGTTACTCCATGTCTGTGCCGCCCTTACTGTTTTCTGATTTTTGGTACTAGCCATCCTAATGGATATGAAGTGGTATCTCTCCACGTGTGTCTTTCAAAGGCAGCACAACTCAGAATGTGCTGCAAATGGGGCAGCAGTTTTACCTGGATTTTGAAGGATTTTTCTAGCTCAAGTCACAGGACCTTATGAACATGTTTTATAAACAACAAAAATGGAAACAAGTCTTAAACAAAGCTTCAATGAATAGATGAAAATAAAGAGATAAAAACAATTAGGAAGAGAAAAAAATTAAATATGGAAATTGACCCAGTAATGGCTTGGCCAGCAATCTACACACCTGGCTCAGAGTTGGCCCATGAGCTAATCCCACCACCAGGCACATTTTGGTGGAGTCTGGTTTATTGGTCAAGCACTTCCCAAGAAAGTTAAGCGGGTGTCCTCTCTCTCAGCAGTGGTCTTGGGAGTGGAATCCTCTCTCCTCTTTTTTAGGCCACTCCTCCAGGGAGAAGCATTGACAAGGTCAAACCCTGCCTGCCAAGTGGAGGGTAAACGATTCCTTACTGAACTAGGAGGCATTGCAGGGCACAGACTACACAAGGACAGAGCATTTACATGAGCGAGTTACAGAGCCCACTGCATTCCTACCTTGCCCTCATTTCTCCCAATTTTGTCCAAAGAGCAATTAACCCCTGTGACCTTCGTCCCCAGCACTACTGTGTGCGGTGGGTACAGTCATCTCATTTTACAGATGAGGGACCTGAGGCTCAGGGAGGTGAAGTGATGGGGAGGTGACCCAGGACGACACAAGGGAGTTTTGTTCTGCCTACCTGGCCCTGAATGATGGGTGGATCTGGGGAAGTGCACGGACCATCCCAGGACCAAGCCACCTTCTTCCCCACCCCAGATCTGGGCGGTCAGTATTCCAGTTTTGCCACTGCAGCTGAGTGCACTAGCCCTAAATCAGAAGGTAACCCCAGACATTTGTCCCACCAAACTTATGAGGCTGTATCGAGAACAGCCTATATGATGCCCTGCGGTGTGAAGAACCAGCACTGTTCATTTACTTTCAAATCGATCTACAAAGTCAAGTCGTAGTGCATCAAATCTAAACCACATGTTGAGGAACAGCCTGTTGAGGAACCCAGTGACTAGTTCCTCTGGGCACGCCCAGTGGCCTCCCTCCCTTTGTTGCCATTAATTGGGTTTTTGACTTGTTTAAATTAGGCCACTTAACTTTCAGCTTCTTCAACTATTGCAAGCTCCCTGAGAGAGCAGAGCATGCTTTTTTCTTTTTCTGTGTCTCCAATGCTTAGCACAGGTGACTCACTAATGGCCAGTTTTAAGGCCCGTGTTATCCCTGGGCCCCGACTCCCTGCAGCCATTTTCTTCCTGCCCATCCTTCCATGAGTTCAGCCCCATTATTTCATTTTAATTCTAGAGGACACACAGCACAGCTAAGAAGCTCAATCTGGTAAAAATGTTTGGCATGTAATGTCATCATACCCATATCATTTGATCCTCATGTATTGAGACTTGAGTGGATTAATTTTGCTTATTGCACCATGTGTCAGTATCTGAATATGGAATTAGAGTTGGCATGACACAGGAGAGCTTCACGCGAAGTTTGTCTCTAATGGATCCCTAGATCTAAATCACTTGTGCAAGTTAAGATGGATTGGTAGCCCTGGGCCATGAAATAAATACATCTGTTTGTGTTAGTCTGCTGCGGCTGCCGTAACAAAGCACTGCAGCCTGGCTAGAACAACAGAAGTTGATTTTCTCACAGCTCTGGAGTCTGGAAGTCTGAAACGGAGGTGTTGGCAGTGTTGGTTTCCTCTGAGGCCTCCCGCCCAGGCTTGTCAAAGGCCATTTCCTCCCTGTGTCTGCTCGTGGTCTTCCCTGTGTGTGTCTGTGTCCTAATCTCTTCTTATGAGGACATCCGTCAGATTGGATTAGGGCCCATCCTAAAGCCCTCGTTTCAACTTAATCACCTCTTTAAAGACCTGTCTCCACATAGAGTGACATTCTGAGGTATTGGGGGTTAGGACTTCAATGCGTGAACTTTGGGGTAACACAATTCAAACCATAATACAATTAAAATGTAGATGTAAAGAAATGTTTAACAATTTCAATAAAAGTTAAATGACAACGGACCATCACGTGGGGCTTCAGCCAGACACTGAGAGCAGAAGGAGCTGTAGGAAGTGTCATGTTGTGGTTACATGTGTCGGCTCAGGTGTCAGAGAGACCTGGGCCCAAGGTCTGGCTCCACGGCTGCCAGCTGCATGCAGACGAATAGTTTGTAAAGAGAACCATGAGAGGCAGTGTTCACACCTATTAAAGGGCGATAATAACAGTATCTCCCTCACAGGATTGTTATGAGGATTGAAACAGTAAGCTTAGACCACCATTCAAACTTTAATTTGCGCCCGAATCCTACTGATTTTGCTAGAAAGCAGATGCTGACTCAGTAGGTCCGGGGCGGGGCCCAAGATTCTGTGTTTCCAACCAGCTCCCTGGTGACACTGACCTGGGAGCAGTGGGGTCTAAGACACTTTGCCTAGTACCTGGTAGGCAGCGCGCACACAGTGAATGACAGCTGCTGTCAATACTGCGGCTATATTTATGCTCAGCTCAGTAGAAACCTACCACTCAGATTTATTTAGCAGTTTTGAAATTTCATTTCTCTCTGATTGATCTACTCTTAAAGGGTGAGGCACAGGCAGACCACCCTCTTCTAACCACAGATATTTTCCATGTCAGTTAAGAACCCACAGAAAATAAATCCATCAATCCTTTGGGCTCTGGATTTCTTTCTTTCTTTTTTTAAAAATAAATTTTATTGCATATATTTAAGGTATACAACATGATGGTATGATATACATACAGATAATGAAAAGGTTATTATAGTAAAGTGAATTAACATGCCGATCATCTCACGTAGTTACCTAATTTTTTTTGTTTTGGTTTTGTGGCAAGAGCAGCTAATATCTACTTATTTAGCATAAATCTCATATAGAGTACAATTTTGTTACCTCTGTTGTACATTAGATGTCTAGACTTGTTCACCCTACATATGGGCTACTTTGTATCCTCTGATCTACATCTCCCTATTTTCTCACGCCCATCACATTGTTTTCTTTCTGTATATTTGATTTTTTTTTAGATTCCACATATAAGTGACATCATGCAATATTTTTCTTTCGGTGTCTGGCTTATTTCAGTGAGCCTAGTGTCCTCCAGGCTCATCCATGTTGTAGGAAATGGCAAGATCTCATTCTTTTTTAGGGCAGAATGGTACATATATACCAGTTTCTTTATTCATTCCTCCCTTGGCGGACACTTAAGGCTGTTTCCCTATCTTGGCTATAGTGAATAATGCTGCAGTGAACTTGGGAGTGCGGATATCTTTGTGAGGTGGTGATTTCATTTCTTTTGGGCATATACTCAGAAGAGGGATGGCTGGGTCATATGGTAGTTCTAGTTTTGATTTCTTTAGAAATCTCCATACTGTTGTCCATAATGGCTGTTCCAATCTACATTCCCACCAACAGTGTGCAAGGTTCTCTTTTCTCCACACCCTCACGAACAGCTGCTATCTTTCGACTTTTTAATAATAGTCATCATAATGGAGGTGAGGTAGTACCTCACAGGGGTTTTGATTTGCATTTCCCTGATGACTAGTGATGTTGAGCACATTTTCATATACCTGTTGGCCCCTTTTTATGTCTTCTTTGGAGAAATGTCTATTGCCCATTTTTAAAAATTTCAATAGATTTAGGGGTACAAGTGGTTTTTGGTTACATAGATGAATTGTATAGTGGTGATGTCTGGGTTTTTAATGTACCTGTCACCTGAAGAATGTACACTGTAGCCAATAGTTAATTTTTTTTTTTGCCTCACCCCCTCCCAGTCTCCCTGATTCTGAGTCTCCAATGTCCATTGTACCAGTCTGCATTGGACTCTGGATTTCTTTTCTCCGTTCCTCCCTCTCTCCGCTCCCCTCTCCTCCCCTCCCTCCCCTCCCCTCCCCTCCCCACCCCTCCCCCTCCCTCAAAGTCCCAGGCTCAAGCAATTCTTCTGCCTCAGCCTCCTGAGTAGCTGGTAATACAGGCACACACCACCATGCCCGGCTAATTTTTCTATTTTTAGTAGAGACGGGGTCTCGCTTTTCCTCAGGCTTGTCTGGTCTTGAACTCATGACCTCAAGTGATCTTCCCATCTCGGCCTCCCAGAGTGTGAGGATTACAGGCATGAGCCACCTCTCCCGGCCAGCACAGGATTTCTTTTTTGTTGTTGTTGTTTCTATTTATTTATTTTTATACTGTCTATCTTTTAAAAGGTTATTGTAGTCATTATTTTTTATAGGTTTATTTTTTAGTCTTCCTACTCAAGATATAGGTGGCTTATACACTGTAATTACAGTGATAGAGTATTTCAGTGATAGAGTATTCTGTATTTGTGTACTTAGTTTGCTCTGTGTGTGAGTGCACAGCCAAAGCGCCCCAGAGGGAGACAAATAATTAATATGTTAATAACTGGTAATAAATATCTATGAAAACAGAAGTGTTAGGGAGGTTTGGAGATGGGGAGAGAATACCATTTCCAAGCATGATGGAGTATATAGTGTTGGACTAACAGTCTTGCTGAAAATAGTAAAAGCTGGAAAAAATACATAATATACAGTTTGAAGGTATTAGAATGCAATGAATACAGACAGGACTAGACATAAGGCAACCCCAGAGAGGAGGGACACACTGGGAGGACTTCCACAGTCAACTGCTCTTTCCCTGACAGCGCCTGTGCTCTCTGCCTGTGTGGACAGCTGCCTGGGTGAACATCTGCCTAGGTGAACACTGGGTGTGCACTGCATGGGTGAACAGGGCATTCAGAGTCCCAGTGGGCTGAAGAAACAGAGGTTGAAGTTCAGGGCTACAAAACTGGCTTCTTGAGTGGCAAAATTGCATAATGGAAGGAACTGCAGAGGAATGAACAAAACTTCTACACACATTTTCCCTTATAATATTTGCTCACTCTTAAGGTGTATCAGGTAAACCTAAGCAACCAGCAGAAAGTTGCAGCTTGGAGGTTAAAGAGATGATCAGAGATCCCAGCAGCCACAGGGTGCTGGGAGACCCAGGAAGGAGGAGAGGCACAGAATCCTCCTTTGGGACCCCGAAGGGGCCTGTCTTAGGTAGAGCTACAGCAGAGAGCAAAACTGACATAGACCAACCCTGGTTGTATAAAATTATCCATCAGGGAGTCATGATGATCATGTTTTCTCCTGCAGGTGGAAAATTAATTTAACTTTCAGGAAGACAACATCTTTCAGGTCCTCTATGATTTTTCATATGCAACGTCTGGAATTCAAAATAAATAAAAATCATACTAAAATTAACACCAAATGACTGAAAACTAAGAAAAAAGTGAAAATATAAAGTCTCAGAAGTAATTTAGATATTGAGTAGACAGATTTATGTATAACTATGATTGATATGCTATAGTTAAATGAATGGTTTTATCAGAAGATTAGACTCAGCATAAGAAAGGACTAATGAACTAAAGAAAGGATTAGAAAAAATACCCAGATTGTAGCACAGAAAGGGAAAAAGGTGGAAGACACAAAAAGAAACACAAAAGACAGGGGACATGATGGGAAGGGCTAATACATGGATAATTGGATACCCAGCGGAAAAAGAGGAAGCAATATTTTAAATGGAGCAGAAGCGATAGTTTAAAAAATGCATTGTTTTAAAAAATATTTCCTACAAAATTAACAAAAGACAGAAAACCATAGATTTGAGAATCTTGGGGAATGCCAGCAGATAAATATAAAAATAACCACACCTAGTTCCATCATAGTCAAATGGCTGAAAGTGACAGATGCATATTTTAAGAGCAGAGAGAATAAAAAGATGCATTATCTTCAAAGCAGCAGTGCTAAGACTAATCACTGACTTTCCAATATAAGTCTGGCTAGGTAAGTGGACAGAAAACAATGGCATGACATTTTTACAGTTTTGAAAGAAAAAAAACTCCCCCAAAGACATTTTCAAACAAACATAATACCTTCATTTAAAAAAGTACTAGAGGGATTTTTTCAGGCAGAAAGAAAATGATTCCAGAACAAAGTACAGAAATACAGAAAGGATCGAAGAGCATCCGTAAGGGGAAATGTAAACGCAAATAAAAATGAATAATAATAATGACTTACTGGTTTAAAGTATAGGTAACATATATGACAACAAGAGTACACACACAAAAAAACAGGAGGCATGTAAATGAAATTAAACTGTTTTAAGTTTCTTGCATTTTTCAAGAAAAGGTAAAAGTACTAACTTAAGACAGGCTGCACTAAGTCAAGGATGCATTTTTAATCTTATAGTTAATCACTAAAATAATAATATAAGAATGTATAAATCATAGGCTGGGAGATTAAAAATACTTGATTAATAAATAAGGCAACAAGGAAAAAATAAAGGAACAAAGAAGAGAGGGAACAAATAGAAAAAATTAGCAAGATAGACTTAAATCTAAATATATCTGTAATTGAATTAAATGTGAATAAACTAATACTCAGATTAAAAGATAAAAATGTAAAATTGAATTTTAAAAACATAATTATATATTGATTATAAAAGATGCATCTTAAATATAAAGACACAGATAGGAGAAAAGTAAATGGATAGAACAGATATCAAACAATAGCCAAAGAGAAGCTAAATTATCAAAATATAAAATAAACATTAAGGAAAAAAGAATTATTAGAGATGAAGAGGGACATTTCATAATGATAAAAACAACAATTCAACAGGAAGATATAGCAATACTAAATTGCTGTGCACTGAATAACGTAGCTTAAAAATATGTAAAGAAAAGATGACAGAACAAAAGGAGAAATAGACAAACACACAAGCCTAGCTGGCGATTTTAACATGCCTCTCTTTGGGACTGTTGCAAGTAGATTAAAAAATCACTAAGGATGTAAAAGATTGAGCAACACAAAAAATCAACTTGACCTATTTGATGTACATAAAATAATGCAAACAACAGTGACAGGCTACAGATTTTTTCATGGTCACAAGGAACATGTAGCAACATAGACTGTATTCTGGGCCATACAGCAAGCCTCAACAAATTTCAAAAGCCTGAAGTCATGTGTAATATATTTTCTCACCATGATGGAATTGAACTAGAAATCAAAAAGAGAAAGACAACAGGAAAATCTACATATATTTGGAAAATAAGAAACACATTTCTAAATAACCTATAGGTAAAATAAAACTAGAAATGAAATTAGAAATATTTTGAACTGGCTCATAATAAAAATACATCATACCAAAACTATGGGTTGCAGTTAAAGCAATGTTTAAAGGTAAATATGTAGCTTTAATTGCATATATTGAAAAGGAAGAAAGGTTGAAAATCAACAATTTAAGCTTCTGTCTCAAGAAGCTATTAATAGTAAATGAACATCAAACATAAATAAAAAAATGCCTGGGATTAAATGCATGTGTTAAGAATGCAGAAATGTTGAAAAATCAATGTTTCTAATAGAAGAAAAAGTTATAAAATAAGAAAAATCAATGAAATGAAAAACAAGCACAAAATAAAGCAAATCAACAAACCCAAAAGTTGATATTTTGAAAAGACATAAAATTAATAAATCCCTGACCCTACTGATCAAGAAATAAAATGAATAAAAACACAGATTAGCCAATATAAGAGAATATCATTATAGAGTCTACAGATGTTACAAAGATAAACAAGAATGTTGCAAACAACTTAATGTCACTAAATTTTACAATTAAATGAAATGGACAAATTTCTTAAAAACAAAATTTACCAAAACTGACAGAAGAATAAAAAAATATGTATAACCCTTGTAAAGAAATTAAATCCACAATTAAAATATTGTCCCCAGAAGAAAATTATAGACCCAAATAGTTCACTGCTGAATTCTTCCAAACATATAAGGAAGAAATCACGCTAATCTTACATAAAGCTTTTCAGACACTGTAGGAGAAAGGAACTTTTATCAATTCATGTCATGAGGCCAGCATAATCCTGATACCAAAACCCGACTTGGACATTATAAAAAGGAAAGTGATAGACCAATATCTCTTATATACTTAGATATACAAATCCTGAATAAAATATTAGCAAATTTAATACAGTGACATTTTTAAAAGATAATGAAGTAGATCAAGTTGGGTTTATTCCAAGAAGAAAAAAATTCAACTTATTCAAAATAATATAATTTATTATATTAATTGAATAAAGGATAAAAACCATATAATCATCTCAAATTATGCCCCAAACAGCATTTGTAAAATTCTTCACCTAATCATAATAAAAAATTGGCAAAAGAAGGGAATTTCTTTATTATGAATGGTAAATCTACAAAATGCCTAGAGTAAATATTTGTAAAAATAGTAAACAGTGAATAGTAAATATTAATACAGTAAAAATATCTACAGTAAAATATTACTACAATAATAGTAAACTATTGAATGCTTTTACTATTATTGAATACTGAAATATTGAATAGTGAAATATTGAATGCTTTCATTCTGAATTTGAGTAAAACAAGAATGTTCACTGACCTCACTTCATTTGACATTGAACTAGAAGGCCTAGTCAGAGTGATAAGCAAGGCAGAGAAATAAAAATTATAAATATTGGGAAGAAGAAATGCAACCATCAGTTCTCTCAGATGATGTGATTGTGTATGTAGACAACCCCAAACTACCTATAGATAAAATATTAGAATGTGTTTATCAAGAGCATTAAATACAAGATCAATATACAAAAATGTATTGTACTGCTTTTGGAAAAACATGAGCCTCAACCTCTATCCCACACCATAGACAAAAAATCAATTCCAGTTGGATTGTGAGCCTAAATGAAAAAGAGTGACACAGTAAAACTTCTAAAAAAAAAAAAGTAGAATATCTCTATGACCCTTGGGATAGACAAAGAATTCTTAAACTGGACATGCAAACCACTAACTATAAAAAAAAGATTGAGAAATTGGTCTTCATTAAAATTAACAATTAAGGCCACTATTAAGAGATTAAAAAGTCTAGCCACAGGCTAGGAGAAGATATTGAAAACAAAGATAAATATTGAACATAACATTTTTAAAAACTCCTACAAGTAAATAAGGAAAAACAGAACAGTTTTTAAGACTAGGAAAGAGTTGAACAGGTGATTCAAAAAATAAAAAAAAGTCCAGGCACAGTGGCTCACGCCTGTAATCCTAGCACTCTGGGAGGCCTAGGCAGGAGGATTGCTTGAGCTCAGGAGTTCAAGACCAGCCTGAGCAAAAGCGAGACCCCGCCTCTACTAAAAAAATTAGAAATTATAGGGACAACTAAAAATATATATAGAAAAAATTAGCTGGGCATGGCGGCACATGCCTGTAGTCCCAGCTACTCGGGAGGCTGAGGCAGGAGGATTGCTTGAGCCCAGGATTTTGAGGTTGCTGTGAGCTAGGCTGATGCCACGGCACTCTAGCCTGGGCAACAGAGTGAGACTCTGTCTCAAAAAAAAGAAAAGAAAAAGGATATCCAAAAGGCCTTATGAAAAAAAGTTCGATGTTGTTACTCATTAAAAAACACTAGCACCATACGGGGATACTACACACTTAGCAATAACGACTAAAATTAGAAAGGCTGAACTCATATAATGTAGTGGGTGTGTAAATCAGTACAACCATTTATATATTAAAGTTAAATACATGCCTCCCCTATAGCCCAGCAATTCTGATTATAGGTAAATACCCAACAGAAATGTGTGCATGTTTTTACCAAAAGATGTGTATAAACAGGTTCATAGCAGCTTTATGCATAATAGCTCAAAATTGTCCACAACTCAAATGTCCACCAAAATGGAATAAATTGTGGTATAAAACGCAATAAAAGAGAACAAACTACAGCTGCAGGTAACATGCATACATCTCAAGACATGTCGAGTGAAAGAGTACATACTGTATGAGATACGCAGTCTGAGAACAGGCAAAATCACTTTATGGTGATAGAAGTCAGCCTTGTGCTGTTTAGGGGGGATTTGATTGGTGTGCGTAGGGGCTGGAGAACTTCTATGTCTTGATCTGATTTTTATCAAATGTACATGTAAGGCTTGTGCCCTTTACTACATATATGTTGCATCTCAATTATTAAGAGTTGTTTATAAAGAAGTCTTCCTTCCTGAAATTCCCACCCCCATCCTTTACCCAGCTTTCTTTTTTGATCCCAATCTTCAAGCTCTTGCCTGTGCTTTTCTGCTCAGTTTTATTCTGGTTGAATGTTAGACCAACTGTGTTTCTTCTGCCCTAACCAATCCACACCTGGTGTGTTGAAATCCTTCCGGGCCCAAGGTCGCTCTTAGGCATGAGCATGTGGCAGGACAGTCGTGCAGGGCCCTGTGCCCAGAAGGGTTTAACCCTGCTGTCACCAGCTTGAAATGCTTAGTTTTTGACAGGAGCCTCCATTTTCAGTTTGCTGAGGACCCTGCAAATTATGTAACTGCTCCTGTATTTAGGCATTTTCATCTTCAAATGGATTATGGATCAGCTGAGGTCCATAATCCCGAGTCCCAGAGATTCTGAGTTAATGGATATGGGGGAACCCTAGCCGTGGGGATCTGGTAAGCTCCCAGCTGACCGCAGTGTTCAGCCCAGGCTGGGAACGACTGATCTAGTCGGAGAGCTTGAGCCAAATGGGTGGTTTATAAAACATCTGGAGGGCTTAGAGAATGGAGGGGTCACTTTGCCTGGGTGGTCAGAGGGCTTTTGTAGGGGAGGTGAACCCTAACGTAAGTTTGTGGGTAGAAGTCAAATGTACCATGGAACAGTGTTCCAGGCAGGGGCCCCGTGTGGGCCGAAGAGCTGCAGGTGTAGAATCCTCTGGCTGGGAAGGGTGTTCATGGGCCTCCTCCTTCCTCGCCAACATTCTTACTCTCCCATCAGTCAGTGAAAACCTGTCGGTTCTCTCTTGTAATGAAGCTATAAGAGTATAAAGGATAAAACGATGCACTTAGCCACCAGCTGATTTTGAGAAGGGAAGGGCTCTAAGGTTCAGGCGAGGGTGCCTGGCTCGGTGGCTACTGCAGAGGAAGGAGGGCTGGACCGGATGTCAGAAGGCAGGGTTCTAGTTTTCATTCCACCCCTGGCTGGCTCACAAGGCACTTGCTCAATTCTCTCAGCCTCAGTTTCTCATTCAAAAACTGGGCTGATTTGATCTGTAAGTAATCTTCCATTCCCACAAGGCTCTAATTGTACCGTTTGTATCTTATTTCTTGGATATGTATCTTGTCTTACAAAGTTATAGATTATAGATTATTTTTACAGGTCAGCAATTATAAAGTGGAGGAGGTCCATAGACAGAATCCAGCCAGTAGACTTTTTTCCTTTTAGCCTGAGTATTAGTCCTTAAAACAATGTGCTGCCAACATTATGAGATTTCACATTAAAATGTAGGTTTACAGTCTCTCTTAAACTGACAGGAGATCTGCAGACACCGGTGTGGAGGAGGGGCTGCCCTGTGGACAGGGCATGCACCTGCCAGCTCACCCCAGCGCCCACCACTCTCTGTTCCACACAGTTGGCTTCATTGACTGACACCAGCTGTCAGACCCCTAGCGGGTACGTCCAAGTTCCATCACAGGGTTGAGTACCTTGTGAGGTCCTTGTGAGGACCCTTTCAACAGCGTAGTCCCCGCCTGCCTCTTGCTGGCTTAGAATGAGAACTAGGTTTTGTTACACATGACAGTCTTCTGCGTATTAGGTATTCTTCCAGTCCCTCGCTTGTCTTGTCTGACTGTGACTTGAGGGCACTTCTCTGCACTCCAGCCTCATAAAGGATGACCTCTCTGAGGACATTATTGGTTCTAAGAAAACAAGCAAAATCTCGGTAGTTGGGCGTTCTACAGGAATGTGTGCTCACGTCCATCTTTCCGTAATCCGCTGCATTCTTCAGGCCTTCTGTCTTCTAAATACTCAGGCTAAATGACCCTCAGGTTATTTTTCTAACCACAGTTATCTAAATCCTGTTTTGTTTTCCCTTTTCTCTCCAAGTGTTCAGTTGACGTCACTTAGGTTTTATGGGGGGCAGTGAAGCCTCTCAAGGACAGGGATATTTTCCTTGGTTGAGGTCTGGAGGCCGTGCGGTGGGAGAAGAGGTCAGGGCATGGCTCCAATTGTCACCACTACAAGGCCACCTGCCCGGGGAGTCTTATCCCAGACCTTATCCCAGGGATGGGCAGGGCGTGGGGAAGACTGGAGAGAAAGCAGACGGTCCCATGTCCCGAAATCGGTCGTTGGTTCTTCCCTGAGTTGACCACGGATCCCTCCCCACGGCCTCAGCACTTACCGCGTGGCAGGAGTCCTCCCTGGGCAGAGTCCTCGCTGGGCAGAGTCCTCGCTGGGCAGAGCGCTTCAGGCAACACCTGCCAAGAGGACAGTGCAGGGGCACCCTTGGGCTCTGTCTGCACTTTGATAAGAAGCGTATCCAGTTTCCAAGTCTAAAGTGATCCTGGCAAACTTGGGTCTGTGATTAGAAGTGCTCAGAACATGGAAAACTATTAATGAGCAGAGGAACATTTTGCTGTGTGGCCTGTGCCAGGGAGAGAATCCAGTGTGCTCTTAATTAACCTGACCAGGTTAGCTCCAAGCTGCCTGCACCCCGAGATCTCACCAGCTGTGACCTCACGTCACCCAGCTGAGAGGTTAGGAGGGAGGGTAAGGCTCTTTCCTCCACCTTTATTTTTTCTTGTAAATATAAAACCTTTGCCCCAAAAGGAGATCACTTGTAAAGAAAGGCTTAAACAGGAAAATAAAAGCAACAGTTCCCAACCCACACCAGGGAAGGGGCAGAGGGGTGTAAATGTTTAACTGGGCACAGCGAGCCTGCTCCCTGGGGCTGCTTCTCTTCTGGGACCCTTTCGCTAGCGCCTCTGCGAGTCTATGCACTTGGAGCGAGGCCAGTTTTCCAATTCTGAAAGCAGCTGCAGATCGCCTTTCCGTTAAGTCATTTGGCAGAAATTGCATGTCTGTCGCTGGTATCAGTCACTGAAGTGCAGTCTCTTAAAATAGGCTTTTGGGACTCCGGGCGCTGATGCCCTCAAAGCTGTGACACAGGCAGCGAAGAGAGCTCGAGTAAAAATAGATGGGCGTGAGGGGGCTGCACTTGCCCCTGATGCATGCTCAGCGTGGCCTCTCGGCTGTCAGCTCCTCTGTCCTCTGATGTCCTGTCTACTCCCTATTATCTGCCCCCTTCTCAACTCCCACTTGCTCTCCTCCTCATACCAAAACCACAGAATCATTCCTGGCCAAGGGACAACC
This sequence comes from Lemur catta, assembly GCF_020740605.2. Classification (NCBI taxonomy): domain Eukaryota; kingdom Metazoa; phylum Chordata; class Mammalia; order Primates; family Lemuridae; genus Lemur; species Lemur catta. The sequence continues at coordinate 78,314,668 of NC_059131.1, forward strand.
AGACCCGCCCATCAGGTTTCCCAGTGACTAGCATTTGAGAGACTATGGCACAGCAATTAGATAGTTATTCTTTAGAAAAATGGTACAGGGTATTTAGGCTGGGTCTATGTGCACAGTCAATCCCAAGATTAGGATAGTAAATATATCTTAGAAGCTCAGCAAGTAGAGAGACCTTAAACTTGGTCAACTTTTGAAGCAGCTGGTTATTGTTACAGCTGTTTTTTTGGGGGGTGGGGGGGACTTTAATGGTGATCTCTCCCTCCTAATTTTTGAGCAAGTATAAAAGAAACTCTTATCTGGCCAGCGTTCCTGTCTCACCAGGGCCACCATGTCCTGCTGTGTGGGTTGTGCACTGCTCAAAACCAGAAGGCACCATTCCCATTAACTATGGGCTTAATGGTGTCCCCTGGCCTTGTGCAGTGTGGCAGCCCTACCACTGGTGATTTATTTGCTCCCTTCTCTCCAGTTCTTCCTGTTCTATAGATCCTGATCTGGTGATTTGGTAAGTAGGAATGTGAGGTCTTCAGGCTATGGGGAGTTTGAACTAAAAGGAGCTCCCATTCTTCCTTCTTTCTGCCCTATTTCAAGTTGTGTTCATCACTCAGGCCATCTCTCTGCTTTCCCTTTAAATATTTCCTCTTAAATCTTTTTTTAAAAATTCCTAAGCTCTCTTTCATATGAGAGGTAAGTATCTTGTTCTAGGAGGTTTGAGAACTTTCTAACATCTTCCCCAGTCTTGTCCCCTTCTGTCCACCTACCCGAGCAAGATAATGATGTGGAGGCCATCAGCTGTCAAGAGACTGCCTGAGATCCAACAAGGGCAGAACTGAAATCAACATTAGTTGAAACTGCCTTAAGCTGGAAGAGATCTGAGAGGTCATCCAAAACAAGCCCTCCCCCAGTGAAAGGAATCCAATTTCTCTTGATTACTCTAGTGACTAAACACTCATCTCACCAGATATCCAGTCCAGTACTGGCTTTGTCTTGTCATCGGATGTTCTTTGAGCCAGTAATATTGAGCCACAATCTACCGGCTCCCTGACTCCAAGTGCCTACCATGTGTCTAGCGCGGTGCTGGCGGCTGGGGACGTGAAGGAGAGTGAGACATATACGCTGCCTTCTGGGAGGTCACAGTCAGTGATTTCTACATGAAAGGATGACCACATGACACAGACAGGAAGAACACTAGGGGAGCACCCAGCCAAGCCCCACACTCGGCCCAGAGTTCTGCAAGTGACTGAGCTGGGTTTTGAGCTTTTTGTTTTCTGGAAACATTACAAGTTATTCTTTGTCTATACAGCAACTCTGTAATTTTTTAGTACAACGATTGTATTACACCTCATCTTCTTGTCTTCAAGTTGTCTCTTATGGCCTCCAACCATATCTAATAGCACATGAATTGCTTTTATCATGGGCGGTTTCCCCATCTAATGTTCCCTTGGAAATGTTATACCCCAAATTAAGCACAGTATTCCTGATGGGATCCAACTGGGGCAGTGTGCAGGGAACCATTATTTCCCATGACCTTGATGTTCTAATAATGTGGCCGATGAGTACATTCTTGTATTAATATTTTAAAGGTTATCATTTGATGGTTAAAACCCAATCCCCTCCTGCCCAAATCTTTTCTGGATAAGCAACTGCCAACTCAGGACTCTATTTACTTTTTACATTAAAGCAGCTTAGAATGACCTAGTTACTTCCCCTGGTGCATTATAGGGGACTGAGATGCATCTAACCACTGTCAGTTCTTCCCAGGGAGGTAGCAAAGTGCCTTAGGGCTTAAAGCTTGGACTGCCCTGTTCTCCTTCCTTTGACTGTTGTCATGGGAACCTGTGCATGAGTCACAGGCCGAATGTATTCTTGAACGTGATATATCTAGTACATATCACAGTCCCTGATCTAACTGTAACAGTCAGAAAGAGAAATAGGTTTGTTTTGGTGTGATTTTTTTTAAAAAATGTATTCTTAAGATCTTTCTCACCTAAACCTTATATTCATTGTAATTTACTACTTATGCTCTTTATTTGTAAACTCATATCATTTTTTTTTCTTTTTCACAAGGTAATTACATCTGGAAATTATATGATTTTACATAGTTTATAATAAAAAAGGACAACCCCATGCTTCACCCCCACCAACCCCACTTCCCAGAGACAAACACTTCTTTTTTATCAGGTTCTTCTGGTACTTAGCTCTCTTTTATCAAATAAGTTGTTTATGCTACTATTTCTTGTTTTTAATTTTTTCAAATACTTCTCGATTTTTAAATTTGTTTTAGGTCTTACCTACTTTCTTGTTCCTGTGGAAAATAAGGCATCAGTTAGTTTAAACCTCACATTTATCTCCTTACTTTGCCTTCTCCTGCTTTCTGTATAGTGTTATCAAACATTTTTATTAAATCAACATATGGTAACTATCATTATGACTCTAAGTATTATACACACCTTGAGCCATGTTTTTTTTGTTTTGTTTTTTGCCATGACTGTATTTCCTTTCTTTTTGCTTTTCATCAATTTTACAATTGCCTCATTTTTTCCTCCTATTTGCTTGCTTTTCTATTACCTGTTGTTAATTCAGAATTCTCCACTGGGCATGTGTGCCTGCTTACAAACTGGAACTCTATCAGTTCAATTCCCACCTCCTCTCTTGTATGTCCCTCCTACAGCTCTCTGTCCTGTTCTAAACTGCAGTGATTACATCCCAGCTGCAGAAGGATTTCCCTTCACCTCCTTGTCGGAATTCCCTTTTCTCTCTCTTGCATCAGATCTCCTGATGCCTGGATCTCCCACCCTCCTCTTCCTTAGAACACTGGCTCATTTTGGTGGAACACATTGTCACTTAGCTTCTTGAGAAAGTGCATGGGGCATAAAATCTTTGAGACCATGAATGCCGGAGTACTTTACACATATAACTTTCATTGGCTGGGTATGGAATTTCAAGATGGAGATAATTTTTCCTCAGGATTTTGAAGGTATTTCTCTGTTGTCTTCTGAGTTCCAGTTTTTTTGTTGACAAATTTAATGTCATTCTCATTAGCATCCATTAAATGTTGCTGGGTTGATTTAGCTTTTTTCTTTCTGGAGGAATTTAGGAATTCTCTTGTCCCAGGGTTCTGAACGTTTACCACGATGAGTTTTGGTTTAAATCCTGCAGGATTCTTTCAGTCCTGAATGTGTCTTCTTCAGTTCTGGAACATTTTCTTATGTTACATCCTTCATTATTTTCTGACCTCCATTTTCTCTGTTTGCTCTTTCTGGAACTTCTATTATCTTGAATGATTCCACTAATTTTCTTATTTTTTTCTTTCTTAATTTCCCTCCGTTGTGTCTTTTTATTATTTTTTAGGAGATTTCTTCAATTTTTAACTTTCAACCCTTCTGACTGAATTTTCTTTTCTGCTCCTATAATTTTATAATTTTTTAGAGCTCTAGTTTAGTCTTTGAATGGTCCTTTTTATTGAATTCCCTGCTTGCTTCATGAATACAATATCTTCCCTTACCTCTCAGCCTATTAACTTTAGTTATTTTTTAGAAATGTCTATCTACTTCTGCATTTTCTATGTTTCTCATGAGCTTGTTTTCCTGTTGGTTTGGTTTACTTGCTGCCTTTCACACTGGAGATTTTTCTTAAATCCTTGATCTTTGGCTACACGTTCATAAGCTTCCAGGCTTCAGAAGCCTCGGCTGAATCCCTTTATTCTTCACAGCAGAAGCAGCTATCACTTGGTTTATATAAGCCAAAATTGCCTTTGAAAAGAAAATCAAGTTCCATTTTTGATTCATTTTAATTCAATTTTAATTGAGTATTGAATGTCCAGTACTACATCTGAAAAGTATTTTAAGAGTCAAAACTTCCATTTTCTAAAGTCTAAAGTACGTAAGTCTATTCTAGGACTAGACTGTCATATGTTCTTAAAAACAAACATTCCTGGGGGAACTTTGCATAAAATTTTAGACCCTATTGCCAGAGATCATCATGAAAGAAATCATGATGTTTGTTGTCATGGAAAAGAAGGATAGAATGGGAAATAGGAGAGAAGAGAATGAGATTGGGGTGAGGAGAGGCTTAGAAATTAGCTCTGGGAATGAGGAGAGGGAAGTGGTTTTCCTAAATCGGAAGGCTCATCCCCAGGCAGGACTGGAAATAACAGCTGGCATCGTGAAGCACTTACAATGTGCCCTTACCATGTGTGCTAAGCTCTTACATAGTTACCTTGTTTAGTCTTTACAATTTCACCACGTAGTTTTCTTGTTTTTTAGGTGAGGAAACAGGCTCAGAGAGGTAAAGTAAAACGCTTAATTTTACATAAGAAGTAGTAAGTGACAGAATTGGAATTCAAGCCTAGCTTTGCCTGACTCCAAAACCCACGTTCTTGAGCTGCGTAGCCTCCAAACTGGATTCTAAAACTCCTGCCAAAGATGAGAAAGTGGACTTCTATGCTGGTGGCTTCAGAAAGAACAGCTAGAAACAGAGCTGGTTTTAGGTGTGATTCCTGACTCAGAAGGGTGTGCTTCCAATACTTTTTACTTTTGGACTTTTGGCCCCAATCATGCAATGTCAGCTCTTTATAGAATCTCCTAAGATGCCATACTCTTCCTGTTTGAAGATGCAGTTTTAATTATAATTATGCTGAACTCTCTCCTAAGACAGGCAGCGCTTTCATTGCCTGTTATCTAGGGTGTTGCTTTCACAAATCTGCACCCTTTGGGCCCTTCTATAGGAGGCTGGATCCTGGGACTTCTCAGCCAGTCGATTTGCTGACGGTCCTTCAGAGGTGACGAGCTGTGTGTGAAAGCCCCTTTCAGACCGTGGTCTTATGAGGCCATTCACACGAGGGCACGTGTGCAGAGATTAGAAACTCTTCAAGGATTTCATACTCTACTCAAAGAAGTACAGTATGAAAATGGAAATCCATTTTAACACTATCATGGTTGCACTTCTGACAATTTCAGAAGGAGAAGGACAAACGTGAACAGTTTTCCATTGCTTTGTATTTTTGAACTACTAGATTGTATAGGTTGTATTATTTTCTCTGGTACTATTTCACAAACCCAGGCTGGATGGGTAAGTGCACACTGAGCTGAGATCAGAATTTCTAAATTATAAATGAATATACAAATAAACTGCATATTCTTCCTATCCCTTTTGGGGGGATAAATGTTAAGATCCCATTTCTCATGACAGAAAATTTAAATACACAACTAAAGCCTTATTTTGCAGTTTTAAAATTCCAGTACAGAAGCATCTTTGTTGTTCTCTCATGTTCTGCCAGCATCTTGCAATAGAAATCAGCCAAGTTCCCTCCTGTTCTCTCTGGGGGTGGAAAGACCTTGAAAGCATCAGGAATTCGCATGGCTGGATTCCCTGGGAGGGTAGAGACAGAATAGTTGCCTCTCTGGGACTCATGAGACTGTGTTTTTCTAATCTGAGCAACCAAGCCTACACTTGCAAGGAAGGGTTTGCAGTTAGAATCTGCAGTCTCCTCATTCTGTGCATGTGCAGCAAAGAACTCTCACCCTGGCGTGGAGAGGTGCACAGACGTGTCCTAACCTTTCCAGCAGAGCAGGCCCCAGAGGGGAGGTGATGGCCCCAGACATTATTATTATAAATAGTCAGCCTCTGTTCTCCAAATAGAGGCATGTACAGCTATCTCAAGTTGCATGTTAACAGAGTTCTAGGGAAAGCAAAGTTTCCAGTTGCCTTTTTGATAAACACATTCTTGGAGAGGACAGCCTGCTACCTAATGAGGGACCCTAGGGAAGATATTTTGAGCAAGTCTGAGGCCGTCTGTCTGTACTCTCTGTGCTCACAGTTTGAAGTACTCTCCAGCTTAACTCTCAGGAGTGGTGAGCTAGGATCCAACTGGCAGTTTTGATCAATATCTGTCAGCCATCTAACTTTGAGTCACATAGGGAGCTGAATCCCAGGATGCGGAATGTTCCATACCCTCTTCTCAGGTATGACATTTCCCACTGCAGCTACGGGGACGTGAGGAGAAGGGGAAAGGAGATCTCTTGCAAGGCTCACAGCCCTGGCTTGACGCTCTGTCACTTTCACTTGCCCTTTTGTCTGAATGATCCTGTCCACTGACACCTAGCACTCACACAGTCAGACCTTTTACCGGAGGGCGGGAACCTTGTTTATGACAGATCCATAGTCTATGATGTAGTGAGAAAGCTACATGGCCCTGGCTGTGTTATTAATATTACACACGTACACACACAGTGTGTGTGTGTGTGTGTGTGTGTGTGTGTATGTGTGTGTGTGTGTGTTTGGCCTCAAAGGGACTGTTTATCCTAATTGTCTGTTTGATCCTTTGGGGACAGTGCTCTTTCTTCACCATCCTTCCGTCCTTGATGCCCCAAAGTCACTGGTGACATAAGGACATTCTCCTACTGGGCCTCAGATCCACCCTTCAATTTCCGAAATAAATGAATCTTCTGGAACTCCTTTACTTCTTTATTTTCCTGGTATTTCCAGGACTAGATCTCCAGAAAGGTTCTGAACTGGCTTTACAGCTATTACGAGAACCTAATCCCCTGCCTGGCCCAAAAGCTGTCTGATGGGAGTGGCCACCCATATTACAACTCTGCAGTCCCCGTCTTCCTGGACTCCACTCCCTTCTTTCTCCCTCCACTCCCTTACCACCATTTTCCTTTTTAATGCCATTCACTTGAGCCATATAAAATTGCCATGTCTGAAGGTCAACATGGTAGAGTATTGGGAACTTGATGTGGATCAACCTAATCATTTTGCTATCTGGTTGCACTGTCTCTGGAGTTTCCTTCCAGTCTCCCATTTCATCACACACATGCACACCCCACCCCCCACCTCAAGCTCTCTTCCTGGGAAATAATGTTCCTAAGAATTTATCTCAAATAAACATCAGAAAATTGTTTTGAATCTCAATAACCTAATTAATATTCCCACCTGCCCACCTCCTTCCCATTCTAGCGACAAACATCCCCAGATCCAAATAGGAGATCTCCAAGATCACAATGAGAATGATCCAATTTCTTCAATTAGAGGTTTAGATACATAAGAAAGGAAGAAACCAGACATTTTGGTAATAACTTAAAGCAAAATCAGCAATGAGATTGTCAAACAAATAGTTCAATGTCATCTCTTATATTATGAATATCTTTTAGTATAAAATAGTTTTGGCACAGAAAACGTGTTCTTTTTTTGCATGGAAATAGGTGAAATAAGTATCAGATGAAGAACACACAGAAAACAATTAGTTTAAGCAGGTCATTGAGGATCCCAGAAGAGCATCTCAAAGGCAGTGTCCTTCATTCTTGCCCCGACAGGAAGATAGGAGCTTATGGACACTCTTGCCAAAGTCAGCCTGGCCGATGGAACAGCACTGAGAATAGCTGCTGGCTCCTGTCCTGGAGAGGCACTTTTCTTGTCAATTCTGTACTCTTAAGAGTTCAGAAATGGAAACAGAAGGGAGGACATGGTATCTGGGAACACAGTGAGACTCCTCTGGACTGTCCAGAGAAGATTGTTTGGAGTGTTGGAAGAGGCCTGCACTTGCGAGGTGTCCAGCTTTGCTACACACTGACTGAGTGGCCTGGAGCACACCATGCACCTCTCAGTTTCTTCATCTGAAAGATGGGTGGATAATACAGGGCTTTCATGATACTGAGATGAGATAATCTGGGAAGTATTTGGTGCAGTGCCGAATGCATAGGTCCTTACAGACTTGTTGAATCAAAGTTCAGTCAGAATAACACTTGTCTCTAGCCCTTGAAACAGCTGAAACACTAGAAGTTTCAGAGTCCTCTTTGCTTGGAAATAAGAGACAATTTTCATAATATAAGAGATGCTGTGATCTATACATGAAACCTACTGCAAAATGTCATCTCCATCCTCCTACTGTTATAGGGAATTAAGGAAGACTGAAGAATCTGAGAGCTTGGAATGAAAAAAGAGAAGAAGAAAAGAAAAAGACAAGAATGGAAGTCACCCCATAAGAAAGCCAAGTGGAACTAAGGCCTCCACACTATCAACTTTATCACAGAAACTGTAGAAGGCAGAAGTCACACCACCACCTAGATGCCCATGTTCATCACATGAGAAACACCTAGAAAGTATAATTCAGACCTGGACTGTGCCAAAAAATGTAATGTCTTTAGTTTGCCTATGTCACATCTAGCTTTTTTCTGCACTCCCACCCACAGTGGGAGTTAATTCAACATCAAAGTGGGTTAACAGCTGGGTCTGATCAAATATTTTAATCAGTTCATTTAGGAAGTGTTCAATCTCTCTTTGTAAAGTTTGCATCCTCTCAGATGTCTGCCCTTTTCTTCTTCTGCTTCTCCATAGGGGGGGGGAGGTGGCTTGTGCAGCAACCTAATGGCACTGCGGGACCCAGAGAGTTGGAAGCCCTGGGTGTTCTTGTTCTGTTCTCTGGTTGCTGGGGAAGTATCTTCTCCACCTGAATGCTGCATACCCCGTGGGTGTTCACAGTTGTTTTGTCTACAGTGTCACTTGTAACACTGTAACCTGTGACCTGTTCCTTAGGTAGAGCCTAGTGATGTTTCTGGATGACTCAGCCTTACCTCATCTCCAGGAAGGAACCTTGGGCCTTGGGAATTGAGGAACAACACAGTAGAAAGTTCCTGAGTTTTCTTTTTATTGCACAGATCCCAAAGTAGGTGCTGGAGAAATTGGCAATCCAGAAACACTCGTGGGAAAGGACAAAAAAGCCCCAAGAAAAGCCTGTTTTCTCTGGCCAAAGAACCAAGAAAGGGATAGCCTAGCAAAGGAAAATGAAGGACAAAGACATTCAATGCAAACGTCAGTTTAAAAGAAGCAGGAGTGGCTTTATTAAGATTAAATAATGCCGATTTAAGAGTGAAGAAAATTATGAGGGTCAGGAAGATAAAAGGGTCAGTCCACCAAGAAGACCTGGCAATCCTAAATGTGTATGCACCAAGCAGCAATGCTGCAAAATATGTGAAGGAAAACAGATAGAACTGAAAAGAGAAATAGATAAATCCATAATTATAGTTGGACACTTCAATATCTATCTCCCAACAGCTGAAAGAGCTAGACAGAAAGCCAGTACAGACACAGAAGAATGGAATGCCATGAAACAAAAGTATTTTTCGACATGTATAGAACACTCCACCCAACAACAGCAGTATATATATTTTAAAGCATCCACAAAAGACATACCAAAATAGACCACATCCTAAGCCATAAAACAAACCTAAAAAAATTTAAAATAATTGAAATCACACAGAATATGTACTCTGACTACAATGGAATCAAACTAGAAGTCAATTATAGAAAGATAACAAGAAAATCTTCAAAAACTTGGAAACTAAACATCACACTCCTATATAATTCATGAGTCAAAAAGTAAGTCTTCAGGGAAATAAAAATACTTTGAACTGAAACAAAAATGGAAACACAACATATCAAAACTTGTGGGACACATATAAGTGAATGCTGAGAGGGGAATTTATATACTAAATGCTTACATGGAAAAGGAAGAAAAGCCTCAAATCAATAATTCAAGTCCCCATCTGAACAAACTTGGAAAAAGAAGAGTGAAATAAACCCAAAGCAAGCAAAAGGAAGGAAATAATAAGGATGAGGCAGAAATAAATGGAGCTGAAAGCAGAAACAATAGAGAAAGTCAATGAAACAAATAGCTGGTTCTTTGAAAAGATCAATGAAATGGACAAACCTCTAGTAAGACTGACAAAGAAAAAAACAGAAGACACAAGTTGCGAATATCAGAAATGAAACTGGGATGTCACTACAGACCCTGCAGACACCCACAGGTGACAAGGGAATACTGCAAACAAGGATACACACAAATTTAACCATTTAGAAGAAATGGATCAATTCCTCAAAACATACAAATTACCTCAACTCATCCAATATGAAATAGATAATTTGAATAGCTGTACAACTATTAGGGAAATAGACTTTCTACTTTAACACTCTCACCCTCTGCCACCTGAAATCTCTAGACCCAGATGGTTTCACTGGAGAATTCTACCAAATGTTAAAAAAAGAAAGGAATTAACAGAAATTCTATACAATCTCTTCCAGGAAAGAAAAGAGATGGAAACACTTTTCAATTTATTTCATGATGTTAGTCCTACCCTGACGCCAAAACCAGGGTAATGTACATAGACATGACAAAAAATAAATAAACAAAATGGAAGACAGAAAGAAATCTATAGATTGATATCTCACATGAATATAGACATAAAAACTTTAACAAAATGTTAGTAAGTAGAATCCTTTATGTAAAGGATTTATGTAAAAAAGTATTCACCATGATCAAGAGGAATTTATGCCAAGGATGAAAGACAGGTTTAACATTTGAAAATCAATTGATATATCATATTAACAGACTAAAGAAAAAAGTCACCTGATCATGTTAATTGACACAGAAAAAGAATTTGATAAAATCCAACATCTATTCAGGATAAAAACTCTCAGAAAATAAGGAATAGAAAGAAATTTCCTCAACTTGATAAAGAATATCTATAAAAACCTACAGCTAACACTGTTCTTATTGGAGAAAGACTGATTATTTTCTAAGATCAGAAACAAGGCAAGAATGTCCTCTCTCACCGCTGCTATTCAACGTGGTACTGGAAGTTCTTATCAGTGCAATAAGACAAGAAAAGGAAATGAAAATCACACAGAAGAAAAAAGAAGAAACATAATTATCCTCATTGGCAGATGACATGATCATCTATCTAGGAAATCCTAAGGAGTCTACAAAAAACCTGCTAGGGCTGATCAGTGAATTTTAACAAGGTTGTAAGCCACAATATTAACATACAAAAACCAATTGTATTTCATTATATTGGCACTGAAAATCAAAATAAAAAATAATGACAATACCAAATACTGGTGAGATTGCAAAGAAACTGGATCTCTCAGACATTTTTGAAGTCATGAAAAATAGTAAGTCATTCTGGAAGCTCCTTCAGGCCAGAAACTGGACACTATATTTAACTTGGACTACACACATGATAAATTCTTTACGAATCTTTTGTATCTTTTAAAGATAGTTAAACCAAAGCTTATGACTAAATGCCTAGATATGAAAGAAAAGTTTATTAGATAGTTGCATTGTTTTTTGTTGGTGGGAACTTAATACAAATCTCCCAGTCATTTAATACATATGTACTGAACTTCTTCATGTTCTAGGCCCTGTTCTAGGTGCTGAAATTAAGTGGTGAACAAATGTTTCCTAACATTTCACAAAAGTGAAAGGTTAATCCTTACAAGGAACAAATAAACATTTGGGCCAGCCACCCTCAGCCTTGTAATGAACATTAATCTATAATTCTGAGTACTCTATTTGCATTGTCGTCACACTGCCCAAGCAGCCCCGTGGCCATAGGACAGTTGTACCTTCAGGAGAGGAAATAAGTAATGATATCACATGTACCTGAAAAATCTCCGCATCTCCTTTCAGGTACAGTTGATACCATTACTTATTTCCTTCCCCTTTCCTGGTCCTTATGATTTGAGAGGCACATACACCCCAGAAGTTGTCACACATACAACATGGCACACTTGGGTGCACCACCAGTATGATCAACTCTTTTTGAGAGAAGAGGAAACCAGAACCTTGGAGGGCTTTGCCCATAAATGATTGCTAGAAAATTTTGCCATGTCAAGAAGCAAAGCATAGCTTCTAGGCGAGAGTTCTCAAACTTTTTGTCTCAAGATCCCTTTATGGTCTTAAAAATTATTGAAGACCCAAATGACTTGAATTTATATGCCTTATACCTACTGATATTTAATGTACTTGAAATTTAAACAGAGGTATTTTTTAAAAACATTAATTCATTTAAAATAACAATATACCTATTTATGTGTTTACATTGTATTACATTTACATTATATAAATAGTATATTTTTGCCAAAAATAAATATCTTTTTCAAAAAAATTTAGTGAAAAGAATGGCATTGGCCTACATTTTTTGTAACATCTGGCTTGATGGAAGACAGCTAGATTCTCATGTCCATTTCTGTATTTAGTTTTGTTGTGATATGTTATTTTGGTTGAAGTGAATGAAGAAAATCTGGGCTCACACAGATATTTACTTGGAAAAGGGAGTAGTATTGTATTAACCTTTTCAGATAATCTTGGATGATAAGCTTTGATTCTACACTAAAACATGACGAACATCAGTTTTTTAAGGTTAGTTGCAGTGTGGAAGGGGAAACCACATTATTGAACATTTTGTATTCTATTACATTAAAATCTATTGGTTTATCTTGCACTTTGATCCACACGTGATTTTATAGCTTTATGTATTGGTTATCTGGAAAAATATTGGTCCACTGAGTTATAAAGATATACAAAATATCAAAAAAAGTTGCCATCACACCATATTGAAAAATCACATTGGTTAATAGCACCACCAATCTCAATAGAAAAGTCCTTATCTATTTGGAAGCTGTTAATCACATGGTGGTGGATACAAGTTTTCCAAAATTCTGATTTTTGCTTGAAATTTAAAATTTTATCATTGGCAAGAAAGGCTGTCAGTAGTATTCCTTGAAATGCTGGATTTATTTTATGCATTTTCAAGAAAATGCCTGCCAAATGTCCAGTCTGAATAACCATGGTTTGTCTGTCAGATGTTCTTTCAAGTAAACATGGTGTTTCTGAAAAAGAGTCTAGTTCAGCTGGCAACTGACATAATTGCACGAGTGCTTTCCCTTGAGACAACCATCCTGCAGGAATGCTTTTGTATACTTCCCATTCTGTCACACAGCATATTAAAAAGAAATGTCCTTGAGAGTTCAGATGCAAAACAGTAATTTTCACTGACTTAAGGAGAACATTTTTAAGTGAAACTGTTTATTTTTCCTATGAGTGCAAATATTCATAGAATGTGTCAATACAAGTGAAGAACAGAATGACCTCTAGTGCAGCTGGGTGCCACTGCTTTGATTTGTGCTAAAAAGCCAGCAGTTTTATCTACCATTGTTTTTGCAATAACATTTTAGTATTATCATAAATATAGTTTAATCCTTGAGGACCTGGGAACCTCAACATATTTAGTTGGAAAATGGAGTAGTATTTTAGTAGCCTTTCTGATAATTGTGGATGGCATGCTTTGATTCTACACCAAAGCTCAACAAGTGTCAGTCTTTTAAGGTTAGTTGCAAAGTGGAAATGGAAACCACATTAATGAGCTTTTGGAAAGGGTCCTGGGGAGCCCTAGGTGCCTGCAGACCACACTTTGAGAACTGTTGTTCTAGGTCAAAAGAAGACTGGAGATTGCATGGGTATTAGAATATTTCCATCTTTGTCTTTTACACCTGGATCAGTCAACCGAACATATACAATGCATGTTATGCGCTCAGTTGAATGGCAGGGAGGCCCTGATGAATAAGCACCTTCCCCTTCATAGGGCTCACCATCTAGTTGGGAAGCCACGGCAATAAAAAGAATCGGCAAGTTTGTAAGGCACAGACTGTGAGGACCGTAGGAGTTCCTGCCTTCTCCTTTGAAATTCTTTTTTGACTATGGTCAGCATCACACAATGTACTAATTTACTTCATTGCCTTTGCTCTTTGCTGATGTTACATGTGTCAACACTGTCCTTTTAATGAGTCCTTTCTGATCTTGGCCCAGACTTTTCAGCCTGCTCAGAATCTCTGAAATTGCAGTGCCACACTTGGAAACTCTTACTACCTATTGACCTTAGCAACAGAGTCAACAAGCTCAAGTTCAGGCAGTTACAAGCCCTGCCAGGATCTGCAGGAAAATCTACCACGTCCCCATGAGTGTTAGCAGCCTGAAATAAGATACCAGAAGTCTCAGACATCAGTTTTATTTTTGTTGACATAAAATAACAAGGTGATCTTTCTAAGACTCTGATTTCTTTTTATTTGAGACTAGGGATTATACCAATTTGCATGGTTTTACCACATTATAAATTTATATAGTGTAAGCTAGTGAATAAAAACTCTGGCTTATTATCAAACAGACCTGAGATCTGACTTTAGCTTCAATTTACACCAGCTGTGAGCATCTGGACACATTACCTGTGTGAGTCTCAATTTTATTAATTGGTAAATAGGGCTGGTTATATTTAATCTCTTAATTTGTTAGATGATTAATGATGTAATTCATGTAAAGCACTACCCCATCCTCATGATAGAGATTTTTCTGACTCAGGTAGGAATTATTTTTAATAAATTATCTTGATGGCCATAGCCCTCTATTCACCCTTTTGAGATCCTGGGCTTATGCGTGAACTTCAGTAATTAATAGGCTCTCTAATAATTAGTTGATGACTATCTGCCTTGTACCCAATCCCATGCTGAGCATTTTTGGGGAATCAAACTAAACACAAATCCTTGACTTTAAGGAGTAGTAATCTAGCATGAGAGACAGAATTTATAGATAGATGCCATGTAACAGTTTATAGAATCTTAAAAATTAGAGATCTTTAGAGTACATCCATTACAACCTTCTAGCCAATGAAGAAAGTAATTTATTATGGAAGATAAATGAATAACAGATCAGCAACAAGTTGGATGGACATCACCAACACTGTGCTAAGAATAATAATACTAATAGCTAATAATAATATTAGTTGAATCCTTATGAGGTGTTGGCATTTTCTTGGTGTTTTACATATATTATTTATTTAATCCTCCAGTCAATCCTATGAGATAGATATTGTTCTTATCACTATTTTTCAGAAAAGGAAACTGAGACACAGAGAAGTTACAAGATCACAGCACATATATTAAAACAGAACAACATCAAACAATACTTTATGCTACTCTCAACATTTTTTCAAGATCATTGCACACTGGACTTCAGCCTACCTATTCTTATGGGTTCATGCTAAGTTTCTATTTGTTCTTGCTTTATTTTATTTATTTTTTAAGTATAATCTAATAAGATTTTCTTTTTTGTTTTTTTTATTTGTATATATTCATGGAGCACAAGCGCAATTTTGCTGCACTGATGTATTGCATGTGGTGAAGTCAGGGCGATTTCTGCATCCACCACTGGAGCAGTGCACATTGCGTCTACCAAGCAACCTCCCATCAATGCCTCCTCCAGATTTTCTTGCACAGTCATGTTGGTTTCCTTCGTTGCCTTCATCTTCCTCTTAATTGACCTTACACGTTTTAATGTTGTTATGGTGTCTTTGACATTGTATTTATTTCAAGTAAAACAGTTTAGGTCCACATTTATTAATCACACAGTGAGTACTGGTGCAGGCACTACAAAGTTCTAAGAATTATGTCTATTCCTCTTCCAACCTTTGCTCCTGAGAACTACCTCACCCTTCCTCTGGCATAAAGTATACTTCCTTTATTCTCCATAGATGAACATTTTAGAATGTCCTTTAGGAATTTTCTTCTTCCTGTTCAAATTTCCACTTCGATTTTGCTTGAGCGGGTTGGTGAGTCTCCTGACAAAAGCACTGGTACTCAGGGGTGCAGAGACCTGAGTGAAGAAAGACACACCCACATGGAGGCTTCAGCTGAACAACCCATCAACCAAATCCTAGGGAATCGTCATTGTGTAGGTGTTGGTTGAAGGCATCCAAGAGCAGAGAAACTGAGCAAGTTTAAAATTTTAGGTAATGAGAACCTGGCACCTGTACTAACAACAACAAAACAATTCCAACCAATCTCTGGCCAATGTGCTGCAGCAAGATCCCTCTCTTCTTCCAGAGGCTGTTTTGTTGCAGAGTTCATTTTGCCATTTAGCCGTTAAGGAATGCCTTAAAACAATTCTGATATTAGAAAAAACCAACAACAAACTTTATTCCTTATCTTCTAAAGGAAATAGAACTTATGATGTTTTCACTTTCTCATAAGCTTGGGAAAGATTTTGAAGAACCCAATACAGGAGTGCTTTATTTTTCTTTTACAAGTTATACCATGAATATTTTTATAATAATCTCAGTACTTAAGGCTGGCATCGGGAATCATAATGCCAGTTCAGCAATGACCCCAGTCTAGTGTGGAGTGTGAGCCTGGGGAGAGAGAACTGAAGTGAGGCACTGGTGAAAGAGAAGCAAATCCAGATCTTTTGTACTTTCCCATGTGAAAGTGGCAATGGTGTTGAGATGGTTTTAAACATTAGGGAAATTCCTTAATATTGACATTAGATATAGATATGGGAGGAAAAGTGAGAAAAAACCCTAAAATTTTGTTTTAGTTTCATGGAAGTAATGTTGATTTTATTAATGTAAACTTTTACCTCTAATGGCTGTTGCATGTAGCAAAGTAATAATTCTACAGCATTCTGTGCATATTAGATTAATACATTTGTAATTTTATTTGACTACATTAGTAAACTCCACATGGGATGACCACAGGTTTTAGATTTTCCACGAATAATCCAGTTTCAAATTTTTGGTCCAGTTGTCTCAATAAATTACTAAAATTTCTCATGAAGAAATTCTATAACCAGAGAAGTTCTTGAAGTAGTCCACAAAATCCTACCCTGAGCCGTAACCCGGCTGAATTATAGGGCTAGCTGGCACACTGAATCATGGCACCAGGAGTGCACAGACAGGAGTGAAGGAAGATCATTTTTGTTTCTCTCCCTAGTACAAGACTGACCCTAAATGACTTTTGGAAGCAGGGACTGTTTGGGGTATGTTCTTGGCATCTGGAGTATGTGGGTGCTCCAACCAGATCTCTTTTACTGGCCAGAGCACCCCCTCCCCCAGCTGCTAGGAGCGCTTGCTGGGAAGGGCTCACGGCTGCCCCTTCTCCTGATAATTGGTCCTGGGCAGTGGGAGCTGCCTAACCCTGAACACCTGGGAGATTTTGCCCTTCCCTTGGGGCTGCCCCTCAGCCAATGACTGACTGATATTGGGTACAAAAGTCTGAGTTCCTTGCCACAAGGGACGACAACTCTGTGATACCACCCACACCAAGCTTTCTCATGGGATTAGGCTGAGGGCAGACGTTAGCCGAACCTGGAGGTTGCCAGCACCTTCCCCTCCTCTCCTGTTCCTCCAGCGCTACAAGTCTCCCTGGAGAGCTGTCCCTCTGCAAGCCCCTTGTTCCAGAATTGCATCTCAGGCGCTGCTCGCAGGGAACGGGTGCATCTAATCCAACCCACGTCTCTTACCTCCACCTAGTTCCTGCTTCTGCCCACACATACATCTGGCTGGATTGGAGAAGAAAAGTAAACTGAGTCCGTGCATTTTGCCACAAATGATGATATCCTTGGCCTTCTTGAAAGTATTTACATTTTTAAAAGAAGATCCTTCTTAACTCGATTAACTGAATTAGAATTTAATGCAGTGTTTGGGTGGATATACATACATAAGTCCTGACTGAGACATGGCAGATCAGTAATTCCTTCTGTTAAGTAAAATTTGCAGGAGGCCGTTGATTTGGACTAGGCGCCTGTACCTGCCCAACAGACCACACCAATATGGAGTCACTTATGCTTGGTGAAACCAATTACCTTAGGAGCGTACTCATGCAACAAATAGCTGAGTTTTGGTTAGTTACTGCAGCTGAGGTTCAGCCATCACAGGCCGCGGCTGATTCCCATAGAGCACCCAGCTAATCCCATTGTCATGTCATTGTTCCATCGTGGGTCAAAGCCCCAGGGAAGCTGGGAGGCTGACCTTTCCCTTAACCCAAATCTGTTTGTGCATCAGCACGTTCCTAACTCTTGCTATGAACCCACAGATACTAGAGTCCCCAAATTGCATTCCCCTCCCTTCACCACACAAAGGCTCATGGCAATGGGATGGATGCTGGAGGTGGACTTGAGACACACGGTGGACAGAGACAACAGGTCAGTTGTAAATATGCTGCTATAATTTAGACACGACCTATATAGTTAATTATCATACACTGAAGTTTAGAAAGCCTACACATCTATTTACAGTTTATTTATTTTTTTTAAAAAAAGAAATTATGGGGATCTTTGGAAAGTCAGACAATTCCTGATCAAACTGCCCCCAGGAACTGTGCTGAGAAGGCCAGCTGCACATGGAGCTGCGTGGTTGAGGAGCTCTCTGGTGCTAGTGGGGCTCCACCTGGAGGCACAGACACAGCGGACTTCTCCCAAGGACAGTAGACAATGGGATACATTTTGTTTCCATTTATACCTCCTGAGGAACTTTCTATTTGTATGATTTTTGTATGTTTCCCTTTCCCTTCTTTCTCACTTTCATTTTGGTTATTCTTCATTATTCTTTTCCTGCCCTCTGCGTCTTTGAATATTATATGACTTTACTCTTTTTTAAAAATAAATTTTATCGTGTATATTTGAGGTTTACAACATGATATGAATGGTAAATGGTTACTAAAGCGAAACAAATTAAGTTACTTTTTATTGTGACAAGAGCAGCTAAAATCTACTTATTTAACAAAAGTCCCTAATACAATACAATTTTATTAACTATAGTCTCATGTTGTACATTGGATTCCTAGACTTGTTTATGCTGTACTAGTTTAATTAGTGGTTACTGTAGAGATTATAACAGGTATCCTTGACTTACTAATTCTAATATTAACACTCTCTCTGCTCATAGTATAGTGATTTTTAGAGCATTTTAACATTATTTATTCCCTTATAATTTACATGCCATTGTTCTCATATGTTTTAAGTCTCTCTGTAATTTTATCATAAAAAAATATTCTTTTCTGTAGTCAATGTTTATTAAATTACCAACATTTTGTTGCATTTTTGAACTTCCGTTGGGATACTTTTATTTATACCTGTAGAATACATTTAATATTTCCTTTAATGCAGGACTATTGGTAACAAATAATTGCAGTTAATTTGTCTGAAAATATATCTTCCTTCTTCAAGGATATTTTCACTGGGTATAAAACTCCAACTCTGCATTTAAAAAAAATTATATTAGCTATGTTATTCCATTATCTTTAGGTCCTATTTTTACTAAATAAAATTCAGCTAGTAATCTAAATAGTGCTCCCGTCTTTTTCTTCTCTAGTTTCTTTTAAAATTTTCTCTTTATGTTTATTTTCAGAAGTTTGCTTCAGATTTTGCTAGATATGAGTTACTGTGTGTGTGTGTGTGTGTGTGTGTGTGTGTGTGTGTGTGTGTGTGCTTCATAGGGTTTCTTGAATTTGTAGTTTGAAGTTTTTCATCACTTTGGAAAAGTCTCAGCCATTATTACTTTAAATATTGCTTCTGCCTTGTTCTCTATCATCTCTCCTTCTGGGACTCCAATTCCTGTGTATTAGACTTTCTCGCTTTATCCTATATGGTTCTTATATCTTCTTATGTACTTTTCATCTTTTTTATCTTTTCATGCTTGACTTAGGGTTTTGCTGGCCTGTCTTCCAGTTTATTATTCCCTCCTCAGCTGTGTCCATTGTACTGTTAAATTCTAGTTATTCTAGCATAACTATTATTCTATAAGTTCCAGTTTTGGATTTGGTTATTACAAATTTATAAATTTCTGTTCTAGGATTTACTTTTGTTCTTTTTAAAACAGTTTCTATTTTCTGCTGAAATTCTTAATCTTATTTTCACCCACAAACATAGAAGCGAGGTTATTTTAAAGTCTGCCTGATAACACTAAAAGGTGGAGCCCTGCGGGCCTATTTCCATTATCTGTTGTTTCTGTTTGTTCCTGTTGTCTTGTTTCCTGGCTATTTTTGCTTATGTGACAGATTTTATTTGTAATTGTAGAAATACTTGAGGCCCATTATAATGCTATTTTTCTCCAGAGAGGATTTTACATTTCCTTCTGTCAGGCATTTAAAAGTCTTTGAATTTTCTCTAATTTCAGAGTTTGAGATAATTTGAAGTTGAGATCCTGTGAAAGCCTGTCTACTTCTGTTTCACCCTTATTCTTAGGGTATAACCAAAGGTGAGAAGAATTTTCCAGCAGCAACACTGCCACTCGCCTGCCCAGCAGGCCCTGGACTCCAAGGGCTATCCCCCTAACTCTGAGAGATTGTCAGAATTCCCAGTCAGCCTCTCAGCGACTCCTTGAAGGATGGGTGCATACTACAAGGAAAAAAGCAACTCCTAATTCCAGATTGACCCTCTTAAGTTTCCATCATTCTCATCTTCTGCCCTATAAATTTTCACTACCTTGTTAGCTCTCTATTGCCTTCAGATAGTTTTTAATATCTTGTGTAATTATTCTAGCTGTCCTTGGGAAGATTTGTCCAAAGTGTTTGGTATTATTGGAGACAGAAATTCCAGACTGAAAATGTTTATGCAAGGTTGCCAAGGCATGACATTACCATTGTCAGTAATTAATAACAACAATAATAATGATAATAGTGAAACCCACCAACTTCTGAAGTTACCTGGAAGAGAACAACAGATAGGAAGGAAGACAGTAAGCCTCACATCTCAGCCACACCTGCAGACTTATTTTGAAGCCTTCCTTGTTGTGTCTCCCTGTTTCTTCATAACATCTTTTCTGCATTATTTTCATTGTTTCAAATCCATTGTTAATATTTTCATCCACCATGCTATTATTTTTAAATCATCTTTAATCCCCTAAGTTCGAAATGGTGAAAATGGAAATGGACAGGTGATCTCTTTCCCATCACCAGCCATGCTCACCCTGTTTTCCTCTGTTAGAAGCACCACCTACTGTCTCAAGTGCCCTGGATCCCAATATTTCTCCTTGATCACAGGGGCCACCATTGTCCACCCCCAGCCAGCATGGCCTTCCTGAATCAGGAGCCCCATCCCATCAATGCTAGCCAGAGCCATAGGATGGACCACAGCACTGGGGGAGACCATGGAAGTCATGGCATGGGATTATCTCATCCAATAATTAAGGAAACATACCTGGAACGGTTAAGAATAAGATGTCATTTCTTACATATTTGCACTTGGGAGTGTTTCCATATATTTCAAGACCTGATAAACACTTCAGGCTCCCATGGAAAAATATTTTTGAGGTAAGGAGGAAATTTTCCCAGTTTTATAGGGTAGGTACGAGAAGTAAAACACAATTATTTGATCTATTTTAGTAATATTTTATATGAGTATAGAAGCCCTATGAACAATCCTTTTTATAATTAGAACACATCTCATACAAGAAAAACACAAAATTCATAGAGGGAGAGCCACAGAACAAGAGAGTGAAAGGGAAGGGAGAAAGGAAAGAGACAAATGGTCACGGGGCCTGCCTTCTTCCAGCTTCTTCATCAGCCCTCCTCTGGCGTGCCGGCCTGGCACAGTTACCTACTGTTTTCTGATATCTTTTTACTTCTGGACACATTAGCTCTCTTATGTCGATTCCGTGGCACACACTCACCTCATTCCTTTTCACACAACCCTGGCCCTGAGGCACTTTGTAAGAGATGCTTTATAGGTTGCAAATACCTGCAATTCTAGGAAACTTTCCCCGTGGGGAACACAGGGCTATGGTTCACCTGCCGTATTCCAGAATCCCAGTGCTGTCACCTTCTGTCTTCCAAAGCCATGGCTAGTCAGACCCAATCATCTTCTATGGAATAGTTGTGTCTTGTTGCTTGGTGTATATGAGCACAACATGCAAAATTTGATCTAAATGCTACAGAATGTGGATCTGGTGAGACTGAGCCTGAACTAAATGAAAACCTTCGCAACTCTCCCCATTCCTTTACTTTTTTACACACATCTCATTTTTATCAAATGTGAATACGTAAATGAACTTCTTGTGCCAAGTAGCCTTTATGGAAATCAGTCAGATAAAGATCAATATCGATTTCTGTGGGCCTTATAAAAAGCAAGCCAATTTAGCATGGTAATTTTGTACAGTCTAGATTCTTCTAAATATAAAGAGCCTTAATGCTTTGCATACTTCCCGCTTTGCTGATAATGTGAGGGAGAATTGGCCTTCTTTAGGGTATATTTGCCCACTTAATGACTCTCATTAAGCCATCATTGTTCAGATAATCCCAGAAACCTTATTTTACATTTCTAACTGTCCACAAGTATAGCAGAACATTTTCGAGGCTGGCCTCCCTGACATGATGGCTTCATCTGCCCTGTATGCACACAACCGCCCCGTGGGGCGATCAGACCTTGTGAACAGTGCACAAAGCCTGGACATGAAATCCAGCTGCCTTTTACTGGTTTTTACAAAGTTGTCTTCCAGCCTATGTCTGGTCTCAGAGTGAAGCCGCTTCAGGACCCCCTCTCGCTAATAGATCCAGAATCAAATCACTTCCCTGCTGTGCCCATTGGGCCCCCTCCTGTAGTGGGATATGAAACACACACAAATCCCACTTCGGGGTGTCTTATACTATATAATGATTTAGAGTTTTTGCATTTATTACGTCATTCAAGTCTTACAAACGCTCTGAAGTATGAGAATTTAGTAGAAGCATTTTATATGTATGGAAGCCAAGCTTTCAGTTAAGCTATATACTAGTAAGTAGTGGTGCTGGATTTATGTCTAAGTATTTCAGATTCCTTCCTCAATTCCTACCTGACCGTGTATTTTTGCGGTGTGAGTCCTATGCTCTAAGACTTTTGCCCTGAGGTCACCCAAATGCTTTCAGAGCACTCAATGGTACTTCGCGAGCCTGGGCAGTCAGAGCTAAGTGCATGTGTTGACATACGCATATCCCGGGTGACATTGGCAATGAGCCTGGATCTGTCCCCAAACTCTTCTGCTCTGTTCCTGGCAGCAGGCAGCAGTTTCCATCCAGCAACTGCATGCTTTCCTGTGCCCCAGAGCAGGGACAGCAGCTGAGGTGACAGAGGGAACGTTGGGCCAAGCATGTCCTTACCCTGAATGTCATTCTACTGCCACGCTCCTTGGCAAGGAAGCTGAGTCCTCCACTAACCAGTCCTAACCTCTTTTTTCCAAACTTACCACCTGCCATCCTCCCTCCTTGTTTCCCAGCTCCCAAACACACCTCCAACCCGCCCATGCTCCTTTACACCTCCATGTTGCTGACGTGGCTCCCCGGGGCAGGGCGCTGTGTTACGTGCTCACAGGCCTTCCTCTCTGCCCTCGCCACGGTCACTGGGGTGAAGTGGATTCCCTCCCGGCCCACTGAGGTTGGAACTGGCCATGCCAGTTCCTCTGGCCAAGGGGATGGGGACAGAAGGGACAATGTACCAGTTCTGGGCCAAACCCTTGGGAGGCACCATGGGTTTCTGCTCGCTTTTCCTGTGCTTCTCCCACCTGTTGTGAGGAGAAGAGGTTCTGAATAAGCACTGGTCCCAGATCGGGAGACGTGGGGGCCCAGCCCAGCTGAGCGCCACAAAGCCCCAGCTGATCCATGAGGACCCCGGAGCTAGAAATGAATGCTCGACGTTACAAGCCACTCAGTTTTGGGGTCATTTGTTGCTAACCTTATTACATAGTAAGTGTTAATAATTTACTTACTACATTACCCTGTGTGCACACATGCTTGTGTGCACACACATGCTTTTACAATTGTTTCCCACCTGAAAAAGCCTCTACTCATTTTGGAAGACTGAATTCAAAGGAAGAACACCCTGAGGTAGAGTCTAAGTCTTGTTTAAATGAAATGTCAGTAGCTGATCTTGTTTAAGTGAAAGAACAGGGACAGGTTAGGAAGAGGCAGAGAGAGCAGCTCCCCAAGAGGCGTGAAGTCCGTGGCCATCTGCCCAGACACCTTTGGGGAGGCAGGGCCGGGTGCTGGCACTAATAAACTCGTTTCTCATGAAAGGGCTGTAATGACCCACATGTTTCTACATGGAGTGCCCTGCAGCCCAAACTCCCAGAGCTGGCCCCCCAGCTTTCCCGGCTACCATTGTGAAAATTTAGTAGAGAAAGTATGACAAATTGCAATGTCTCAGAGATTTATTAAGCCACAACTGGTTAGTTGTTACTTTAGTATGAATTAATAGGAATATGAACTAGCAAAGCGCAGGGCCTGGGTAGAATGGGAACGGGGGGATATGTTTGGATGGGGCAAAACAAGAAGCAGGGGGCCCCAGCAGGGGCCATGATGGGCCCAGTGGTGCTTTGGGGAATCCAGGTTCAAACAAGGGCCTGGACGAATTGCTCCACAGGTGGGATACCCAAGTAGAAAAACTGGGCAGAAAGAATTCTGTAAAGAAACTTCTTTTTAAATGAGTAGCTCTCTCCTGGGCTCTCCGTGAGAGAAAGGGATGGTATCATCGGCCCCTGGCGTGGTGGATCCTGCCCTGGCCTTGGGACACAAACTTGCTTCTGTTTCCCTACAAGCATACACACACCTATTCCCTTCCGTCAGGATCTGAGTTCCCTTTGGTTTGTTCACTTTGATCTCTAGATAGTAATGTAGCAGTGCAATTTGAAATAGAGAGATTTTCTACTTCCAGGGCCTAAGATCTGACTTTGGATTAACATACATACATATATATATATATAATAATTTTTTTTTGAGATCTTAATGCCTCCTTTGATGGCACAGACCCTCGCTCCCTGGTTTTTCTACTACAGAACTCTGGCAGGTGCCTGGGGACTTGGCTGGTCTGAGGACCAAGAGCATTCAGGACCAATGCCTGGGGCTCCCAGCCAGGTTTTGGGGCCCTTGCCATGCTGCCTTCTATAATTGACCTTCTGCCCTGTGTGGAACGCCATGTGGGCTTGAGACTGTCCCAGGGGACTTGCTGCTAGCTTCTTCCAGCCGTGGCATCAGCAGACCCAGCGGCCTGGGCTCCACAGGCCAGCATGCCTGGCACACAGGCCAACAAGAATGGCACCAAGAGCTGCAGTTTCAGCTCTTGGGACCCTCTTGGCCTGCTGTGCCCATATGTCCCAGGCAAGTAGGGGAAAAGAACTTCAGAATCCCTTTTGCAATGATGGAATCTTGAGAACCATGATATGTGCTTGCATGGAGAAAACAAGTGTGAACTTAGAATCACCCAAACACACCTGGGTTTGAATTGTAGCCCCTTGGATGATATTGGTGCAACCTGGTAAGGTGGCCCCAGTTCCCTGAGCCAGAGTCCTCAGGGTGAATGGTGACAATGGCTGTACCTACTTCCGGGTGCTGGCCAGCAGAAAGCTCAGCCTGTTTAAATCTTCAATGGTGCCAGTTTTCAGTGTTATCACTGCCCCGGGCATGGCCTGCAGTTGGGGGTGGGGCAGGGCTGGGGGGGTGCTGTGGGTGGGACAGGCCCTAACACTGATGAGCATTTCCTTTGCATGAGGTGTTGCCCAAGGACTTCTCATTCAATCCTCCCAGCAATGTTAGGAGTTTGGTTTGTTCATCCCCAGGTCACACCAAGGAAGTAACCTCTCGGAGAGGTCACCCGGCTCACAGACAGACTCAAGCCTCCATCTGGCCTCCCTCCTCTGCTTCCCCAGGAAGCCGGAGACCTGACTGCATCCACAGTAGCTCATTTCCCACACTGTTGCGCTCTGTCATCCTCATCCAAAGTTGGATGTGGGTACTTCCCTGCTAAAGCCACCGTTGGCTCTGCAAGATTGAGAGCGATCTCTTTGCCTAGCCCAGGAGACGGACTCTCCCCCGGGGACTGCAGTTCCAGCCCAGCCCCAGCACCTGTCCACACATGCAGGCTACTTGGCCTGCTGCTGGCAACCAGGCAGCCTGCTCTTGTGTCTGCACCCTTATGCTGCTGTGTCTTCCTCGGACCTCTCCTCTTCCTCCTGTAATGCCCTGTTTAAGTGTAACCTCTCTGGGGAAGCACTGCCTCACTGCTTCCTGGTCTGGGGTCCCTTAGCATTGTGTTAATCTTCCCCGCATGGCATTGTAATAGATCAGTTTGCGTGTGTACACTAGGAGCTCTTGAACATTAAACTCAACCAATGTTTACTGGACCCCTACTAGCCTGGGGATCTGTAAGTGCTGGGCTTCGTGAAGGCGGGGTCATCTCAGCCACCTGCTGCCTGAGTGGCTTTTTGGGCAAGCCGTGCAACTCTGCATTCTGTATTCTCATTTGCACAATGCGGCTAAGAATAGTATTTTGTTCAAAGGGTTTTTATAAAAATGAAATTAGTTGACATAGATGAAGTACTTAGAATAAATAATGCTTGACTTACAGTAAGAGCTAATAAAGATTGGCTGTTATTAATATTACACTCTGAGTAAATAGTAAATTAATATATGAAAATAGAAATACAAAAAAGAGCCCAACTTAGTCTTTTGCCTTTCATAGACCTTAGGTTCCATTTCTCCTCTATCTACTGAAAACTTTCTGCCGAAAGTAGTTATTCAAAATTTATTGAATACAAAGAATGAATTAGTTTAAATATAACAGAAAAAAATTAGCATGCTAAGCCCCCTACTTACTGGAAGATGTCAAGTGTTCAAACCATTATGCCATTGCTAAACTTTAGTTTGTCTTTAAGCAAAATTTTTACTTCTTGACTGACAATCAAGAACTTGCATTGGAACGATTACACCATGCTCTTGCAAAGTCAGAGCATGCTGTCCCTTGAGTAAATTTTGGGCTTGTTTTAACCAAATTAGTTTCAGTTTTGGTGAAAATACATTTTCAATTGTTTTTCAGTAATGTAGAAACCGATCACTGTTTGCTTATTTTATATCCTCTAGGTTTGGGCATTCTCAAGGACTCTAGTGATAGACTTAGGCAAAGGAGAGACCAGGAGGGTATTAACATTTGCTGAGTTCTGACCATATGCCAGGCATAGTGTTGTGGGTTTGAATGATCTCATGTAGGAGATGGGATAAATGAGAACAGAACTGTTAAATACATGTGATGGTATTTAAGTGTTTCAGGAATCTATAATGCCACAAACTCATAGTGCTTGTTCTCTTACCCCATTCGTTTGTGCACCTCTCCATCCCACAGTGCTGCTGGGTGTCTGTGTTATAAAACAGCTGGGCCCTTCAGGGGAATGTGATGGCAAAAATTAACCTTTAGGCTCCAAGCAGTTTATATTTGAGAGTAGTGCTAAGGTGAGTTCACAAATAGTATAAATGGCAACACAGGACATGAGAGCATTTCACAGGTCCAATGTTTAGCCATAACTACACTTTTGAAATCTAGGGATAAATTCTGCACTAAAACCTACTTGGGCATTTTGCGTCTGCTGAATAATCATTTGTTGCTAGAATGAGGGGGAAGGACTCTTTTTATTATAATAAGCATATTAAATATTTATTACACTAGTTGAAAAAGAATCTCTTCGTATTTTAGTTTTTACTTTTCAAGTTTCATAGGGAAACAGTAAAAGGAAGACAAGATAGATAACACACAAAAGAAGGAGTAAGAGTACAGATTAGTTCCTTATAATCTATAGGAGTACTAGACGTATTTAAAAAATGCAGTTGGGGAACCGTATAGTTGACATCTTAGAAACTATTGAAATGATAAGTCAATAGGTTGTATCACTGTATATACAAATTTTAAAAACTGTATGAGAACTTGGTGTTTGAAAACGACCACAGATACTTAAACACACCATTCTTTTGACAAAATAGGGATAAACTAACCAAATCATACCTTTTAACGGTATTCTGTTTCTTGTGCTATATTCTTGTATGAAAATCTATTACCCAAATTATATTGACCTGATGTGAACAAAGTAGTAAAAGTCTGGTTATATAAAATAGTCAGGGATTTAGAGAAGTCTGTTTTTTTTTTTTTTAAAAAAAAAAGGCCAAAGGAAAAACAACTCTGCCATCTGGTGTAGAAATAGGTTATTACAACTTCTTTTTTCTTCAGACAAAAAATGACAGCTTCTTTGCCTATTTCTCACTCATCAAGGGTCATCATGACTTGGTGATATTTTGGGTACTGTCCCCCACGGCCCCAGGTAACTGAAGCTTGTTACATATTTTAAAAAATTGTTTATGAGAATATTTTAAAAACAATTACAATTTATTGCATTATTAAACCCAATTAAATCTTTCCTTCATGACCCAGCATGCTCACTGTATTAGTCTGCTTTCTGTTGCTGTAACAGAATACCACAGACTGGGTAAGGTATAAGGAAAAGAAGTTTCTTTAGCTCATGGTTCTAGAGGCTGGAAAGTCCAAGAGCGTGGCACTAGCACCTGGCAAGGGCCTTCGTCCTGAGTCATAACGTGGCAGAGGACATCACGTGGCAAGAGGGCAAGAGCGTGTGTGTCAGCTCAGGTCTCTCTTCCTCTTCTTATAAAGCCACCAGTCCCACGATAGGGGCCCCACTCTGATGGCCTTATCTAATCCCAGTTACCTCCCAAAGGTCCCATCTCTAAAAGTCATCAACATACGAATATGGCAAGTAAGTTTCTAACATAGGAAATTTGGGGAACATACACAAACCGTAGTACCCATTATGAGCATTAATTACTTCACTTTCTCTGTAATAGATAACAGGGATAACCTCAAAGTTAAAAAAGATTTTCCCCTATTCTAACTGGCCTCATGGATTGTACTTTTCTAGTTTGCAACAGACAATGTTTAAATTCCTACTCTGTGTGATGCCACTGCCCAGCTGTGGAAGCTGGCTGGGCACCTGGAGCTGAGGTAACCAGAAACCTGGTTGCAGAAACCTGAAGCTGTGAGGCAGAAATGGGTTGACTGGAAACAGGTGGCCTCCAGATGCACTGGCAAGTCAGAAAAGTAGAGCAGAAAATCAACAGGTCAAAGGAGCAGGGAAGTCTCATGGGACAGAAGCAAGTAAGAGGCTGAGAGAAGACAAATGGAGGGAAGAGCTGAATGGCGACAAAAGAACTATATCATGGTCTAAGCACTGTAGCCCAGATGAGATTCTGTGGCTTTCTTGACTGTAGTTCCTGCTCACCTTCACTGAGCTCATTCCAAATCTTGGTGCTTTTTTTATCTTTACCATCACAGTAGTTCTCAAACTTCAGGAGGAATAATAATCAGCAGGAGAGCAGATTACAAAATGGTCTGAGACAGGACTCCGAATTTTCATTCTTTTATAAAACCCACAGGTGACCTTGATCTGGGTAGCACAAAGGCCTTAATTTAAGAAACAAAATCAATTCCTAAAATTCTATAATCTAAAGTTGTTTACCACATGCCTGAATTGAACAGGTAACAGATCTGCGACATATAAATGATGTGTGGCTTATTATACTATTGACCTTTTCCTTTACAACTCTTTTCTCGTGAACTTTATTAGTATGGAGAATTCCAGTAATACAGCTTAGGACATACTGATTTGAAACATTTCTTTAAAAATAAACTAGATAAACCTTGGATTTTTTTTCCTCAATAAAACAACATTATGTGAAATTTTATTACTAAGTACTCTGACGCTAGGGTTGAATTTGTAAAACCAGAGGATTGGAATCAATTCAGGCATTAAGAGCTTACTGTCCGATAATTATTCAGTTTAGGTATCTTTGCAGTGCACTTATAATTTTCCCTAATCCTATGAAACAAACATGTTTTTGCTCATCTCACCCACCCAGAGTCTAAACTTAATTTTGTTTTTCAAATTTTTGGAAGTTTTTCAAAAAATTCTGTTTATTTTTATCATTGTATGAAATCTCCAAATGACAATGCAGAATGATTTTTCCAAATATTTTTTTTCATTAAAAGTACATACTCTGTGTAAAGAGAAATAGAAATAATTAGTTCTTTTCTCTTTAATAGTTATTTGTGAATCATTAATAGAACTAGATGTTAAAGTGGATTGAACTCATTGTTTTTGTTTTTTTTTAAACTGAGTTTTGCTCTGTCACCCAGGCTAGGGTGCAGTGGCATCACCATAGCTCACTGCAAACTCAAACTTCTGGGCTCAAGTGATCCTCCCGGGTAGCTGGGTCTATAGTCGCACATCACCACGCGACTTTTTCTATTTTTAATAGAGACAGGGTCTCGCTCTTGCTCAGGCTGGTCTTGAACTCCTGACCTCAAGCAATCCTCCTGCCTTGGCCTCCCAGAGGGCTAGGATTACAGGCGTCAGCCACCATGCCTGGCCTGTTTTTGTTTTTTAAAGTGAAATTTTGCTGTAATTGCTAAAATTGGTGGCTACAGGTAGGGTAATCACACATTCCGGTTTTCTCAGGATGGTGTTAGTTTCTATTTTCCCAGTGTGTCCTGCCTATTTAATGCCTCTTTAATGCTCAAAACTATCTCACTTTGGATGATAAATAATATGTTTACCCTAATATTAGGTAAATAGTATCAACTCACAAGTAAATAGTATTATTTCTTCAGATTCCAAAACCTTTATTTTTCTTGTCAGGAAAATGATCTCTCTCTTTTTTTAATGCAATAGCTTAAGTACATTTTTTTTAAAAAAAGAAATATATGCTTCTTTCTATATAATTTTAGAAAAAGTATTCTAAAATGCAATTTTTAAAGAAAACTTCCACTTTGGGCAGTTTTTACAGACAACCCACCTACTAGAGCTCTCTAGTTCTAGAAAACTAGAAAAACTGGACTTAACAAAAATAAGTTTGAAAACAATAGTGAACTACCAGGCAGCAAGAACTTGAGAAGCCACTATTCCAGGCAAAGAAGTCCAGAAAGGTAAGGTTGACAGTTGCCTCTGCTTTCCCCCCAACAAGACATCTGCCCATTACAAAGTGGAAAAGCCGTGCAGAGCTTGTAGGAGTCTCCGGGCACTGGGTAGAAAAAGTCAGAGATCAGGACCCACCAGGCCCAGTAAGCACTCCAGATTTTCAGCTGGGATCCCTGAGAGTCTGCACTCTAGGAAAAATCATGAGCTAGCTCTGAGATTTTAAAAAGCCCAGGTTTGAATCAAATTAATCCTAGAGAGATAAAGTCATATTCTCCTACCCCAGCTGCCTCCCTGAAGCAAAAGTAAATTCTCCATGGTGGATGAGATCATCCAGAGCCTCAAATTATCTCCATGAATTTTTTTTACACAATGTCTAGCACTCAATTAATAATAGCCAGGCATGCAAAAAGAAAACAATGAGCATAAAATCAAGAAAATAATAGACAATAGAAATAGACCCACTCTAGATACAGATACTGGAGCTATCAGATACGAACTTTAAAATGACTGTGATAAGTTCAATAAATTCAACAAAAAGTTAAAGAAATTCATCAGGGAAATGGAAAATAAAAAAGAATCAAATAGGTATTCTAGAACCGAAAACAATAATAATGAAATTAAGACTTAAATAGAAGGACTTAAGAGCAGAAATGAGAGTTAGTAAATTGAAGTGTAAATAATTCAAAAATAGCCATATTGAAGTACCTCAATGCTTTATCTCTCAAGATAAAAAAATAATATGAATATGTAGAATATAGTTTAAGATATATAGGACATGGTGAAAGTTCTAACCATATGCCATATTGGAGTCCCAAAAGGAAAAGAAAGAGAATGAGACTGAAGCAATCTAGAAAGAGCTAACGGTGGGGATCTTTTAAAAAAGGGACAAAACACTAAGCCACAGATTTAAGAAGTGCTACAGACCATAAATAAGGTAAATTAAAAAAAAATACACACCTATAGTATCATAGGAAAATTGCTAAAAACAAAAATGAAAAAGAAAATTAAAAGCAGGCAGAAGAAGAGTAGACATGTTTCCTTCAAAGAAGCAACAAGGCTTTGAGATGGCTTCTTAACAGAAAGAATGGAAGCCAGAATGCAATGATTTCAAAGTGCTGGATTAAAAAAATCACTCCTAATATAGAGCTCTATATTTAGTAGAATTATCATTCAAAATTAAGACAAAATAAAGACACTTCCAAATAAATAAAAACTGAATTTTTCAACAGCAAACTGCTCTAAAGTATTAACAAATTTGATCATGTTGTCATATGTCTATAACACTGAAATCCATAACTGAAGATTATGCATTATTTTTTCAAGGACACATGAAACATTTACCAAAATTGAGTGTAAGCTGGGACACAAAGCAAGTTTCAACAAAGTTAAGATTAAAATCATACAAATACATTGTCTGAAAATAGTACAACTGAGCTCAAAAACAACGACAGAATATTAAATTTTTTTTTCCTGTTTGGAAATTAAGCAATGCATTTCTGTGTAAATCATGGTCAAAGGCAAAATGACAGTGGAAATTAGAAAGTATTTTGAACTGAACGATAAATAAACATATTTATATCAATACTTGTGGGATTTAGCTAATGTCAAATTTAGAGGGAAATATACAGCTTTAAAGGAATATTTTAGAAAAGAAGAAAGGCTGACAGTTAATGATCTAAGCATTCATCTCAAGAGGTTTATTTAGGTTTACTTCAAAAGTGTATGGTTTGTTTAGAAGTAAAAAAATAAGATTTTAATAAAATAAATGTCCATTGTGATTTTAAAAAACCCTTAATAAACTAGGAATTGAAGCAAATTTCCTTAACCCAATAAAATGCATAACACATACATACAGCAAGCATATTTTATGATAAAATATTGAAAGTTTTTGTCTTACTATTGAGAAAAAGACAAGATGTTTGCTGTCAAAAATTCTATGTAACATTGTCGTAAATGTCCTAGTCATTGCTATAAGGAAAAATAGTATAAGGATTGCAGATAAAGGTATAAAATTCACATTATTCAGAAATTACATGATTATGAATAAAGAAATTCCCAAAAACTCTACAGGCAAACTAATAGAATTTATAAGAGAATTTGGAAAAATTGCTGAGCACATGGTCAATATACAAATTAATTAATTTATGTATACCAGTGTCAAGTAATGAGAAGATAATTGTTTTAAAATAATCCCATTTATATTTGCATCAATTTTTTTTTAAATCTACCAATAAATATAAAACATTTGCAAGAGAAATTAAAGAAGACCTGGTCAAATGGCAGGACATACTATATTAATGAATAGGAAATCTCAGTTTGTAAAGATGTCAATCTTCCCCAAATTTATAGATTTAATGCAATGCAATCTCTTGGAAGAGGTGTGTATGTGTTTGTGTGTGTATGTGTGCATGTGCTTGTAAATTGAGAAGGTGAATCTAAAATTTATGGAAATACATGGGAAGTAAATGTTTGAAAATACAAAACAACAAAGTTGGAAGATTTACATTATCAGATGTCAAGACCTATAATTAAGCGAGCATAATTAAGACAATGTAATACTGATTCAAAGATCAAAATAGTCCAATGGAAGAGAATAGAGAGTTCAGACACAGACTCAAACATAAATGGACACTATAACAAAGTGTCATATGTGTTTATGACTGAAGAGTAGTGGGGAAATGATAGTCCTTTTATAAATGTTGCTGGCTCAGTGGATATTTATAAGAAAAAAAATGAAACTTGACTCTTACATCATTTCACACACAAAAATTAACTCTTATGGTAACAATCATAACGATCTCTTAATAGAAGATAATATTGGAGGATATCTTCATGAATTTGGGATAGGCAAAAAATTCTTAATCCAGACACAGAAAATACTACCCACAAAGGAAAAGATTCACAAACTGTACTACGTTAAAATTAGATTTCCAAAACAAGGTACCATTAAGAGTATGAGAGGCAAACCGTAGAGCAAGAAAAAACATTTGCAACTTATTTCACTGACACAGGATCCCTATGTCTCTCTCTCTCTCTCAACTTCTACAAATTAATAAGAAAAAACCAAAAACACAAAAGAGAATATTCAAATGCTCAGTAAACATATGAAAAGATCAACTTCATCATTCATCAAAAAATACAGCTTAATCTTCCAAAAAGACTACCACATACCCATGATAATGATTAAAATGATAATAATAATAATAAAAGATTGTTATTACCCCTTGTTGACCAAGAAGAAGAACAACTGAAACTCTCATACACTCATTGGGTATGTAATTAGCACAACCACTTTGTAAATGAATGAATCACAGTTTAGTAACTAACTCCTGGCCAGAAAAGTCTACATGTTCAGAGTAGCCATCCTGAAGGGCTCTTGGGTCACTGGGCTGGAGGGACTTGAGGGACCCTGAGTGGAGAGAGGGTGACGCCAGTGAGCCCAGGGACTCCAGTGCAGTCCTTGTCACAGGGCAGAGGGAGACATTTATTTTTATTTTAACCAATAAAAATAAATGCCTGGGCACCTGCGTGGGGCCCTGAGCTATGAAAAATGTGAATAAGCCCTGGGTCCTGGTACAGGTTTAGAAGTGTCATGCCACAGTGACTTTAAAGCTGTGAAGAAATTAGATTTAGCACCTGGTGCCAAATCTTTAAACCAGAGTTAGCAAACTGTGGCCCACGGGCTAAATCTGGCATGCTCTTATATTTGTTTGTCCTGAAAGAATGGTTTTTACATTTTTAAAGGGTTTGTGGGGGGAATCGAAGGAAGAATACTCTTCGACACATAAGCATTTGATGAAATTCAAATTTTGGTGTTTAGGAATGAAGTTTTATTGGAACACAGCCACACCCATCCTTTGTATATTGTCTGTGGCTTCTTTTATGCTCCCACAGCAAAGTTGAGCAACGGCGGCAGAGACCACTTAGCCCACAAAGCTTAAAATATTTTCTGTCTGTCCCCTTATAGAAAAAGCTTGCTGACCTCTGCTTTAAACTGTCATGAAGCACTTAGTCTTTCCAGATTATAGTGTGCCCTGCCATGGGCCCGTAGCTTGAAGAAATAAATAAGTAAATAAATAAATAAGGAAGCAAACTCTTAGAAGTTTTCATTTCGACACATGCAAATTCCAAGAAAAAAATAAACTCTAAAAACATTATAATTAAAAAAAATTGTTTCCCTAACTCAAAGAGAAACATGCCATGATGAGTGAAAATCCTAACCTCTGTGTGGAAGAGTTGCTTGGTGCTTTGGGGTTATCAACACGTGGCAGTTGAATGCTGCCATGGGACAGACAGGTGGTTATTAAGGGCTGGTTTTACAGGTGGCAAAACCAAGGCACACCATCACCTGTCAGTGGGCATAAAACTGGGGACAAGCAGGGTGGGTCCCCCATCCTCTGAGATGCCACCTTGCCCTCTCCAATGAAGGAATTGGAAGGGTGGGTTGTCCAAAATCATTTCCCCATGGAGAGACCAAATGCAAATGTTGCCATGCTCTTGACAGTCCCAACTACAACTCTCTTCTTAGTTCCAGAGTTCAGGGGTTATTTAAGTGGAATTTCTGCCTGGGGTGAGAAAGAAGGGGACAGTGAGCACAGGCTATCACCCTGCTCGAGTTCTGGCCCCTTCTCTGTTGTCTTTGCCCAGGGAGACCACAGCCGTGATTATGTAATGACCCTTCAGCTAGATTAGTCTGCTTCAATTGGAAGAATATAAATTCAGGGTATGAAGGAAACTTGAAAGTCCTTAATACCACCCTGACAACACCACCCTGTGTGTAGGTGATGCCTACTGAAGCCTCAACGCATCGGCTCTTGGTTTCTTGGTGTCTCTTCTGTGTCTTAATCCCCAAGGCCTGGGGGCTCTTCTGTCCTTCCTGATGCAGATTCTGTGCACAGAATAGAGGCACCATGCACACGGAGGCAAAGCACTGAATCAATTTCCTGATGATGCGGCAGTTTAAAAACAGCTCTCTTTCATGAAATGTCTTATAATTAAAGAAAAATATTATCTTTGATTATTCAGTTGATTTCTTTTGGGTATGTAATTTTACTTTCTGGCTATATGTCTTTTGATTTAAAACAACAATAACAGTAGCATGATCATAGGAAATGTACTTAAAAGGCAATGAGCCAGCTCAGAGCGGGGGCTAATGGCCTAATGACCAGGTAATGGCCCAAACCTTTTCTGTAGGTTATCAATCCCTCGGCTGATCAGCGGCCCCTAAGAAATGCTATGCCTTCCCGCATAATCATGCTTCATTATGTAGACTGAATGAGTAAACTAACTCTTATGCCTTTCCTGTTCTGTTTAGGTGTTGATCACTCAATTCCACTTTCGTGCAATGGTGAAGTCTGGTTTCAATGACACCTTCTTCTTGTAAACAGCCTTTGACTGGCAAGTTAATGCCGGGTCTACCGCACCTTGGCCTGAGGGGCCCCAGTTAATATTTGATGGCTGAATGAATGAATGAATGAATGAGTGGATCAGTAAACCAATCCAGATTTCAGGGCCCTGACATCAGTGGGAGAAGAGAAGCAGGTGGAGCCCTGGCAGCGTGTCTGCTGGCTGGCTGGGGGCCAGGTAATTGTCTTGGCCCAGGCTGACTGAGGCCGTTCCAATGATGCATTTCATAGCGGCGGGGTGGAACTGAGGTTTGGAGAAGCCATTTCTTAATTTGCCCCTGGGAAACCCAGAGCAAGCAGCCAACACCTTTGATCCTGACTCTGGCTGCCTCCCAGGCCCACAACCACTATGTTCTTTCAGGCTCTGCCCTTGGGATCAGGGGAGGCAGCTGTCAGCTGTCAGGGTGTGGTGGCAGCCCAGCGTGGAAAGGGGTTTCAGTCAGGGAAACTCCCCACCCACATTGGAGAAAGTGGGTACACAGAGTCCTGTGGAAGTGAAAATCTCCCACAGCAAATCCAGTCTGTCCGTGGCTGACATACTCAGGGGAGAGGGGCCCCCTATCGACACAGCATTCTCTCTGGGTTGTGCGGTGGAAACCGGCCTCTCTCCCCTCATCCGCCCACTCCCCCTGCACCAGCTCTTGTCTTTTTCACTCCAAACTTGGGGCCAGGCTTGTGCTCCTCTCTACCACACTCCTGCTCCTGCCCAGCTCTGCCCTCAGCCACATGGGCTTGGGACAGCAGCCTCTGAATGATGGTGCTTCTCCCTCTTCCCTCCAGTCCCTCCAAACATGGCAACGCTGGTCAGCAGCAAACACTTGAATGTGATCCTGTCACTGTCCTTCTCAGCAAATGCAATGCCATTTGCACTGCCTGGGGGCGGAGTCTGCAGGTTCCCCGGAGCCTGGCCCAGCCTCCTCAGACCACACTCCAGCCTCCCTGGGCATCTGCCTTCCCTGCAGCCATCCCACGCTTCCACCCACGTCCCTGGGCTAGTCCTGTTCTGTCTGCACCTACTTCTTCTCTCCTTTCGGTGATTTCTTGTACATTGTCTGCTTTCTGAAGCACCCTCTCCTCCGTGTGTTGCTTTTGAATCTCTTCCTACCAAAGGCACTGTCCCAGCACCATACGATGCCTTACTGACATGCCTTCCTCCCTCTCTCACCCGGCCCTGAATAAATAGTACCAAATGCCTCACACTGTGCCTGCCGCGAGCTTGAAGAGGGTGGCAGGACAGGCCGCTCCAAAGTACGACACTTTGGCAGAAGGATTATTTTGAGCTAAAGGCAATTGAGAAACAACAGATGCAAGAAGAGCATTCTAATCTCCCTTTTTCTTCCTAAAAAAAGGAGACAAAAACTCCCATGTGAAAAATGCCCTCCCTGTACCAGGAGAAAAGGAACATTCTTTGATGGGGAGGCATAGTGGAGAGGATTCTGTATAAACAGACCTTGTTAAAGTAATTCTTATCTTCCTTTAGCCTCCCCGAATGGTTGAGTTACTTTTCCACAATTTAGTTACTTTTCCAAAATTCCAATTCAGTATGTATATATATGTTCAACTCTAACTGCATCTTTGGGTCTTCATGTCCTTATGACGGTTCTCGTGTCAGGTAAAACCTATATTACATCTGTGTGCTTCTCTCCTGTGAATCTCTCTTCTGTCAATTTAAATCTCAGGCACAGCCAGGGACCCTAAGAGGGTAGAGGTAAAGTTCCGCCTTCTCCCCTGCTCCATAAATAGGCAGCGAGTGAACATAAGGACCTAAAGCTGTTGGTGGGAGATGGTACCTTCCAGATTTTCTTGACCTGGTCGAACGTAAGAAAACTAGGGCTATAATTTATGGCCAACTCCCACTCTGAGTGATTTGGGCTTAATTAATTGTTGCAAAGCTCTCCAGTGATTGTTAAGTGCAGCAATAATTGAGAATAGGACTTATCCCCTCATTTGATGATGAGAAAACCAAGGCCAGTAGAACCTAAATGATTTGCCCAGACACTTAGTCAACTAATAGCAGAGCCCAGGATGGAACGTAAATGAGCTGACTCTCCTTGTCAGGAATGAAGTAGCTGAAATATCCAAGGGCATCAGACAGGATCCTGAAGGAAACCCGCCACCTTCAGTGTAGGACTGTTCCAGGAGTATCTGTTCACATGAAGATACTTTAGGAGAAACACACAGGACACTGCAGTGTCCTGGAGATGGTGGCAGCCACACAGATTACCACCCTAGGCTGGAAGGGATGAGAGGAGGGAGGAACTGCCTGAGCCTGGAAAGAGCGGGATAGTGTAGGTTGGCTTGACAGGCGCAGTAACCTTGGGTTCAGGAACTCGGGCAGCCCAGGGGACCAAGTAAAAAAATGTCCTAGGCTGGGCGCGGTGGCTCACACCTGTAATCCTAGCACTCTGGGAGGCCGAGGCGGGCGGATCGTTTGAGCTCAGGAGTTCGAGAACAGCCTGAGCAAGAGCAAGACCCCGTGTCTACTAAACATAGAAACAGATTATACAGACAGCTAAGAATATATATACAAAAATTAGCCGGGCATGGTGGTGCATGCCTGTAGTCCCAGCTACTTGGGAGGCTGAGGCAGGAGGATTGCTGGAGCCCAGGAGTCTGAGGTTGCTGTGAGCTAGGCTGACGCCTCGGCACTCTAGCCCAGGCAAGAGAGTGAGACTCTGTCTCAAAAAAAAAAAAAAAAAAAATGTCCTGACTTCACTCTCTGCTCCTCCACCCCATCCCCATCTTCTTCAGGGGCTTCCTATTGACTGAAGCCGACTGGAAGCCAGAGGTCATGGATACCCTACTGATGTAGGCCATGCAGGACACCTCCTGGGGCAGCGTATGATGGAAAAGGATGAGGGGTGGATCCTAAAGGGCCAATAGAAGATTCTAGCACATGAAATAAGGTACTTATGAAACTTTTCAAAAACAGTCATGATAAATATAATTTCAACTCCTTTTTGGAAGCCACTTAGCCAAACCTCCAGGCCAGTGCTCTTTCACATTGAGTGTATGCAAGAGTTCTCTGTCTTCCCCTTCCTCCAGGCTGCCACGACTTGCCTTTAATCTGCAGCCTTATTTTGTACACAGTTGTCCACTTGGTGGTGGCCCTTGATCATGGTTTCCAGAATAGTCTAGAGGAAAAAGTGTGGGACATTGAACTAGGAGATTGGAGCCTAGATGTGGAGAGGCCACACACATGCCCTGTGTCTCCATTCCCACCACTTTGAAACAGGGAGGACATAGTTGCTGTTCCATGTGCTCCCCTGGCATGTTACAAGGCCTAAGGAAGGTGCTTTGAAAGGCTTTATGGAAAACAAGGACAAAATTACACACCTTGAATGCACCATTGGGGAAGAAATTTTCCTCAGCAATGAAAGGACTTGCTTCCCGCTTATTGTATGTATTAATAGCTAACGGTTGTTGGAAGCACAGACCTGTAAGCTCTGCCCTTGAAACCTTAACTCATTCAACCCACAAATGGGACAGGCCATATTAATTGCAGTTGACAGATGAGAAGGCGGGTCCCCAGAGGCCGAGTAACTTGCGCATAGCCGGGCACTCTGGCAGCTGGGATCCAACATGGCGCAACCCCGAGCCCTGCAGCTTTCTCTGCCTGCACAGGCAGCATGGAAGGATGTCCTGGGAACAAGGTAACGCATGTGAGTGGGAGCGCAGGGCCTGGCATAGAGTGGACACTCAGCAACTATTTGTTATTAACCTCTTGCTTGTGATAAGATGACTTCTAAACAATACTGGCAGATTTGAGTACAACTGGTCAGTAGCAAAATATGCTTCACCTCGTATTTGTCCACACACCCGTGGTGACTGAAGGCCGACACCAAATACCCAGAGCCTCCTTCAGGGCAGTGCGGAGGAGTGGTGCTCGGACCACAGACCCTTCTTGCCTTTAAGAGGGTGGCGAACTTTTCTCCTTGACCAGGAAAGTCACTGGGGCTTGTGCTTAATCAGGAAAACACTGCTTGATGGGACATTGAGTTTTCACTTCACTCACCACCTAAAGGTGTTTCTTGTAGTCACTCTCCTGTCTTCCGTGTAGGCTGCCATTGTCCGACAAGGCGGTAACTCCTCGTGGGTTGGGACATTTATTTCTAATACATCTGATGTGAAATATTACCAGAAACACGGATGGGTGTGCAGTTTATTTCCTGTAGTCTCTCTTACACCGCATTCCAGTCTCCTCCGTGAGTACCTGGCTGTATTCCAGACAGGCCCCTGTAACCCCTCAGTCTTAAAGAAACGTACATGTCTTTCAGGGAGTGGACTGTGGCTCCGGACAAGATTGAGTCTGAACTCTGGCTTTGGGACCCTCTCTTGCCTTGACGGCTTCAGCCGCCCTTTAAGGTCGCCAAGCCCCAGAACAGGAGACTCGACGGTGAGGGCAGGACGTCCTTTCCTGTCCTAAGCTTTCTGCTTCTTCCTGTTTTGCTCCTCTTGTTATTCTTGCAGTCTCTCAAAACAAAAGAGGCTAATAAAATGTTGAGGGCATCCTGAGACCATTGTTCTAAACTGCCCCCGCCCCCAACGCCTTGATTATTTCTCTCCCTCCTTCCTTTTTTCCCAGTTCAGGCCGTGTCCTGAGCACCAGTAGTCGGCCACGTTAGCCTGGGCGCCATCTCCTGGCCACCTCGGGAAGATGCACACACGTCGTGTTCGTTAAACTTTTCTAACCACAAGAAGCAAATGTAAAATTCGAATATTATCACTACACACTTTGAAGAGAAATAGGCACAGGAGCAACTCAAATAGAGCCTCAAGTTCTTTTGTATCTTGGAATCTTTGTTTTAACTTACTGTGATACCATGGCTGAGACATGAAATTTATAAATTTATTTAATTATCCATTTATTTT
The DNA here is from genome assembly GCF_020740605.2 of Lemur catta. Classification (NCBI taxonomy): domain Eukaryota; kingdom Metazoa; phylum Chordata; class Mammalia; order Primates; family Lemuridae; genus Lemur; species Lemur catta. The sequence continues at coordinate 78,355,319 of NC_059131.1, forward strand.
GCAAGATGGCTTTTATCTGAAGAGCTGAGCTTTTAAGCAGTGGTTAAAATGTTGCAGAAAAATAGCAAATGATGATTAGGAGTCTGTAATGAGTGTTTTGGATCTAATGAGCACATTAATGACATTGAATGAGGTTTAATGCTCTTATTCCCCAACCCCACCCACGCACCCAGCGAAGCGTAACAGAACTGTTAGGACATGAAGGGGGACTTTGCTGGCAGTGGTGTTGCTGCCTCCCAAGCAATACATTTCATCCATGCAGCAGGCAGGCCCCGTGAGGGGACAGCACTCACCACATGCCTCCTTTAGAGGTCAGGAAACATTTGGTCCTGCTGTTCAAACAAAGCAGCTTCCAGATGCTGGGGAACCACTCAGTAACCACTGGGCAGAAGTGTTCCCTGCAAAGCACTGCAGCGAAGTGTCCTTTCCAAGGGGAGAGGACATCAGCAGGGAGAGCGGGTAGCAAGGCAGGGATGGAAGAAGAAAAAGCCTCCAGATGCGCTGATTGTGAGGGAAGCTGTTTATCAGAGAATTCAAAGTCTTGCAAATGACACAGCCAAGAAGCTTCCTCAGACACATCTGGAAAGTGGGGCTGTGGGAACAAAAAGGCAGGGAGGTTGAGAAATGTCCCTATCATTCCCAGCCACAGGACGTGGTGACCACCTGGTGTTTCCACTCCACACACCACCCTCCTCCCTACAGCTTGCAGTAGTTTAAAAAGTACAGCTAAACAATTCTGCTGAAAATATAGATGAGTCGAGGTTATTTGGGTCCCTGAGTTTCTTCTTTTAACATGCCCATCCCATCTCGTTGTGGTGGATGCACAACTTCCTGATCCAGGGAACAGAGAGACGTTTGCTCTCTTCTATGCAAATGATAAGACCCTATGATCAGGTAGCTCATTAACAGATAGCTATTAATAAACAACTTATCTAAACCTCAACATTTTGATACAATGTTCTCAAGTTCTAACTGTTTTATTTTTAGTCATTACTAAAGCACGTGACTTCATTCAATTCAAGGTAAACACACATTTCAGGAATAATTTATCTTAGCTATTACACAAAGTCATTATTACTTGATAAAGCAGGGCTTTCTGGAAGCATTTTTAGTTGAATTTCTGTTGATATGTTTGTTTGTTTCATGACTGAGGCCAGTTTTGGGCTCTGCTTACTTGAAATGTTTTTCTAGGATGAAGCTCCTCTTCTGGCAGAAGATCACTGCATGCACTCCCGCCTTGGCATCAGTTCCCACCTGTTCACGTGGGCCTTCCACTTTGCTTCTCCAGCCTAGGCCTCTCCTCTGAGCTTTGGAGCTGTCTGAACGTTGAACTGCCCACTCAGCGTACTCTCTTAGAGACATCCATTTCCATGATTTTTCCTCCCTATCTTGTCCCTCCCTGCCCTCCCTCCACCATCGCTGCCCCCTGCAACACACCAAACTTGTATTCCCTATTTCACCATTTAGTTGCACAAGCCATAAAAGCCCTAGCAACTGTCCTGGGCTCTACCCTCTCCTACAGCCACGTGTTCAATTCATTTCAACACCTGTTCATTTTCATTCTCAGTTGATTCATCCCTCTCTGTCTTCACAATCATCACCTTAGTCCTATCTACTATCAAGTTGTTGTTTTTAAATGTAATTTTAATTTTTAGTGTATTTTAATTGGTAATACTAAGGGACCAAACTCCAAATTCAAAAGGTATGGAGGAGTATGCAATGCCGAGTAAGCCTCCCCCAACCCTAGTACCCTAGACTTGTGACTCTCCCCTACTCAACTCGTGTGGCCAAGTCCTTGTGTGTCCTTCCAGAAACAGACTAATATAGCTCATTACTGCATTGTGCACCCTGGTTTTTTTCTTAATTAAAGAATTTATCTTGGTGCTCATCCCACAAAGATAAAGAGCTTCTTTATTCTTTAAACAGCTACATGTTATCCTATTATAGACATAAACTACAGTTTAACTAGTCTTTCATTGATAGACATTTAGGTTATTGTCAATTTTTTAGTATCTATAAAATAAATTTTTAGAGTGAAGTTACTAGATTGAAGGCAAAGCTACCATTATTTCTCCTATAAGTAATGGCTTTCTAATTGGTGCTCCCTCATCTGCTCTTGACCCTTGTAATCCTTTCTCTACTCTTCAGGCAGAGTAATTACTTTTCCACATGGGTACCCAGTTGTACCAGCAGCATTTGTTGAAAAAGACAATCTTTTCCCTCACTGAATTACCTTACACTTCTGTCAAAAATCTATTAACTATATTTCTCTCTCTCTCTCTGAGTATATGCATATACATATGTGTGTATATTTATCTATCTTTCTTTATATATATACATATATATATATATATATATATACACATTCATCCATCTGTCTCTCCATCCATCCATGTATAACCTCTTTTGTTGCATTGAGCTGTATGTTTACCCATATGCAACACAAATTTCACACAGTTTTGGTTACTGTAACTTTTGCTATCCTCGGTCTTTTACATTTCCATGTAATTTTAGAAAAAGCTTGTCAATTTCTACCTAAAAACAAAAACAGAAGACTAAACAAAACCCTGCTGGGATATTGATGGGGATTGTGTTGAATGTACATAGATCAATTTGACAATTGGGGAAAATCAATTTGGGGACACTTACACCTTAATAATATTAAGTCTTCCAATTCACAACATTATAGCTCTTTCTTTTTATATAGGTCGTTTTAGTTTCTCACATCATTATTTTGTAGTTTTTAGTGTATGAGTTTTGCATATTGTTTGTTAAATTTATCCCTACAAATTTGAGGTTTTCTGGTGCTATGGTAAATGGTACTTTCTAAAGTTTTTTTCTAATTGTTGTTAGTATGTAGAGATAACATTGATTTTATGTATTCATGATATAAACTCTCAGCAAACCATGAATACAAGGGAACTTTCTTAACCCAATGAAGGGCATCTGTGAAAAACATCTGCCGTCACACTTAATAGTGAGAGACTGAATTCTATCCCCCTAAGATTAGCAAGGCAAGGATGTTTTCTCTCACCACTCCTATCCAACTTTGTACTGGAAGTTCTAGCCAGTGTAGCAAGACAAGAAAATAAAGATACATATTAAAAAGGAAGAAATAAAAATACCTCTGTCTGGATATGACATAATTGTTTATGTAGAAAATTCCCAAGAACCTACAAAAGTGTTCCAAAAACTAGGAAGTGAGCATGGTTGCAGGATACAATATCAATATGTAAGAGCCAAGTATATTCCTATATACCAACAATGAACAATTGGCACTTAAATTTTAAAAATTTCTACAATAACAGCAAAAGAAATAGAAGACTAAGGTATAAGGAAGAGCCATCACCAGAAACCAAATTGGCTGGCACCTTGATCTTGGACTTCCCCGACTCCAGAATTATGAAAAATAAATTTCTGTTGTATAAGCCCCACCAAAAGATTTAGGTATAAATCTAACAAATTATGTGTAGAATTAGTATGCTAAACTACAAAACACAGAAGAGATAAATTAAAGAAGACCTAAATGAATGGAAAAATATACTGTGTTCATGGAATGGGAGGTTCAATATTGTTAAATGTCAATTCTATCCAATTTGATGTGGAAATTCAACACAATTTTAATCAAAATCCCAGCAAGCTTTTTTGTACATACCCATAAGCTAATCCTAAAATTTATATGGGAAGGCACAGGAACTAGAAGAACCAAATAACATAGTCAATGGATTTTTGACAAAGGTGCTAAGATAATTCAATGGAGAATTATTAATAGTACTTTCACCAATAAGTTAAAAAATGAACCTTAATACATAACTCAGAACATTTTCAAAACTAATGAATTATGACCTAAATGTTAAACATAAAACTATAAAACTTCTAAAAGAAAATGTAAGAGAAAATCTGCATGATGTAGAATTTGGCAGAGTTTTTATACATGACTCCAAAAGAAGAATTTAACTTTATCAAAATTAAGAGCTTTCTCTCTATGAGAGATACACAGAAATACAAAGAGGGTAAAAAGATACAAAGAGAATGAAAAGACAAGCCACACAACAGAAGGCTATGTTTGCAAATCATGTATCTGATAAAGAACTTGTATATGGAATATACACACAACACTTAGAAAATAAGTAGCCCATTTTAAAAAATGGGTAAAAGATCTGAACGGACACTTAACTAAAGAAGATACAGGGATAGCAAATAAGCATATGAAAAGATACTCAACATTGCTAGTTGAGGAGGATATGAAAATTAGAACTACAAACTTCACATGCAAACCACAAGCTCAGAAATAAAGTTATTAAGAATTTCAAGACAATAACAGCAAAGCATCAAACCAAGAGGGCCCTTGTGAGGACAGGGCCGTGTGTGACTACATAGGACACCTGCCTGTGAAACCAGCCAACATACTTGTGCAGAAAAAGAAAAATAGCAAAGTAGAAGCTTATTACTTTCAGCAGATAAGCCCAAAATTACTGACAACCCTCATCTTCATAATGCTAATACTTAGTATAAAATCAATGTTTGTTAGATATCAAGGTGGCTGATAACTTGTTAAATCAATTATTTACTATTTTGTTTCTTTATATAAAATTTGCTCAAAGCATTTCTAAAAGGAGACAAAATCAATATCCACAAAAATGTAAATATATTCCATATTGTTATTATTCTCTTGCATAATTTCCTGTATGATCAGTACCTTAAGTAGTGAAATGATACAGCTTATCATAAAAATAAAGTGGGCTGATGTCATTGCTTTTTGTCTGGTCTGAATTTTTAAATCTTAACTTTGACAGAGATTTGTACTGAATTGAAGAAAATGATGTAATCTTCTAAAGAAAAACACAAACACACTTGGCCAGCACAGTACCAATGACTTTGAAAAAAAAAAAAAAAGAGTTTTCAGACCTTAGAGTGTCATTTGGTTCCAGGAAAAATAAGAACTTTTTATAAGACAAAATCATGTCTGTTAACAAAGCAGAAAATCCTTATCTAATGATGTTTAGTGGGAAATGGGAAAATTCTCATTTCCCCCTGCCAAATGTTATTGACAGAATAACAAAAGGAGAAAAGCATGTCTGTGAAGATTATGTGAGAATTTCACCAGCTATTATCTGAGAATCGGTCTGGTCAACTGCAAAAACTGCTCTCAAATGAGAGAAAAAATACCTTTCGGAGATGAAGCTAACTATATCAAAATTTAGGGCACCCTGTTCCTCACTTAGGTGGATGAAAATAGGACAAACAATTCATTCCAGAGACCATGCAGAAAAATGCATAATAGGGAACTGAACTTTTCACACATCTAAAATGCAGATGTTTTATTTCTTGCCAAAATTTGTCCTGTTGTAAAACACACCTAATAAGGAGTGACCACCATTTTCTGCCTATCATTTTCCCTCTTTGCGCCATGTTTTTCACAGGGCACCTTTGTGAACCCATGCTTCACAGCTGAACTATGCCAGAAAGGTGGGTTTTTTTGTTTTTTTTTTTTTGTTTTTTTGAGACAGAGTCTCACTCTGTTGCCCAGGCTAGAGTGCCATGGTGTCAGACTAGCTCATAGCAATCTCAAACTCCTGGGCTCAAGTGATCCTTCTGCCTCAGCCTCCCGAATAACTGGGACTACAGGCATGCACCATCATGGCCGGCTAATTTTTTCTATATATATATTTTTAGTTGTCCAGATAATTTCTTTCTATTTTTAGTAGAGATGGGGTCTTGCTGTTGCTCAGGCTGGTTTCAAACTCCTGAGCTCAAATGATCCACCCACCTCAGCCTCCCAAAGTGCTAGGATTACAGGTGTGAGCCACTGCCCCAGCCAGGAAGGTGGTTTTTAATGCTCTAAATCCTTGCACAACTTGCTAAAGACCCTGAGGAACTAGGAAGGCGGGAAGTCTGTCTTCATCCTCAGCGAAGCTCTGCATTGTCATCCAATAAATTTGCTCAGGTAAGACGCTGTGGTCTACCTGACGTCTATCTGACTTCAAGCAGGTACGGTTGCTGCTGTTGGTCAGTCCCTTCCCCAGCACAGATTAAAGTCCAGCAGGACCCGCTGTTCCCATCATTAGCTGGGGCACACAGGGGAGGGATCCACTGTGCTTGTCCCTGGGTGAATATACTCAGTCAGAATGAATAGAGATTCATCCTGTAGTATTAAATTGTATTTTCTTAGGCACTGAGGATTTCCAAAGAGATAGCTGGTATATACTTTTTAGAACAATCACACTTAGATTTTAGAAGGATATTAACCGAAACACAAATATTTTTATGTTTTAATTTCACTAACATTTGTAGAGTTTTTCCTATATATAAAGCATATGTAGGAAATCGAATAGAGACGGGAATGGAAAAATAAACTAGGCAAAGATCCCCCTATCCTATGATCTTACAGTACAGCACAAGAGATGAATTATAAAGCAGGTACTGCGAGGCACTGTCGGCGATTGGAACAGGGTGAGATTGCTTCTGGCTAGGGTGATCCAGAAGGGATCGCCCCAGCATGGAGGTGCCAGCGCTGTAGGTGAATCTAAAAGATGGGAACCAAGTAGACACTCTGCTTGGAAACAGCAAGAGCCAGGCAGAGCTCTCAGAATTTCAAGACCCATGTTGGAAATGGTAAGTTCAGCTTGTGGAGGTGTACACTCACATCTTAGCAAAGGATGTTGAAAAGGTTTAATTTAAATTATAGAAAATTTAAATACCTGGCTAAGAAGCTTTTGAGCCTAGAAGTGACTTGAACTTTCAATCATCAGAAAAATAATTCTGCAAGAGGGTGCGAGGTAGATGAGATGTGAGAGAGAAGGGAGGAGGGAGGCCAGCTGGGGGTTAGCAGAAGTGCCCAGGTAAGAGACAGGGAAGCTCTGAACTAGAAGGGAGGAGATGAGGATGGAGAAGGCTGAGCAGTTGTTTGGAAAACAGGAGGGACAGCAATATTAGAATGGAATCTGATGGTGCCGATGGCCTTCTGCCAAGGCAGGTGAGAGAAAAGTCCAGCCCTGCAGGGTCCCACACGAGGGGAAGTGACTTCCCCTAGCAATTTCCAACCACTTGTGTTTCCTTCTCTCACCTCCACTGCTTTATCTTTTCTAGCTGCGTGGCATTTTAGGGAGTGACAAACAGTCACTTTATTTTTGCTTTTTCTTAAGTTTGTGGTCAGGGAAATTGACATGATCTGTTTATTGAACTAAAAAATTCGGGGACATATGAAATGCTTGTTGCTAGCACCCCTTGTATGTTGGGTATGCATAACTTCAGACTTTGAAATAGTCGGAGGAAGGAGTTCCTCAGACCCAAACTTCCTTGCAGCCTATAGTTTTCCATCTACGAAAATTCTGTATGGAAATTTCCTGTGCTGAATTGCTTGCCATTGTGCCAACTTTGAGGGGTAAATGGTGACTCTACTTCAGGATCTTAATTTGATTTAAGCCCCGGGGATTGACCTAATATTAGTGTTTCCCAAAGTGTGTTGTAAAGATGGGAAAAAGTTTTCTGGGGTAATGTGCTTGAGAAACGCTAGGTTGAACTACGTAAGCAGGTTACTCCTCAGAGCCTTCAGCACATCAGTGTGCATTATAAATCGCTAAGGGGGCACAGCATATTGTCCTTGCCAAATTTAGTTGACTAAAATCCACCTTTCATGCATTAGCTCAGTGCAGTGTCCTTAGGAGGCACCTACTCACAACTCGCAGTGATCTAAGAGCTCTTGGACTGGGTGACCCAAGAGATGTACTTGAATCTGTGTCTACACACTCAGACCCAATAGAACAAGCTGGCTCCTGAATTTGAGGCTGAGGGGCTGAGACAAAGGCCTCCTTGGTACCAATGCTCCGTCTGTCCCTCTGGGCAATAGCAGCCTTGCACCATGACATCTGTGAAGTTCAGTCCTAGACCTTGACTGAGCATGAGCATTGCATATGGGGCCGCGCAGGAGGGGCCACGAGTCCTAAGGCCTGAGTTAGCAGCCTTTTACTGGCTTTCTGGTCTTGGGGAAATTGTCTAATCTGTTTGAGTTTCTTCTGAAAAAGATGGAGGTAAAAATTCACTTTGCCCTGTGTTAGTTATTGACCACTTTCTGCATCTGGGCACTGGCCGTGGGGATGTGACGATTGCTCGTGCAGGGTTTTAAGCACACTGTGACTGGCAGTGCAGCCGTTTCCTGGCCAGTTATTTCTATGTGGAGTAGCTAATGAATCCTTCACAATTTGCTTGCAAGGGAATGGTTACTGCCAGAGGAGGAAAACCCACCGTGCCGGGCTGCACAAAAGCCTCAGATGATCTCGTCAGGCTGCAGCAGGGCAGGAATTTCTAAAGGCAGAACCGGGCCATTTTATCTTGTTCCCATCTCCCCGGAGAATTATAAAATGAATCAAGGCTCTTCTCCAGAAATGTGCTGTGGGAATGACAGCATTTCCCCTGACAAGTCTTTTATATTAAAGTGGCTCCACATTAAGGCTGAAACTCAGTGGGAGGACTAAAATGTTGAATCGAAAAATGCGTTTTGCAAAGAGCTGGGTCAAAGCGAGGGAGGAAAGCGGGATTCCCGGAAGCAACCCTGAGGACAGGATGGGGGACAGTCCTACGCGACAGCAGTGCTGGGAGGCTGCCCTGGGTGCGGGCCCTGCCTTGCGGGTCCTTCTTTGGGAAGCTTCACTCTAAGTTTACATTAACAGTCTGTTCTACGTTTACCTCATTGAATCTGCACAACAGCGCTTCAACCCCTCTGCCTTCCATGGTGGGGAAACTGAGGCTCAGAGCACAATGCAACTCACCCAAGGATGTAGGACGTGTGCCTGGTGTATTAGCAAGCTTGATCTATATGCCACCTGTATCAGGAAACAGGAAACAGATGGCAAACTCAGACTAGGATAAGTCAAGGAGGTTTCTTTACACAGAGACCAGTGATGAAGGTGTGGGTGAGGGTGGTTCTCGCTTGGTAGCAGCCCAGCTTCTAGCCCCCCTGGGAGACAAGGTGAGAGCGTGGGTGCCCGAGCCCAGCAGGAGCAGGGTACACAGAGTGCCCACCTGGAGAGGGGGGACACAGCCATCTTCAGGCAGCTGCCAGAGGCAGCCACTGGGACCGCTACCCTGGCCCATCCCCCTCGCTCCTCCCATGTCCTGCCGGATCTATCCCAACCAGAAGCTGGGCAGGGAGGGGGGCATGGGAACCCTCGATGTGGTTCCTGCAGGTCAGCCTCAGGGCAGAGAGCAGGGCGGAGAGGGGACCCGGGCGGATCTGATGAGCTCATACTGAGAAAGTACAAATCTGCCTGGTCACTCATGGGTCTGGGATACTAGAAACAGACTAAGCCAGATGGGAAGTTACCAGTGCTCTTCCCAAGGACACACTGAAGCTGTGACATGTCGGAACAACAGCTGCTTTCTTACAGGGAAGCCTCATTCACTCAAATCACAGTGACTAGCAATCACCGTCCTACACCACCAGCACTGCTTTGCTCTGAGCTTATGGAAACATGACTGCATTTAAGTTTCACCCAAACCCCCCAAATCCTGTAATCACACTATCTTTCCCCTTCTTGGTGAATGCCCCACCAATAAGCCTGACCTGATTAGTCTCCATGTTTGTCCCTGTTGCTTGGTTTCGGGCAGGATGGATGGAAAAATCGGCTCATCTTTTCCTTCTTACTTCCAATGTGACCATCAATTTTTTTCTGACCATCTATGTAAATACCAACTACTGTATTGGTGCTTATGAGTCTCGCTCAGGAGAGAGGTTGGGGTTTTTGTTTTTGTATTTTGGAGACTGGGTCTTGTTTTGTTGCCCAGGCTGGAGTGCAGTGGTGTGGTCATAGCTCACCGCAGCCTTGAACTCCTGGGCTCAGCTCCCCAAGTGGCTGGGACTACAGGTGGGTGCCACTGCACCTGGATAATTTTTAGAGTTTTTGTAGAGATGGGGTTTCACTATGCTGCTCATGCTGGTCTTGAACTCTTGGCTTTAAGTAATCTTTTCACTTCAGCCTCCCAAAGTGCTGGGATTACAAGCATGGGCCACCATGCCCAGACCAAGAGCATAGGTTTTAATCCTAGCAGGTAACCTGCTTTTCCTCTCTGGAAATGCTTAGTAATCTTCTCTCTACCTTTAGAATTTTCTCTTTGTAGAGCTCATATTTTTTTCTCTTTTCCTCTCTATCCTGATGGGCATTCTGTGAGCCCTTTCAAATGGGGGTTGGACCTCTCCTGTCTTTCTATCCTTCGGGGGCGGACTTTGAGGCTTTACAAAGTAAGTACTGCATGGGGAGAGACAAGCTTGGATCGGCTGCACCGTGCTCATCTGGGACCCCCGGCTAGCTTAAGGTCAGCTAGGAGATGGGTTGAGTTTTCTGGTTCCCTCTGAGGGGGTTCTCAGTTGCTTTCCTGATTCAGAAATTGAGCAGCAGCCCCCCCACACACATACCTTCTTGGCAAAAACCCTCTGCCTGAAGGAGCGGGTCCCTTGGTTCAAATGTTGCCACTCTGGATTAAGGCCAATCTGCCCAAAATGCCTTTGCCTCTCAACTGAGTGAGCAGGGCCGTCCCTGCTCCTAAAGTCTGGGAATCCCTTGGCCCCACCCCAGCAGCCAAGTTTTTCAACCTGGGCACCTCTGACAGTTTGGACCAAGCAATGCTGTGTTGTGGGCTGTCCTGTGTAGTGTAAGATGTGCACTTAGCAGCATCCCTGGGCTCCATCCTCTCAATTCCTGTAGCAATCTCCACCTCTATGCACGACAACCAGAAATGTCTCTAGACCTTGCCAACTGTCTCCTGGGAGCAAAAGCAACATTGATTGTGAATTTATTGTGTGCCAATAAGAGTTTTATATGTAGTAACCTACAAACTCTCACAACATTATGAGGCAAGTATTATCACCCCCGTTTTGCAAATGGGGAACTGAGGCCACAAGAGTTCCCTCTAGATCCAAGTCCCTTGCGGCTGTGCTGTGCTGCCTCATTTGTTCCGATGGTCTCATTTAATCTGCAGGATAACCCATTTTACAGATGTGGAAACACAAGTCAGTTACCTCGTCCAAGGGCACACAGCTGGTGAGAGGCAGCGACCAAGCTGAAGCCCTGGCTCGTGGGCTGCTGAGGTCCACACTCTGAGAAATAGCCTTTCGAGCAGCAGAGGATCAGTGAAAGCAAGTGAGCAAACGAACAGGATCTTCCCTGTCACTGATAGGATGTGAGATTCAGTGGGTGAAGGTGGATTCTGTAGAGAGCAGTAGGTTATGCCTCATGTGAGGCCAGTGCTGCCGAGGTGGTGGGTTCCGGTCACCCCTGAAACCCTGCCACTGTGCCAGGTGACTTGGAGTTGCTTCCTGCTATAGAGATGGACTCTTGGAGCCCTGATGCCCCTTCCATTCCAAAACATGCCTCTGGGTGCTCCTGAGGAGTCTGAGCTCATCCCAGACTGGGCTTCTTCCTTTTGGTGAGGGCAGTTACAGAGGCAGAAAGCAGCCTGACTTGGCATCTTGTGCTGTTAACCTGCCGTGTGACCTAGCCTACATAAGCCTCAGTGTCTAAATCCACAGACTGGGGGCCCCACGCCCCCTCCGTTGGCTGGGAGGGTGCAAAGCACACAGCAAACTCTCAAACCATAGCTCTGACCATCCCCACGGCACCATCCCTTCCACATTCTGTGTCTTCCCTCATGTGCTTTGACCTGTAAACATCTGTATAGTTGTCTCAGCTTGCAAATGACCAAGTGGAAGGACTGCAGAATTTTTTTGAGAATGTGATAACAAGCTCTCAGGCATTCAGCTGAAAGTCAGTATTGGCGTTTGCGTCTACTTATGATAAACAAACAATAGATTGCCTTCATTGCCTATCCTGCGTAGGAGCTCTTTGTAGCATGGAGATAGAAATCTGCAATGTAGGATTCATTTCATTTTCCCCGTCAAATAGCTCTGCCCTTATTTTGAGCAATTTAAGATGAAATGGAGCCAATTATGAGAAAATGATCCAGCAGGAGGGACTGGCATTGGTCAGCACGCAGGGCTGTGTGCTGCTCGAAGACACGTGCCCGGCAGTCCAGAGCCCACTGTGACAGCGGCTGGCTGCTTATCCAAGAGTTCCAAGCAGCTCCCAAGTTAGCAGGGGTGGGGCTGCTTTCAGGGGCCACCAACTCAGAAACATGGAGTAAGGAAGCGTGTGAGCTTCCAATTCAGAGAGGTCTGGGGAGATCCTGTCTCCAATGCTCGCAGCTCTGTGGCTCTGGGCTCAGTGTTGGCAGTCCTGAATGTTGGCTTGCTCTGCTGTGAAGGGGGGAGAGTACAGCCTGCCTCACAGGGCTGTTTGTCAATGTTCCTTGGGACGAAGAAGACTCTGAGGGTCCGGGACACCCGTGCACAGAGCAGCGCCGCAGTGCCTGTGGCTCTTCTCCTGCAGTCCTCATCCTGGTCCTCCCGGCCCTTTCTTCTGTGCGGATGCCTCTCCCCATCAGTGGGGTCCACTCCTTTATTCTGGCTGCCTGACAGTTAACACCCCCTCTGGTGACAGACACAGCATCTGAGATGCTCTGGGATGATATAAATGGAACTGGAATTCATTCAAGCAATTTCTAGTGCATCTGGACTGGGAATTGCCTTGAATTATTTTTCTGAACCAATCTCCACCACCCCCCACCCTGGCGAGACGAAGACCCCTTTCTCCTTCCTCCTCCCACTCTCTGTCAGGTTGGCCCTCTGCTTGATCATTAAGTAGCAGACTTCAGGGAAGCAACAAACAAATGCTTCCTTTATATGGCATCTCCTGACCACTGCCTGCTTGGGTTCTAGCCTCACTGGGCACTCACAGCCATGAGAATAAGAGCTTATGTTCCAAGATGTTAGAGGCTGTCGCCCATTGATTTAGTCACTCCTTACGTGGTGATCGTGTTGGTTAATTTTCTGTGTCAACTTGACTGGGTGGTGGGATGTCCGGAGAGCTGGTTAAACATGATTTCTGGGTGTGTCTGTGAGGGTGTTTCTGGAAGAGATGAGCACTGAGTTGGTGGACTGAGTAAAGCGGAGGCTCTCCCCAGTGAGGGTGGCCTCGTCCAATCCATCCAGGGCCTGCGCACATGAAAGCAGAGGAAGTTTGAATTCTTTCTCTGCCTGGCTGTTGAGCTGGGACATGAGTCTTTCCTGCTGTTGGTGCTGCTGGTTCTCAGGACTCTGGACTTGGACTGGAATCTATACCACTGGTTCTCTGGCTCCCGGGCCTTGAAACTACACTGTCTGGGTTTCCTGGGTCTCCAGTTTGCAGATGGAAGATCTATAATTGCATGGGCCAATTCTTTATAATAAATATGTCTCAAGAGATATGTATATCTCCTATTGGCTCTGCTTCTCTGGAGAACCCTGGGCAATGCAGTGGTCATCTTTACTGGCACAGACTTCAGGGACGGGTGCCTGGATGCTACGATGCCACGATGGGGATGGATGTATGCCTACATGATGAGTGTGTTGCGCACTGTCTGGGAAATGGTCATGCTTGAAGGTGCTGACTCGGGGAGGTGGGGGGGCAGGGGATGGAGGTATGGCTACATGGTGAATGCCAGGCGCACTGTCTGGAGAATGGACACGCCTGAGGCTCTGACTCAGGGGGATGGGCGGGACACGGACAATGTATATAACCTGAGCTTTTGTACCCCCATGAAGAGCTGAAATAAAAAATAAAAAAAATATAAAAATAAAAATTAAAAAAAAAAAATAAAGACACACTCAGGCAAGTGGAAAGCAGTTTGATTACAGCTCAAGGATGTTTACTGAGTCCCTGAGTCCACCACTAACCTCGTACTGAGGGCACTAGATCTGAAGGAATCAAGAATCTTACGTTGAGAAAAAGAAATGGCAAAGCTCTGGCTTATGCTTTTTCCAGTGCCAGGCAGTGGTAGAATCAGGAAGAAGATTCAAGTTCTTTATCCCGTTTCTCTGGTACTGAGGACTCATTTTTACCCTGCCCTCTGCGAAGTGGGAGTTAGAAGAGACAGCTTACAGTTCGTTCCACACGATTGGGTTCACGATGAAGTAGATGTCCCAGAAAAATGCTTGCCAGGAGGCCCCTGGTTAGCTCCCCTCCCAAGCACTCCCAGGAGGTGCTGGGCTTCCCCCACCATGGCAGTGAACCCTCCAGGGAGATTCCTGGTTGCTTGTCCTCTCCAACACTGAGAAGCGCCCTGAGGGCCAGAGACACACCTGTCCTGTTCTCTGCGGTGTCCCCAGCACTCGGCTCAGGATAGGCAACAGCACGTATTTATGGAATAAGTGAATAACAAACAAATGAGGGCCGTTAAAATACATAAGCATGATTAGTTTAACTAAAAATTCAACACAGTATCCATCCAAACTCTTTGAATTTTTACTGCAATTTATTTAAATATTTAGTTATAAGTCAGCCTCATTTGTGTCTTATTCCTGTCTCACTGTGCCCAGTGTCTTTTGTTTCTCAGTGTGAAGTGAGAGCCTGAGAATTCAGTACCTATAGACAAGAACTTGGCAATTCCGATGCCTGCAAAAATATGAGGGGGTGTCTGGAATGTTTTACAAACACCATGTCCCTTCCCAGGGAGCATTAAATGCTGTCATCAGGTCAGTGCCGGGTACAGGGGACAGGCAGCTATACTCCCTTGATGAGGAGCCCTCATCAATATTAATTCTCTAACTGTAGAATAAATGACAGCCCCGCGGAATACGTCCCCAAACCACTTAGCGCTGCGGATGCGCAAAGCCCCATGAATATGGAGGCAGCACCTCAGGGAGAGGCTTTGAGGCAGTCAAGGAAACACCAGGGTTGGAGAGGTGCTGTTACAGTTTGGAGATGACAAATGTGGCAGGAGAATCCACAAACCTAAAAGCAAAGGCAAAACAACCATTTGCAGAGAAGTCTTTGAGCCCTAAATGCCTCCCTGCCACCTCAGACTCTCGCAGAATTGATTTCCGCCCCTTGGAGAAACTGCTGTGACTGACCTACTTTTTCACATGAAAGATCTGCTCACTAACATGTTCTTTTCCCTGAACTGAAGGCTAGAAAAAAATATTTTTTTTCCTAACTCTTCCACATCCATATTGTAGATTAGGGCACATTCGCTAAGAAGAATTATCTATACTAGCGCAGTCCTACAGAACTTGCTAGAACGATGGAAATGTTCTCTGTCCAGTGTGACAGCCACGAGCCACTTAAAGTGTGGTTGCTGGAATAACTAAGGAACTGAATTTTAAATTTTATTTAATTTTAATTAACTTAAATGTAGCCACAGGTAGCTAGGGTCTACAGACCAGACCTATACACACTAATATTAAAAGAGCTCCTAATTGTATTGTTAAGGAAAAAAAAAAAAGTTAAATTGCAGTGTTATATATTTAGCATAATGCCCTTTTAAAAAATAAACCTGCCTAAAACAAAACAATATGTTTCCACTTGTGCATGTAAAAGCTTTTCAATGCATGGAAAAATGGCTGAAATTACACCCACAGACCAATAGAGTAAATACCCTCAGGAGGAGGAAAGAATGGAGATAATCTTTAAGGAAGCCTTTTGATTTGGCAGCTTTGTTTGAATCTTTTCAATGAAACTGTTTTCTTGTATTATTTATATAATGCAATCTAAAAAAGGAGAAAAAATTTAAATGTTTTCTTTCCTGATATATCTGGAGATTTTTTTTTCTTTTGAAAAAAGAAAATATTAGTTATAATGGTAAATCCACCTGAATCTAGTATCTACGACCAAAGAAGCCAGAGAACAGGTAGAGCAGCTGCAAGATGTTCTTCCTGAAGAGCCCAGAGGTCCTCTGCAGCAGGTCGTGGGACGAGCCACAGATGGACACACACATCCCCGTGCACCAAGGAACACAGAATATGCTGCTGTCAACCTCAACTGTGCATCAAAATTGCCTTTCAGTACGTCCAGGTGCTAGAGCCCCATCCCAAAGATTAGATTTCAATTCGTACAAAGTGGGCCCAGGACAATGGTACTTTTTAAAAGCTGCCTGGTGATTCTATTGTGTAGCCAGGGTTGAGAAGGTCTGAGCTGGAAGTAACCCACGGAGGAATTCGCAATAGGGAGCAGCAACATTGGGAAAGGGCCAAGTAGGAGGACCCCTTGGCCCGTTGACCACCACAAGTCAGGGGAAGGACGCGGAGGGACTACTTTTATGGCAGCACATGGGGAGGGGGAGGGGACGTGGCATCCTAACACTGGAGACCCCCAGGACTGGGTCCTGTCTCTACGCACCCTCATTTCCTAGGTGATCTCTCCCCTGCTGTGGCTTTAAATTATGACTGCCACCTCATGCAGCACCTGAAAGTCCTCAGCCAGACTCCAATTCTGGCTTCCTGCACGACAGCCCCACTCGGGTGTCCAGCCAGACTCAGTCCTCGCACGTCCAGTCGGCTCCGCTACTTGAGAGAACAGCACCCGCCGTTGCCCGGCTGCTCCCGCCAGAAGCTGTCGGAGTATCCGACTCCTCACTGTCCCTCACACCTCACATCTATGTCGCCCTCAGGTTCTGCTGGCTCTAACTCTGCACCACATCGTGATCCGGCCACTTCCTCCTGACTCCTCTCCTGCATGCCAGCCCATGCCGTCACTGTCCTCTCTGAACACTGTACCAGTCCCCAAATGTGTCCCCAGGTCCCTTCACTCTTCCTCCCATAGCAGAGGTTCCAAACAGGAGCAGGGAGAAGTGTGTGCACGCAGCACTGTGGTTCCAAGACTCCGTGCCCACACCCTCCAGTGGCTCCCGCCACCCTCGGAACTGCAGCTGGCAACACACTGTGGCTCACAGGTGCCACCACCCTCTGGCTTCGCTCCCCTCCACACTCATCTCCTCCTACTGGGCGCCATCTCCATCAGATCCAGGCACAGTCTCCTTGTTCTTGAATGTTCCCCAGAGCCCCAGAGCCTTGGCGCCAGATCACACGTCCCTCGATCACGGAGGTCACTGGGTCTCTGCTCAGGTCTCACCTCTTGGGGTGGGGGGCGGGGGGACTTTCCTGGCCTTCCCACCCCAGCACCCAGTCGCCCCTCACCTGGCCTTGCTTTTCTAGAGCGCACTTAGAACTATCTGGAATTATTGCTCGTGTTTGTTTATTCACCTCCTCCCATGCCCTCCGCTGGAATATCAGCCCCCGGAGGGCAGGAACTACCTTGCAGCTGCCCTGCGGCTCCTAGGACAGGGCTGCACGCACGGCGGCTGCGCAGGCTGAGGGAGGCTGACTTGCACAACTATGTGTTTGTTCATTCAACTTTTTTTATTTTAGTAAAATATATATAATAAATATTTACAATTTTTACCACTTGAAAAAGTGTACAGTCAGAGGCATTATGTACATTCACTTTGTTGTGCTACCATCACCACTGTCCATCTCCAGAATTTCTTGTCATCTCAAACTGTAACTCTGTCCCCATTAAACGACAACTCCCCTCTCCTCCTCCCCCAGCCCCTGGCGAGCCCTGTTCTACTTTCTGTCTCTATGAATCTGACTGTTTTAGGAGCCTCATACAAGTGCAATCACACAATATTTGTCCTTCTGTGCCTGGCTTATGCACATGCCATGTGACGAGCGTAATGACCTTAAGGCTCGTCCATGCTGTGGCATGTGTCAGGGTTGCCTTCCTTTGTGAGGCCGAGTAATGTTCTGTTGTGTGGATGTGCCGCATTCTGTTTATCTAGTCATCTGTCGATGGACAGCTGAGTTGTGCTCATTCAACGTGTATCAAGAGTGCTTGCAAAGTGTGAAGTGTGGAGGACAAAAGTGTACCGTGAGATCCAGTGTAATCGATGGCCCCAGTTGTCCAGGAGGTCGGGAAAGCAGGACATGCCCAGGAACCCCGTGGAGGCCTCTGGGCAGTAGTGTCAGAACTGAGTGGCCCGGATGTGTGTGCGTGTGCAGGACGGCTTGTTGCACCAATGGCATTACGGTTGGTAATTACTAGCCACCAACTTTTTCAATTACTACCACGAAATGGGGAGAAGAGGAAGACTTGAAGAGGAACAGAAAACTTACGGTCTTTGTGTGTTCCGGCTTGGGGCTGAGGTGTCCCTGGTACCCCGAGAGCCCGTCCTAGCTGTCCTTGGCTGCTGTGGCCGTCCTCGCTGGCCGTCAGCATTTTCCTCACACCCACCCGGATTCCCCCTGTGAGGGCCGGCTCCATCCTCACCCTCTCCTCTTCCTCATGCGCCTCCCAGCCTTGCCCGTTAGGACCCAAGCGCCGATTGGAAGGAGCAAGTTGTCCGTTATTTTATTTCTCTACAACTCGAGGCCCCAGGAACCAAAGCAAGGTCTGGTCAGGTTTGGCTGTGACAGATGGAAAAGGCAAAGTCGTGCCTGCAGGAGTGAGTCTGCTGGCAGGGGCAGGGGCTGGGATGACCCGGCTGGAGGACACGCTGGGGGTTGCAGAGGAGGTTAAGGACAGAGGCCAGTGAGGGAGCTGGAAGAAAGACTCGCAGAAGAATGTGGATTTTCCCACTGAGAGGGGCCCTTCTTGGGTAGGGGTTAGGAGTGAGGGAAGGTGGACATCCCATTCAGCCTAGGTTCCTTTTGAATATCCCTTAAGTAACCCTGACAGGACACTTTGCTCCTCAAAGGGAGGTCTGTGGGGTGGAACTGGTCTTAGACTGGCTGTTACCACTCCACAATAGACAGGCACCAAAGTGACAGTAAAGTGATTGGAGACTCTGGCATTTGGCACGTTGTGGCATCTGCTAACCACGGTCAGCGGACTTGGCTTGTTTGAGCGGCTCTGAGGCCAGGGCAGGTGCTGTTTCGTGTGTGCTGAGCCACAGGTGGTGTGAGCCACATGCTGTCAGGGACTGTGGGGCCCCTCAGCGACCTGGGAGGGAGGGTGGACACTGGTTTTCACTGCAGATGTGCCCTGGAGTCATCCTCCATGACCCAGCACACGGGGTGATCCAGCCTCAGCATGGAGTCCCCTCTCAGGGGGGTGCCAGGTGAAGAGGCTGCCTGCACTGGGGGGCATGTTGTATACAACATCTAGTGTGGACATCTTTCCGCCCTAGACTCGGTTCCACTTGGCAGTGGGACATGTCCTGTGTGGGTGCTGGAGACCAGGGCTGGCTGGGGAGCAGCAAAGGCTCCATTCCCATTTCCTCTCATTCAGGGTGTTCTCTCTCTAAGTGCAGTGGTGAGCAGAAATGCCCCTGTTGTTTAACTCCTTTAATTTCTTTAAATTTCTCTCTCTCTGCACATACAGTTGAGTGTGCACAGGTTTCCTCTGTATGGTTTGACTCCACTGCAGAAGTTATCATAAAAGCATAAACCCAGCTGTTGACCGTATGTTCACCCTGAACTCTCCATGGACTCTGCCATTGGCTCCTTACCTCAAATCAATGAGGAAAGTGCTGTTGTCGTCGTACCTATACGCGGGCTTTAGCTTTTCCCACCCCATCGTGGCTTGGACTGTGCCCCTCCCAAAATGATATACGTTCAAGTCCTAGCCCCCGCACCTGTGCATGTGACTGTATTTGGAAACAGGGTCTTTGCAGGTGCAAGCATGTTCAGAGGAGGTCACTGGGGAGGGCTCTAACCCAATGTGACTGTGTCCTTCTAAAAAGGAGAAATCTGGACACAGCCATGAATAGAGGGAGACAAGGTGAAGAGACACAGGGACAGGCCAGCCGTGTGAGCACCGAGGGTTGGAACACCAAAGACCTTAGCAAGCACCCGAGTGGGAAGACATGAGGGCGGCTCCTCCCTTCTGGGTTTTGGAGGAAACACTGCCCTGCGGGCACCTTGATTTCAGACTTCAGCCTCCAGGGCTGTGAGACACGCAATTTCTATTGTTTTAAACCACCTAGTTTTTGGTACTTTGTTCCAGCAACAGTAACAAACAAATACACCCTATGACCAGAAATAACAAAGTGACCTTGGCCTGGCCAAACAGAGCCCCCCAGCTGTCCTCTGTCCACAGGGATCATAGTTCAGGGAGAAGCAAGGGAGCTTCTCAGGGCCAATGAGGACCATCTCAGGTTTTACCATAACTACAGGAAAGAGAAGTTTTTTTTCTGACAGGGTTCCTCAGCTGAAAACGTTAGCCTCGAGCCCCTGTCGGTCACCTGGATCCAGCCAGGCCTGAAGTCATGGCCACCAACCCAAACAACTGTTTAGTGATGTCACCAACACAATAGCCTCTTGAAAAAGTTCATGTCTTTTTCTTCATATTGCTTCCCCAGCAGGGTATGAAGTTGGCATCTGTGCGTGATGGGTGATTCACTCAGCAGGTCCAGGGAAGAAGGAGGGAGGGGGCGGGAGGGAGCTGCGGCTCTGCAAGGGCCCCTGCAGGTTTAAACGGGCACCCAGAGGATGATCCACGTGCACAGCCCTAGGCTGGAGCTCCTGTCCAAGTGCAGGACCTGGGCATGGAGAGTGAGGAGCAGAAGGCCTGTTTGCAGGTCAGTCTCTCTAGACCCCGCTAGAGTGGCACTTAGGCCTGCTGTGAGAACAAAACAAATTTCCTTAATAGATCTGCAACTCTCAGATCCTACTGGAAAAAAACCAGATCCTTGGGGGATTATGTATTTCTAATCAAAAATTGGCGTTTTTATAAAGCATGTGTGATTTGAATATTTTTATTCTATGCCCTCAGTGCAATTTAAATATATGAGCATGTACTCAATTTTGTTCCTGAAAGAACAAACTTGGAGCCTGGCTAGAATTCAGTATTTTTTTTCCCAAACAATGTTGATAGAGTTTTTGAAGTATATGTATAAACCAAAACTGACAAAAATGAGAAGTGCATTTAATTGCAGCAAATTTTTACTGAGTATCTTTTAATACAGGGAATGGAAACACCAAACAATCTATGGCCCTTGTTGTTCTTGAAAAGGTACCAGTTCTTAGCAAATCATGATGTGGGACTTGAATTTTGGAAAGGCATGTTACAATGCTTTTGCAAAAATAAACAAGACTAACCTCAAGTAAACTAAGCAGTACAGGAAATTAGAAAATTTACAAAGACTTAAAGTCTGAAGATAGATTTGTCTTCAGGTAGGGTTTGATCCAGGGCCTCAAAGGCTCTAACCAGGATGCAGTTTCCTCCCATCTCTCTTGTGTCTTTTTCTACCTTCTCTATTCTTGGCAGCCCCAGCCTGTCCTCCCAGCCCCTCTGCTAGCCTGCTCCCTGGGGATCAGGAAGAGGTTCCCAAGAAGGTGATGCTTTGAATTTTGAGGCAGAATATACATGAGATTGGCAATGGGGAACGCACATTCCAGGAGAGAATATCCTTCCCAAAGGCAGGGAGGAGTGAAGCTACTGGGGAACCGTGGAGGAGAGTCTGCTTGCGGGACTAGAATCAGTGATGGGGCTGTGGGGAGGGGAAGGGGGCCCTGAGCTCTGTCCCTTGAGCTAAGGAAGGAGCACTTTATCCTAAAGGCCATAGAGCTAATTCTCAGCTGGAGATGCAGTGATAGGATCTACACTTCAAAAAGAAAACAAAAAAGACTGACTCAAACAGGTCTAAACAATAACGAAGTATGTTATCTCAGGTTCAGAGGGAGGGTGGGTCCAGGCTTGGCAAGATCAGCCACCCAAAGCTGTCCTTGGGGACCTAGATTCTTTCTGTTTCTCTGTTCTGCCATTTGCAGTGTGAGCTTCCACCAAAGTCTGGCTCCCCTCGAGGTGGCAGGACAGCAGCCAGAGGCGGCAGGGCCATATGCTGTCCCAAACCATCCAACAGTGGGGGAGGAGCGGGGAGGAGAGAAGAAAAGGGAAGGGGGAGGAGGGGGACAGGGAATGGGAGAGAGAGAAAGGGGTCAGTTAGAACAAGGAATGTTGAGCCCTTACCAAGGACCCCAATCCCTTGTCTAATACTCAGGGGGCCTGTTGTGTTATGGAATTCAGAATTTTTTGGATTTCAGAAAGGTAACAGTGTCTGTACCTCACATTGCATTGTCCCCCCAGGGGACTCTGAAGCAGTACCCCACAGTCAAATACCGGGTGGGGGCAGGTTCTGCAGGTGCTGTGCGCTTCCCACCTGAAGCGCCGCTGGGCTCCTGTGAACAGAGGGAAGAGGCTGGGGGCAGCCACGTGGGTCAGAGAGGTGGCTTCCCAGGCTGTGACGAGGTGTCAGTTGCAGGGGAAGCCTGGATGAGGAAGCCTGGATAAGGTGTCAGTTGCAGTGTGTGTGGAGAGCTGGGTGGACGATGGAGAGATTCCCAGGAAATAGGGAAGCAAGTGTGGAAGCTGGTTACCTGGAAAAATCAAATAGCAGCGTCCTTCTGCTGCCACTAGAGGTCATGAAGAATTAAGACTAAGTTTTTAAAAGTGTCCTGGTGTTTGCGGTTTATGTGGCGTGATCTCTAGGACAAAGAGCCAGAAGGTCTATTTGTCGACATATCTCAGATACAGAACAATGAGCTATATGCCGTCCTAAGTATACGTGTGTGTGTCTCATACACTCACGTGGGTAGTCTGAAAAGCTCACCTTCCCCTGTGGTCTTGAACTGCCTTCGAGTCGTGTGCTCAGGGGGCCCTGTCCCCAAGTGCACCTTGCCAGGACAGGAGCAAGGGACCACCACTAGGGAGACACTGTTGTAGCCAGAAGGGGCCCAGGCCCTTGGTGAGTCCAAAGTGCAGACTTTCCAGGTGGGGAAACTGAGGCCAGCAAGGCAAAAAGCCTTCTGGCAGCCATGGAGCTGTGCATGGCCGAGCGAGAGACCCAGGCCCCAGCCTGTGCGTGACCCGGTGGGGGACGCCAGAAGCCTGGCTAGAAGGATGGGCTGGAAGCAGGGGCTGCTCTCGGCTTCCACCCACCTCCTGAGCTGGCCCTGACCCCTGCCAGGCCCCGTAGCCTTTCCTGGGATTTCAGCAGACCCTGACTTATACTTTCCTCTTCATGGCCTTGGGCTATTTTCTCTTTGACCATCAGTTTTTAATTTTATTTTCAGTTACTGACACAGAATATTTGTATATTTTTAGGGGTACACGTGCTATTTTGTTACACGCATAGAATGTGTGATGATCAAGTCAGTACAAACACACGGTGAGAAGAAATATGTTCTAATGCTCAACGGTGACCATAGTTAACAACAATGTATGTATTGTGTATTTCAAAATCTGGAAGAGAGGGTTTGAAGTGTTCCCAATACATAGAAAGGATAACTGCTCAAGGTGACAGTTACCCTAAACACCCCAGCTTGATCTCTGACTGGCAGTTTTGAAGCCTGGCTTGGCACAAACACCTCACCTGACTGCAAACAGAACAAAGGTGGTCTCCCGTCCTCAAAGGCTCACTCCCACCTGGGTCTTTCCTGGTGTGAACCTGGATCTCCTGCCACGCCATGCCGCCCTCCGGGGCCATTTTTTCTGGACACTCGTTGTGTGATGGGGACAGACGTGGCCCGGCTCCTCTCTTCCCCAGCTCAGGTGCGGTGCCAGGAACAGCACTGGAGATGACTGGGCTGGGTCCTGCCACGTGCGTGGTTCTGTACAATGGCTCCGTTCAGGGCCAAGGGCACAGGCTTCTGTAAGGTGGTAGCTAACACACTCACCTCGATGAGGTCCCGGTTTTTCCTTTGGGAACCCACAAAAATAGACAAGAGTTTTAAGAGTGGATATGTGGGCAGGCATGCCTAAAATGCAGTCAAGAGAATTAAACTGGAAGAAAATTCATTCCTGTGCAAACAGTATTAGGTCCATTGGTAATAAACTAGTAAAATGTTCTATAAATACTCCGTGAGAAGTATCCACTGGGCATCATCAGGTGGCCTGTGGCCGTCATGGGAAGCTAAAGGACTGATGGATTTAATAAATGTTCCCATAAAACCCAGAGCTCGTTCCCAGGATGGGGAAAAGCCAACAGAAAGATGGAATAAAGCCAGGCACTCCTCCTGGGGGTTGGCAGGCCCCTTCAAAGCAAGATCTGATAACTGTAAACCTTTATTGTAAATGAACAAAAGGATACAGATAAATTAGTTTTGGTATCAAAGTTTTTTCTGTTACTGCATTCAGCATTTTATTAACTACTATATTTGAAAGCTCTTCATGTGGCAGTGAATAGAGTATTTTCGATGCTGTGATTTGTCTGGCAATGGGAGAGGGAAAAATCATGGTTAGAAAAAAAAACCTCTATGAAGTCCGGATTGTTTTTTTTTTTTGTTTGTTTGTTTTTTTAACCTTCTATGCTATTTTTTTTTTTTTTTGCAGTAAGAAAATTGTTCATTTTTCACTCTCTTCCTCAGAGAACTGAGGAAAGAAAAATGAAAAAACACTGTGTAAGTCACTTGAAGATCACTTTTTCCCATGCATTGTTGAATCTGTTGAGGCTCTCCTGGTCTTCCTAAAGCCTTTCAATGATTTCTGCAGACTTTGTTCTTACTTTTCTGCAAGTGGTAACTTTATCTGTACGTAGAACATTTCGCTCTTTCCTAAGAGGGCATGCACAGTTCCTTTTGTTCTCATGCTTGCACCAGAAAGAATCCCTTCCCACCTTCAGCCAAGCATCAGCTCCCTCAACTTGCCAGGCTGGGCTGGTGGGGCAAAGTCTGCCCGCATAGCCGTAGCTGGCAGAACTCCGCCCTCTTCATTCTCCTTCCTTCCTCCTCCCGCCCTTCCTTCCCTGGGGCTCAGCCAACATGGCAGGTCCAGTCTGCCTCCTGGAGAATGGGGCACCCATAAGGCAAACAGTGCTGAGGTTGACCCACTTGCACAGCATGGCTTTAGTGTGTTATTGCCGAAAAAGGTCTGCTCTCCTTTGGGGTGAGGATGGAGAGGGTGAGGTTGTGGAAAACACAGAAACCCCACCCTGCCCCACTGAAGTGGAGTCGGAGGAGCCCCAGAGAATGGACAAGTGAAGACTTGCTTCTGGCCTCTCAGATCCTGGGCTTCAGGGTCCCCCACCCAAACTGTCCATGCACATGCATCCGGGACCCTGCAGCTGGAGTGTGGACCACCAGGCAGGCCAGTGGTTCCTGAGCTGCAGGTTTAGCATCCTGGAGGGCTTGTGACAAAGCAGACAGCTCTGCCCCCACCCCCCACCCCTGAGTTTCTGATTCAGTAAATCTGAGAT
Organism: Lemur catta; assembly: GCF_020740605.2. NCBI lineage: Eukaryota > Metazoa > Chordata > Mammalia > Primates > Lemuridae > Lemur > Lemur catta. The sequence goes on from NC_059131.1 coordinate 78,380,318, forward strand.
GTGGCCCCGAAATGTGCATTTCTAATAGGTTCCCATGTGTTGCTGATGCTCCAAGTGCAGGGACCCCACCTGGAGAACCATTGAGGTTAGCAAGTGATGCTAAAAGTAGGTGAGCTGAAGCCCTGGTTTGTTTGACTTGCATGTTGAATTGTTCAGTGGCAACAACTCACTGCAGTTTCTCTTCCACCTTGCAAATTTTACACCTAAATTTCTTTTTGTCAAGAACTCTGAAGGGTCTTAGATTTATACTACTTGCAAGTTAACCTGTTAGCCTACACAGATTCATAGGTGTTGGCAGAAGACACAGATGCCTGGATCAGAAACAAAGGAGAGTTTACAACTTACAACCACAGCAGCAGCTAGGGTATTAGCATTTATGCCACTTTCTTAAGCACCAAGTCCTGTGGGACAATGCTAGTTGGGCCAGGTGACACCTGCACCATGAGTGGGGTTGTGTTGTAGGAGAGGAGCCCATGCTTAGGGAACCTAAGTCTTTTCTGATAGACAGTAAGCTTGCCTGACTTTTGCCCTGGAAGGAGACATTTATTTATTACATTGACAGTAAAAAAACCAAAAAACACAAAAACAACAACAAAAACTCCTTTTGTTTCAGGTGTGGACATGATCCCCGTATATCAAGGCTGATTGCTGTATGAACATTCTTAGAAATATAGTCTGGAATAAAGGCATCAAACACCTCTTGCTCTCAAAATGTGCAAAAATCTGAGAGACCCATGAAGAATATCTCCAAACATCCCTCTATTCCTTCTCATGGGAAATTGCCAAATGCAAAATCTCTGGAAGGCCATCGTGGTAGGCAGAAGAATGTCCCCCCACAAAGGTGTCCACATCCTGGAACCCATGAATATGTGACCTTACATGGTGTATTAGTATCCTGTGGCTGCTGTAACAAAGCACTATGAGCCTGGTGGCTTGAAACAAGAGAAATTTATTTGTTCACCGCTCTGTAAGCGAGAGGTCTGAAATCAAAGTGGCAGGGCCGTGCTCCCTGGGAAGCCTCTAGGGGAAGATCCTTCCTTGCCTCTTGCAATTCTGATAGTACCAGGTATTTCTTGGCTTGTAGACTGTGTCACTCCAAGCCCTGCTTACATCTCCTGTGGTGTCCTCCCTGTGTGTCTGCGTCTTCACCTGGCTGTGTACTCATAAGAACACCAGTCACATTGAATTAGGGACCCATGCTACTCTAGTATGACCTCATCTTAACCAATTACATCTGCAATGACCCTATTTCCAAACTAATGTCACATTCTGAGGTTCTGGGGGTTAGGACGTCAACATGTCATTTTTGAGGAGACACAATTCAACTTATAACACATGACAAAGAGGAGTTAAGTTTGCTAATCTACTGACCTTAAAATAAGAAGATTATCCCCGATTATGTAGGTGAGCTCTGGCTAATCACAAGGGTCCTCAAAAGTGGAAGAGGGAAGCGGAGGAGCAGGTGGGAGTGAGGCGATGTGAGAAGGACTCAACCCAGCATTGGTGGCTTTGAAGACAGAGGAAAGGACCTTGAACCAAGGAGCGTGGTTACCCTTCAGAAGCCAAGCAAACGGATTCTCTCCTAGAGCCTCCAGAAAGGAACGCAGTCCTTCCAGCACCTTGCTTTTAGCCCCATAAGACCTCAGTTGGACTTCAAACACACTGAAATATTAGATAATAAACTTATGCTGTTTCAAGCCACTAAGTTTGTGGCAATGTGTTACAGAAACGGTAGAAAACTAATAAAACCATCAAGCACAGCACAGTTGAGGTAACACAACTTTATTGCCACAGGCTATTTCCTTTATTCTCCCGAGTACCACAAATTAATATATTTCACATGGTCGTTGTTTGCCATTTCTAATCCGATGACTGGATGTTTAGAATTGTTTCTGAATTTCAGGAAGAAGGGACTTTGCGCAAAGAGCCAATTTCGCTTTGCTTCCTTCTTTTTATCTTCCTTAGAGTTACGCATTTCTCTGCAACGCGTCCAGGTGTGTGAACTCACAATGCCTACTTTATCTTAGGCTTTGCTTTGTTTTCCAATTAAAATTCTTTGGATATACAATAGAAGGAGTGCCTGCTTGTTTAATGTCTGTTTATCTTGCTTGATGATACCATGTTTATATATAGGAGCTCCGGCGATTAATCAATCTTTCTGATGAAGCAACAGCCTGCTCATCAGTCTGTCCAATGGCTACAGAAGTTTGTGTTTTTGCACACTACAACTACTCTGGCCGTGTATTTTCTATCTGTCAAGTGCTTTGAGGGAAGGGACTGGATCTTAACTCGCCATTGAATGCTCTTAAGTGAGACCTTGAACACTTTAGACTCTCCCTAAATAACTGGTAGATGGCGGGAGGTGGGGATGGCTGCTTTCCGGAGATGTTTTTCACGTCCTGGTAGCTTTCATTTCCTGTATCCCTGTATTGTTTTCTGTTCCACTGCCCTGCCTCTGGTTACCTCAGCGTTCTGTAAGGAAGCTTCTTGAACAGAACAAAGTCCTCCAGGTGTGGTCTCATTAGAGCCTCTGAGCTGTGAGGTAATGCTTCTCTTCATAATGGTGCCTTGTTCTTACCTGGCACCTCACTAATACAATTCACTGCTGGTGCGGAGCACACACATACACACACTCACACACACACATCCACACACTCGCTCTCTGCCAAGCACTGAACAAAAAGTCAGTTACCAGCTCCTTCAGAAAACAGAGAACCGCCAGCCAGGTGCCCCCCTATTTTTTCAAGAGGGCCACTTCATTGCACAATGTGTTTCTAAAGAAAACTCATAATAATAGTACCTTGAAATTTTAGAGTGCTTTTCCTCTTGAGTCTCAAAGTACAGGTGGAAACTTGAGCTTATCTTTACAACATCCCCATGGGAACAGCACTCCTGCTATTTGAGTGTGACCTATTTAGGCAGAGCATAAGGAAGGGAGCTTTTGGGAAATATCTCCCCGAGGGTGGGGCTTTTGAAGGAGTGTCCAGGAATATGGCCACCATGTAGGGAAGCTTGAAGCACAATTTATTTGAAGGAGAATTGTAATTTTTTTCTAGAAGAATCAAGTAATTACTGGAAAATGTCAGATAATGGGAGTTGCCGGAACTCTTAGGATGTTTGGAGTCAATTGTAGCCTACCACTTATTTAACTTGATCCGGCAATGGACAGTCAAATGGCCCCAAGGTTAAGTGAAGGAGAAGGAGGATTTGGATTTGTACAGCAGTTTCTAAACCAAAGCTGAGGTGTCTGAGTTCAGCCTGGAGTGGATTACACTGGACTGCTAAAAATTCCTGACATAAATCCTGATAGAAAACGTGAATTATGTCGCCCTTCGTTTGGGTGTGGAGGCAGCCTTGTTGTTGACTGATCTCTTGAATACACTCCAAATGTCCTTATGGGTTTAAAACACCAATGCCAGGGCTTCCTTCTTTGTTTTGCCAATACATGCCTATGTTGTTTAAATCACTAAAGTCTTTCAAAGAGGTGCTTATTATGATAGAAATATCACTTGTAAGACATTTAGGTATGTCCTTTGATGCTGGTTGAGTCAATCTATCCCATGCAAGTTAGTTTAGCTTTCTATCTGAAAATGCTTTAGGCCAGATTAGATTTAGACCTCATTTCTTGAATGTTCAAGTAACTTTGCATTGTGGACAAGTGACAATATAATTTTCAGCCTCTTGTGACCTCTGCAGAACGATGTCATGAAAATATCAAGATGGCCAGAATTTCTGGTTAAAGTTTGCATGCTGAGCCGCGTGGAGCACAAGGCAAATGAAAAATCAGTCACACGGATCCTGTCTTTATTTAAAATTGTGACTTTTTGCTCATTATGGATTTTTTAACATCACTTTTGATTTATTAAAACATTGCATTGTATATTATTTGCCTTGATTTCTGAGTTTTTGGTGCCCTCTTAGATTTTACAGCCAAAGCAGGTGAGGCCGATCACCTGATCTTTGCCTGGACTGGACTCTGCTCTCTCTGGAGGCCCCATTGAAATGACTAGAAAGACAGAGAGCATCAGAGAAGAGACTGAATGGTGGAAATCAAATAGAAAAGTGGCACTGGACTTAGCAGATGGAGAAAACACCCCTCGTCGGCAGTGAGAACCGCTGAGAAATAACCTTGTTCATACTGTGAGTCCCTCCTCCCGCACAAGCCCTGCATGATTGGTGAACGCGTGCTTCTCAGCGTGGGGAGGAGAATGGCTGGAAGCCCCTCGCAGAAGTAGCTACGTTCAGAGCAGCAGACTGGAGCTCTCTCTTCTGGAGAGAGTGACTAGAGGCTGTCTGCACTTGGAGCACCAAGCACAGCTGGAGGAAGGCTATAGGAGACAGAAAGAGAAAGTGAATGTTCAAAACTCCAATCTTCTTCCCATTTTAGCACGAGGCCCCTGGGAAATAGCCATCTACCCTTCTATGACCTTTGCAGACTGATGTCATGAAAATACCAAGATGGTCAGAATATCTATTCAGATGGCAGGATATCCGAAGTGTCTTTTCTGGAGAACCTCACTAGGGGTGATACTGACCCTGGGCTCCTGAGGAAAGTGGCCGGCCTGGTCATCTCCCAGGGAGGGCCATGGGTGATGAGCCCACAGAGCTTCCAGTCTGCCCTTAGTGGCCCACTCTTCCATGTGGCCACCGAGGATCATCAGATAAGACACTCAGGGAGAACATCTCACAGCAACGATGGGAGCAAAGCAACAGAAAAAAAGCACCTTGCAGAGGCAGAGGCTACCCACACAGGAGAGGAGAACAATAATAACCCCAGAGAGATAAGAGAAAGCACTGCACCATAAACAAAAAGAGGGTCTTATATAAAAGAAATACTCAAAGGACAAAAAAAATCTGAGAATATAAAGCTATGATAGCTGAAATTTAAAACCCAGTAAGAAAATGGAAAGATAATGATGAAGAAATCTCCCCAAAAGAAAATAGAGTAAAAAGATCAAGAAATTAGGGATAAGAGAAGACAAGAAACTTAGAGCATTAGTTTAAGTAACAGGAAGCCAACAAGCAAATTGTAGGATTAAGTACGAACAGGAAATAGTGGAGAGGAAATCGTTTAGGAAATAGTAGGGGAACATTTCTCAGACTAAAGTACACATTTTCTCAATTAAAAGGGCCCACCATGTACCCTGCCCAAAGTATGAAGGTGCTCCCCACGAAGGCATATCATTGCGACGTTTGGACACCGAGGACAAAGAGAAGACCTAAAGCACTTCCACAGACAAGCAGCAGTACACAGATGAGGGATCTAGAGCCAGGGTGGTGGTAGACTTCAACTCCAGAGCTAGAAGACCAAGAAGAAATGCTTTCAACATTCTGAAAAGAAACGATTTCTATCCTAGAATTCTGTTCCCAGTCAGGAAATCAAGCAAGTGTGAGGGCAGAGTATAGACCTGTTAGCACATGCAAGATTTCAAGAACTTTCCCTCGGGAAGAAATCACTGTGGAGCTACAGTAGGAAGCACGGAAGAAGAAGAAATGGAATGCAGAAAGCAAAGGATATGATGTGATGTTTCTTCAGGAAGAATCAACAGACAGATATTCTTACGTGTTTGACCAGGTCGAGAGGAGATTGCCACAACTAGGTAGAGTGTGGGTATGAAATTGTAATAAGTGCACACAAAGTGAAGTGTGCACATGCACATACAAACACCCACACAAACCCAGGGCAACTATAAGCTCCAGGGAATACAAAATATTGTGCAAGAAAGAAAAAGTCATCACGGTGTGCTCTGTGACTTGGCTGTGAATAGCATTTACAAGCACGATTGTGTAAACGCTGAATACTTCTATAACCAAATTACCTTGATGTCGAGAGGATGACAAGACGAGCAATGTGTCTGAATGAAGTAGGGGCTGAATGATTGGTGGGGGGAAGTGTATGAGAACAGCATTGTTTTTCCTCCATAAAGAGAAGTCAATTCAATAGATAAAGCCAAAAATGAAAGACTCAAGGAAGAGGAGCACAAGCATGTTATTTGGAGACAGGGAAGAAATTCTAAAAGAATGTGCTGCACTCAGGGCTAAGGAGTTGCCTTCAGAGCACAGAAAATGCGAAGGAGAGGATGCTGTTTTCATAAAAAGCTTCATAGAACAATTTGACTTTAAAATATGTGCATATGTAATTTTGATAGAAAAAAAAGCCAAATTAGACACAAAGAGGATGTTGATCCCTGAAGAACAGTTCACAGAGCCAAAACAGGACTTAGAGATAGGGCAGGTAGTTCAGAAGCGAGTGGTTCTGTGTACGCAGTGGCTAGAGGTAGGTGACAATTTTCAATGACACCTTTGTCCTCTGAGTGATATGCAGAGACCTTGCTTTTGAGAACTTGTCAATTCTGTTGGGAAGCAACCACTCTCCAATGATGCTATTGCTTTAAAAAGTAAGACGTATATGAATATGTTTCTAGGGCAGAAAATGTGGCTAATAATTAGAATTAATGAATAAAGCTTCCAATGTTAGCCTGGGTAGCATGAGAATTAATTATAAATTTGATTAAAAAAGATTAGGGTTCATTAAAAGTTAAGTGTTCTTCTTCCTCGTATTTTGATCTCAGGTTAGTGAATGAGGTTCACTGCTGTTGAGGGTGTTCTGCTCAGGATCCCTGAGCAAAAGCTAAATCAGGTTAAGTACATCCTTTCCTGTCCTCCCAAGCTCCCATCCTAGGAGTCATGCATAATTTCCATGCACATGCAGTGGATGAAATCTCTTTAATCCCTACCACTTCCCCTTGGGCCTGCTGCATGCACCGAATGCTGTGAATTTTTAATTAACCTAGTGCTGATGATGTACATGCAGTTATACATTCTCTAAGATTCAAATGGCTTTTCAGCTCCTGTTTGGATGGCTCTTCTTCTAACAAGCCTGAAATAAAGTTATGTGAAAAACGAAAGTGTAAAAGAGTGCTCGCTTTAGAATAATCGAAATAGGCAATTATCATAGTTAATATTGACAGAACTAAGAGCCAGGAAGGGAACCAGTTTTGAGTATTGTGCTGGTTATTTCTGTGCCTGCTCCCCGCCCCCCACTCTCTGTGTCTCCCTGTCTCCTGGGCCCAGGGGTCGAAACTTCCTTGGCTGCTTTGCTTTGGTCCCTGTGACTTTGCAATAGGGACTTGGGCTCCGCAAGGGAAGGTGGGCAGGGGCTGCCTTCCCTGGTGATGGCTCTACTTGTTCTGGGCTCCCCCTGGGCTCCAGGAACACCCCTGCTTTCATCTGCCCCGTCAAGCCTAAGAGTAGTAACAGCTTCCCACAGATACACATCATCATCCTTTGTCGATTCCATCAAACGCATCTGAAAAGTTGTTTAATGAAACTTTCTTTGATGAAACTTCCTGAATATGCCATCTGTTTTCTGCCAAGACCCTCACTCATCCAAGTCAGGTTTTTACCACGTCACTTATTGGTCCCCATCTCCTATAAGTCCTTGGGGGCCACATCTCCAGCTTACTCATTGTTGTGTCCCCAGGGCTTAGAGAGCAGCCTGGTATACTATAGGCATTCAATGTTTGCTTGATGAATGAAACAATGCACTAATTAGTGAATTCCTGAATGCGGTGCTTTATTTTAAAGAAAAAGGTGAGGTTACTTAACATATCCATACCAGGAGACCTGAGTGAAGATTGTGTAGCTTGGGACAGAAAATGCACCCTTGTCTGTGGCTGGTCATCATTAAATTGCTCAGGTCAAGCCCCCTTCCTCTACTCCACACAAATGTCAAGATTAGAGGCCTATGAAGCCAACATCTTCAGAAACTGTTTCATCCAAAGATGTTGGTCAAAGGTATAAAGCAGAAGTTCATATGCACAATATGGACACCATCTATCATTTTAGATGCTTTTGGTCACTAACAGCCTATTTCATTTCCAGAGGCTTAAAAAATAAGGATTATTATTTTTTCACATAACACACATCCTGGAGTGCTTCTTCTCTGCTACCTCATAAGGCTGGCCTTTGTCCTTGCTGCTCCGCCCCTGCCACCCTCAAAAAGACCACTGCCCCAGGCACCATCTTCACACAAGTTCACCAAAAGGCATGAAAGGAGGTTCTTTTTACTTGCTTTGTTTTATTAGGGAGTCCTTCAGCAGATGTGCCCTCATTTCCATTGGCTTTGATGAGCTCTAGTTGCAAGAGAGGCTGGGCAGTGAGTATCTGTTGCTTTCAGCCTCTACGGTGGGAGGCAATCTCTGGCAGTGTTATGCACTGAATGTTTGTGTTTCTCAAATTCCTATGTTGAAGCCCTACCCCCCAAGGTGATGATATTAGGAAACGGGAGCTTTATCAGGTGATTCAGTTGCACCCTCGTCAATCAGATTAGTGCCCTTGTAAGAGGAGGCATGAGAGCTTTCTCTCTCTCTGGTCTCTGCCTTGGGAGGATATGATGAGAAGACGGCCATCTGTAAGCCTTGAAATGGGTCCTCACCAGACACTGAATCTGTCAGCACCTTGATCTTGGACTTCACAGTCTCCAGAACTGTGAGAAATAAATGTCTGTTGTTGAAGCCACACAGTCTATGGTAATTTGTTATAGCAGCCCAAATGGACTAAGACATCCAGCAAGCAAGAAGGGTGGAGGAAAAGCTGTTGGATAAACAACCAGCAGTACCAGTAACATAAACAAAAGAATCAGAAGAGAAGGATGCCAGAATCCCTGAGGATTCCACAGATGATTAACTGAGGAAGTTACTTTGTAGGTACACGTATGTGCATTCTTCATGTGGGTTGATTTATTTGAATAGAGAAACTCCAGGCAGAAACTGTGGTGATGTCAGTCTGTCCCACTGTAAGATGAAAATAATGTTACCAATAGCTGTTTCACAGAGAAATATAGGTAACAAGTAAATATTTATGAGAGATCCACAGATGAAAGCTGTCACAGCACTAAAAATACCTACATAACTGCATACCTGACACTGTTCTTCCTTCATTCTCAGTTGTATTTGTATGATTTATTAAATTTACTTGCATTTTATAATAATGGCTTCTGACATGCCAAAAAAGTTAATGTTTTTCAGCAATTTTGCTATAGGTCTTCTTTTGCCAAAGAATTGCTTAAATAATAAAAGTTTTCTCCAGGTTATATCTCATGATACAGTATCATAAAAGGTAAGGCGTTATTCTCTTTCAATCAAAGAAGAAACTTCAACATTGTTTTTCACTTGTTTAAAAGTAGAGAGAACAAACATTTATTAAGTTCTCTGTGTGTGCTACACACTCTCACACGTAACTTCATGGATGCTCATAACAGCTCTATGTGTGTGTGTTTTATGGATATGTATGTGTGTGTGTAGTGGTGATGTCTGTGTGGCATGTGTGCATATGTGGCATGTAGCATGTATATGTGTGTGGTAGGTAGTATGTGCACATGTGTGTCTATGTATGTGTACATGGCATGCATGGTGTGTGTATGGTGCCGTGTATGTGTATAGTATGTGGTGTGTGTGGTATGTGTGTGATGTGTGTGTGGTGTGTGTGTGTGGTTTGTGTGTATGGTATGTGGTGTGTGTGTAGTGTGTGTGTGTGTGTGGTGTGTGTGTATGGTATGTGGTGTGTGTGGTGTGTGTGTATGGTATGTGGTGTGTGTGTGTAGTATGTGGTGTGGTGTGGGGGGTGTGGTGTGTGGTGTGTGTGGTGTGTGACATATGTGCGTGTCTGTGGGGCTGTGTATTGCTGTCCCCCTTGTGCAGTGGAGGAGCTGACGTCAGGGCAGCTCACATGGTTCACTAGTGGCAGAGCCCAGACTGCAACCCAGGCTTATCCATGATTTTTTGCACACCCCCCCATCCTATAATGTGGGTGGTGCTACGACTGTGTGGCACTCAGTCAAAGAGATTTGGGGCCACTTATAAAACTGAGGCACAGGGTAAAGGGCGAATGTATTAGTTTCCTAGGCTGCTGTAACAAATCAGCACAAATGAGTGGCTTAAAACAACAGAAATTTGTTCTCTCAGCTCTGGGGCTAGAATGCCAAAGCCCAGGCAGCAATGTTGTCCCTTCTGCAGCCTCCGAAGGAATGTCCACCCCAGGCCTCTCTCCTGGCTACTAGTGTCCCCTGCCTCTGTCTTCACATGGATCTCTCCTTTCTATGTGTCTTCTCCTCTTACAGGAACACGGGTCATTGGATTTAGGATGCACCCTAATCTAGTGCACCCTCATCTTAACTAAAGTCATGCATCACTTCATAACAGAGATATGTTCTGAGAAATGCATTGTTAGGCAATTTTGTCCATGTGCAAACACAACAGAGTGTACATACGTGAATTTAGACGGCACAGCCTACTGCACACGTGTGCTGTGGGGCCTCCTGCTCCTGGGCTACAACCCTGTGCAGCACATGACTGTGTTGAATTCTGTAGGCAACCGTGACACAATGATAAGATTTGTGTTTCTGAATATCTAAACACAGAAAAGGTACAGTAAAAATGTGGTATAAAAGATAAAAAATGGTCCACCTGTATGGGGTAGCTCCATTAGAATCTTAGAGGACCACTGTTATATGTGCAATCTGCTGTCGACGGAAACATCGTGTGGCACGTGACTGTAGTTACATCTGCAACTACCTCATTTCCAAATAAGGCCACATTCTGAGGTTCCGCATAGACAGGAATTCAGGGGGAAACTATTCAGCCCAGCACAGTGAGGTCGGAGCACTGGAGAAATGGAAAGACGCTGACTTCACCGTCAGAGCCGCCCACCTGGTCTTCTGCAGTCCCGAAGTGCATGGGATGGGGGTGAGGTCCATTCTCCCATAGTCCTCCAGCGGGTATCTGCCCAGCCATGAGAGCTTCCCCAAGCACTGGGATACAAGAGTGAACCAAGTGGAGAGGTCTCTGGGCGTCTGAGCTTTCTTGCCTGGTCTGTGCTTTGTCCCACAGAGTCCAGTGCTAGGTGGGCAGGTGACACAGTGCCAGCAGGAGTGCACAGGTCAGGGGCCCTTATCAGACCTCCCACTCCTTTACGCTGATTCAGGACAGAGACGGCCATCACCATGACGGGTATTCACAGAACTCTTACATTTCCCACAAGGCTCTTACATACCTCTCCCTATTTAATTCTCTCAAAAACACCTGGAAATGGTTCTGTCTCACTGATGCCAGAAAGCAAGTTGGTAGTGAAGCTGGGATTGGAACCCAGGCACTCTCGTTCTTAAACCCACGGGATTTTTCTCAATGCCTTTGCAGTCAGGCAAATATTGCAAAGGTATGAGATAACCCCCAGACACTGGGTAGTGGGGGACCACGATGAGCTGGAGATGCAGATATTAAATACGGATTCGAATCCAGTTTGCAAAAACTGCGGTGTTGATGATGCCATGTGCATGTCCTTTGCCTCAGCAAGTCCGCTTCTAGGAATTTGTCCTATAGGTGTACTTGTACACACGTGAAACAGTCCAATGGTCAGCGATTGGAGTCTGGTTAAATAAATGTTGGTATATCCGTACAAAGGATTAGTATGCAGCTATCAAAAACAACACGGCTTTTAATGTACTAACATGAATCTATCTCCAAAACACACTGAAGTGAAGAGAGCATTTGTGCTGATTTCCCTGTGCATTCACAAACCAGCTCTAAGAATATGCAAGAAACTGGTAACATTGACCGACTCCAGGGAGGGGAACTAGGAAGCTTTTTGCAAATATCCTGTCGTAAGTTTTGACTTTTGAACAACGTGAGTACATTTCCTATTTTTAATAATTAACTAAAATACTATGTAGGTCAAAGAAAACTCAGGGAGGGGGCAGTGTGGCTGCAGTCCTGTGACCCCTTCCCCGGGGCCCAGGCTGTGTCATGGCTGCTGCTCAAGCTTCCCCCGTGCCTCGTGCCCGCCTGGGATGCCAGCGGGAGTGTCCAATGCGTAGTTTGTTGACTCAAATCATTTCATTCTTTCAGCTTTGCGGGGCAGTACTTGAGGCTGCTCGGGCCCAACACTGGGCTCATTATTTGCTCAGAGCTGCAGCTCCTCCTGGGCTCTCTCTGAATGGCCTTCCCATCCTCCCCGCCACCCAAGGTCAAAGCCCGGTTTCCTCTGGTCTTTCTCTCTCTCTCACTGTACTTCCTCTCTCTGCCCCGTCCCTGTGCCCCAGGACACCCACACGGATTCCTCATCCATCCCCCAGTTCTGCCTGGTCTGCATTGTAACTGCTGCTGAAACTCCCTCCCGTCCACCCTCCCCACCCTAGAAGAGGGTCTTGTTATCTCTTATTTATGCCACTGCCCTGGCCTCTTAACCGACCTCCTCACCGCCCCCTTTTCCTGCCTGTAGACCACTCTACCTTCTTCCTCCAGGATTATCTAAAGACACAAATCCCATCCTGTCACTTCTCTGTTCAAAAGTCCATTGGCTCCCCGACAAGAGCCAAGCTTCTTCAGAATGGCACACGGGGACTTTCATAGCTGGCACCAGCCTGCCTTCCCCTCGTGCCCTCCCTCCAGCTCCCACCTTCATGCCTCTCTCCCCACGAGCCTTCTCCGCCTGGTATACAGCAGGCAGGGCCAGACCTAACCCTTACAGGACTGGAGGCTCTCACAGTTTGGGGCAGGGGAGGGCTTCTTTAAGAAAATGAATGCAAAAGTACTTAACACAAAGTCATGCATGAAATTAAATGCGTATTGACAACAAAAACATTGTAACAAATTATACACTTTTAAAAGCCTTGGGATACCCAGAAAATAAGGTAACATTTTCATTAATTAACTATATGACACACCTTTATGCTGCACACTCTGATAACCTTGTTATGTGACACTGATCCCTCATTGCCTTTTCTACACAGAGAACAGAAGAGAATTCCATCTTTCTGCAGCAGGGTTGACTGAAAATCCCTTTTGTTACTGATAGCTAAGTGACGTTCCCTTTTCACAACTCATTATTAGTCGTGTCAGGCCAAGAAGCAATCCCTGTGTTGGTTGAGATGTGTCAAACGCGACCTCCAGCAGACGGGTTTGCTGTCTGCAGTGCTGCTGTGGGCTGGGGCTCCACAGGCACAGGAACGCCGCTCAATTTGATTTTGTCCAATTCTCACAAAAAAGGAAAATGATGGTATGGTGTGTTTGTAGTGGTACCGGCTGCGTTTGTCCCCAGTGGTCAGTAACACTACCCTGGTGGCCAGTGGCGCACTGAGAAGAGGGAGCAGACCCGCTGAGGTACAGCAGGGGCAGGACAGTGGCAGGGAACTCTTCAGCCCTCCCCGTGTTGAGCAATATCCCTAGGGGAGAGAAGCCCTCAACATAATTGATTAAGTTTCCAATGGTGTGAGTTTCCTCCCAAACCTTAAGGCCTTGGGTGGAAGTGTTGACAGGCCTCCCAGGGCTTCTGCATTATGAAGCTGAGACAGCCATTCACACGTCTGCCCCAAGTCTGGTGCTACGAACAAGCAAGTCAGAAGACATTATTTTTATAAAAAAAAAATAATCCCTCAACCACTTGCCTCTCTAGATTTCAGAAGCATATATCTGTTGTTAAAGTAACCTTGAGAGTTTAGTCCAACTCATTTGTGTTTCAGGTGAAAAAACTAATCCATACCTTTAACCAAAGATGAGGCCCACTGAGCCTTATTTCTGTAGGACCTTGTGCTTCCTTAGGGATAACTATGATTTGCTATAAAGATCAATTTGTTTTAAATCTCCCACATAATAACTATGCATTTAAATAAGAATCTTCTAGAGAAATGTCAGAGCCCAACAGGCCACCTGAGCACATCAGACCATTAGGCAGGTCAGCAAGAGACTTATTCTCTGCTTTGTGGGTGTAGCTGGCACTGGTCCCAACACCTTTCGAACCCAGCAAGTTCCCCGGCAGGGCAATCACCTGTCTACGTATTTCTGACACACCCCAGAAAGGAACAGGAGCCTAGAATATGAACAAAAGTAATTCAATATTGAAAAAGACACCAGGGAAAGAGAGATGCCTGTGGGGAGGTCCCAGCATAAGGTTCCACCAAATGACAAGGGCTCAGGCCAGATGTCCCCATGCCAGGTGTCTTTCTGGCTTGGCCTCTGCGGCAGGGGCAGCAGCTGGGAGGCAGAAATGGCAAGGCCGTTGTTAAAGGGCTCTGTCTCATGCCTCTGTGCGAGAGACTCCTGGGCGGGGTCTCTTCCTGTCTCATCAGCCCCCAGCGCTGGGGAGGGTGCAGGGGAACAGGCTGTACCAAGGTCCACAGCACGTGGCCTGTTGGAGCCTGGGACTGAACCCAACCCCTGGATTCATCAGGGCACAGAGGGTTTGGGACCCTTTGTTCCAAGCAGGACAAAAGGAGGGCAGGCGGGTCTCCGAGACAAGTGACTGCGGCTGTGCTGTCCTTGCTCATGTCTGCCAGGACACTGTTCCCACCCAGCAGGCTTGGGGTAGGTGGGCCTGGCAGGTGTCAACTCCCTCTTCCCACTGCCCTGCCCCCAGCCTGGGGCCCCGCCTCTTCTTTCAGGCAGGGAGGGCTTTGTTCTCACCAGTTCCTGCCTTCCCCACCTTCTCCCTCCCCTTGTTTCTGAAAGAGGTAAGAGGTAAGACAGGAGCCTGGCACAGATCCAGGGAAAGCCCTGCACTAGTCATTGGAACAGTGAAATGGGGCCTGTGGGTATAAAATCTTGGCTCCATACCTAGGAACTTGGGTCCAAAGATTTAAATGACAACAACATGGTGGCAGGGTGGGGTGGGGTGGGGGGGTGTTGGTGAGGCTGAGAGTCACAGGGTGGTGAGACGGCCTTGCCCGCTGGTCCCAGAGCTGTTCCACAGGGAGAATCTGCAACACGCAGGAGGGCAACTCTGTCTTGCTGAGGCACTGGACCAGGAGGCAGAAGCCATGGCCACTAATAAGGCAGCTGAGACTGGCCGTGAGTCACCAGCTGAGTCATCTCACCTGCAGGGGGCAGGAAGGGTTACCCCCACGGGCGTCTCCAATGGAGGGGATACTGGTCTGGGGGTCCAGAGGCCTCAGATCTCGTCCTTGCTCACCAACAACAGTGGCATCTCGGGCATTCACTTAGCCTCCTTCGCCATAAAATCGTAGTGGGATGGTCTCTAAGGCTTTCCAGCTCTGAAATTCTCGGACCCCTGATTGAGGTAAGGTGCAGGAATGCTGCAAACCATTGCGTGTTTGCAAGGCATTATTGTGTTACTGCTACCTCTGGCAATAAAGATTTCATACAGGAAATGGAATTTGAACTTGGCCTTGAAGGAAGAGTGGAGCTCAGGTTGATGGCACCAAGTGCAAAGGGCATGACAAGAAAGCTGAAAAAGAGGGAGAAGGCAGAAGGCCACAAGTGGGGGTTCTGGCTAGGGGACAAGCTGGCAGGTCTCAGGTGGCCACAGTGGGAGACTCCCGCTCATCAATGCCCCCACCCAAGGCAGGGGCTCAGACAGGAGGCCCACCTCCTACAAATGCCTCCGGGACCCGAGCCAAGGCCACACAGGCCACATCTCCAGTGGCTAAGTCCTCTCCACAAACCTGTGAGCATCACAGCTTGTTCTCGCTGTGAACAGAACTGGAAAGCAGGCTGGGATCCAATACCACCCTCCGTTCCCAAAGGAAGTCCGAAAAGAGACTGTGATTTTTTTTTTTTTTTTTTTTGGTTGACTATACTTGTGAGTTTTATGCTCACGTTGAGCCCTCATCTGAGTATGCCAAAGTCTCCTTCTTCCCGGGGCCCCTTCTGTGGACAGGGAGCTGGCCATGGCACAAGTGACAACTTTTACGAAAGTTGATTTTTAAGTTTTTGGCACATGGCACTGAAACTCTGCAGGCCTCATTGGCATTAAGGAAGTCACAGACTGCACAGCTGACACTGCATTTGAAGTTGTCGCTGCAAGGGGAAGCTGTCTTGGGTGTGGGAGGTAGCCACATTTAATTATCATCCACAGACACTCCTCAAAACTGTGCCTGGGTGCTTCAGCTATTATTCTAGTTGCTTCTAAAATAGAGTCTTGTGATTATTTTGCGTGTGTGTGTGAGTGGTGTGTGGATGGCGCACAAAGATGCCTATCTTGTTTTGGGGGCATTGGTTTATCTAAAGAAAATTACAGAGCTCAATGGAAAAGGCAAAGCTCTTTTCCCGGGAGCTGAGCGTGTCCTTGCTGGAGAGGAGTGGGGACTGTGTTTGAGTGAGGCTGGGGCATCTCTGGGTGGTCACCCCCCACCTTATATCAACCCCTCCAGGGGGCCCAGTCTTTTGATTGTCATCCCTAGAGAGGAAGCGGCATCACTGTCATTCTTCCCGAGATTGCTCAGGCCCCTCGGCCACCAAGCTCCTGAGCCCGAGCTGTTTAAGCTGGTGTGGCACGGTCCCGCATCGCTCAGGGAGCACACGCCCAGGTTCCGCCAACCGGGGAGGAGGAAGGCAGGGTCTAAATGGACCCACTCTGTTTAGGCTACTCCTCGCTGACATCAGCCTACAGTTGACACTGGCTGTGGGCGAGGGGGCCACCAATCTCAGGGGGTGACACAGCGGAGTAGATAGGTGAGTGTCAGCACATACATGGCAGTGAAAACAGGAAGGAACACATTGCCAGGGCGTCTTGGCGATACTTGGATGCAAACGAGTACACAACACTGTTTCCAGGATTATCAGAACAGGGACAGACTCTGGACACCAGCACCTAGGTCCCTCCGTCACAGGGATAGTAGTTTAAAAGACGTTTCCCATGATGTCATGCTCATTTAAAACCCGTGTAGCAACACAGTGAAAATGATTTAAACTAAAAAAACAACATGATGGTGAAGAAAAAGAGTTCTGAGTCCCAACAACATGGCCCTGCTCCCTCCAAATTGAGGACTCAGAAAGAAATGCAAGAGGGACACAGGCCTAAGCACAGCTCAGAATTCCCTCTGCACCTTGGCGTTACGCGGCTGGTTAAGAGAATCTAAGAGCTTGTCATGAGAGCACGTGCCTAATTCCTAACCTGGGCAGAACCTATGTCCTCTAAGAATGGCCTTGTAGAAGGGGTTGCAGTATGTACAAGCCTCATCATGAAATAGTCCAACTTGGTTAGTTTGTTATTAGTGTTCATATTGCCACTGGGGAGTGTTAAGAAAGGCAGATCCGTGCAGGGTGTTTCATAGGATCCCAGTGCCAGGGAGAAGCCTTCAAGGTGCCATGTCATCTATCCCTTTCTTGGGGCCTTCGGTCAGAACAAGAGCGAGTGACCGACTGCTGCTCAGAGGCCAAAGCCCTGCCTCCTCTCCCTCCCTTGGGCTCCCCCCTCTGCGAAAGGCCTCCGCCGGAAAGTTCTACCAGCTGAATAATCTGATTAAGTTGTTTCCAGCCAGCCATGGTTGAAGTGAGAGCATATTGCCTGGGAAAAAGTGAACGAATGACTCCATTGGCAGCCACCAGTGCATTGGCACATGTCACTCAGCTGGAATGGCTGGGCTGGGAACGGGACAGACAGGGCTGCCCTGGGGCCCAGGACCGAGCATGGGAAGCTGCTAAGGAGGGAGGGAGGGAGGGAAGGGCCTGAAGCTGCAGCCAGCAGTCCAGTGTGCGTGCTCAGGACCCTGGTGACAGCTAGAACAGGCTGCTGCTAACGGGGAGGAAGAGAATGTGCTGGAAACAGACTCACCTACTTTACAATTTTGCCTAGAGCCAGCCCTGTATTTAACTTTCCCAGAAACGAACCCGTCAGCAAACCAGGGAAGGGCTGTTTGTTATTTGCTGGGGTTTGCAAAGGCCCAGGTGGCTGCTGCTGGCCCTTTTGCCCTGCACATCACCTCCCCTCTCGGGTGCTTAGGTGGGACCTGCAGTCAGGGCAGCTGGAGCTCTGCGTGTCTGACTCAAGGTTAGGAAGGACCAGGCAGAGTTTCACCGTCTAGACTGTCTGAACAATTCAGCACATTCCTGAAGATGCAAGGGCCTCTGTAGTTATTACCTTTTAGGACGTGTTTAGACCTCAGTGAGCCTTTTACTGTTTAGAATTCTATGAACTTATTTCTTTGCATTCTTACTTAATTTTTTTAAAGGGGAAGAGAAGAAACCATCTGCCAGTGTCTCATGCTGCAAGCAAGGGAGGCTGGATTCTTTTTTGCTCCGGTAAAACTCCCTTCACAGGCACTGTCAGCTCCCCAACCACATCCCCAATACCTTACACTTTTTATTTAAAACCTTGCCCTCCAGAAGAGTTTCAAGAAGCTAAAACAAAACAAACAAAACAAAAACTAAAACACCCCTAAAAGTGAAGGGGCCAACCTGGGTGGGGTCTGACCATACCACTTCTGAGCTGTATGTCACCCTCCAGGCTAGCTGGCCTCTCCGCGTTCAGTTTCCTCATGTATAAAAATAACTGGGCTCACCCAGATTCACTCTACGTTGTCTTGAAGCTTTGACATTTTTTGATTCCAAGATCTTGGGCATATGATAGTTTCAGATCACCGATCATTTCCAAATAACTAGATTTGTCCCCAAATGTACTGAAAAGAGCTTCTGGAACCATGTTGTTCCTTCAATTCAAAGCATCCAAAATCTGTAGGACAGCACCTGACATATCTTCTTTAATGATATATAATTTACATAATCTTTACAAGTCTTCTAATCACTCTAATATGAACTCTAAAAATATAGTAGCTACTAAGCCACACTCGGGGAGACATCCAGCTGCAATCCCTCCATACATACAAAGGAAGGAAGGGAACAAAAATAAAATAAGGAGGTTTATAAATCTCTCTAGAAGGTTGCTTGCAAAAGGGAAAACATACATGAGAGAATTTTCCTCTAACTCACTCTAATACAGACTTGAGCAAATGGAGCCTCCCCCCACAAAGCAGAGAGGTAAAAAGTTTATCCCTTTATCATGAGAATGGGCAGTATGAGCGTAGCCAATGGACAGGCTACCAAGGAGGATGCGTTATGCATTTTTTTCTCCCATTCCTGGTCTAGCTTCCAGGGTGTGTTTTATGATACACAGCCTTACCAATTAGTTATATAGAGAGTACAAGTATAGACTGCCTGGAATCAATGTGTTAAACCTCTGAATGTGATAGGAAAGAATTCTGTACAAACAACAAATATACGTTGTAGGGCAGTGGTCCCCAACCTTTTTGGCACCAAGCACCAGTTTCATGGAAGACAATTTTCCATGGACCAGGGGAAGGCAGTGGGAGTGGGGGTGGTTTCGGGATGATTCAAGCACATTCCATTTACTGTGCAGTCAAACCTCTCTGCTAATGATAATCTGTATTTGCAGCTACTCCCCAGTGCTAGCGTCACCGCCTCAGCTCCACCTCAGATCATCAGACATCAGAATCTCATAAGGAGCATGCAACCTAGATCCCTCGCATGCACAGTGTACAGTAGGGTTCATGCTCCTATGAGAATCTAATGCAGCCGCTGATCTGACAGGAGGAGGAACTTGGGCAGTGATGCAAGCCATGGGGAGCAGCTGTAAATACAGTTGAAGCTTTGCTTGCTCACCTGCTGCTCACCTCCTGCTGTGCTGTCTGGCCTGGTTCCTAAGAGGACACAAACTGGTACTGGTCCACATCCCGGGGGTTGGGGATCTCAGTTGTAGGGAGTGTTGCCTAATGGGACTGGCAAATGTTTCAGCCAAGACTTTATTTATATGAAGTCTTGATGACAAAAGTGATATCTTAATGGGTCTTCCCTCTAGGAAGAACTGATTGAATCAGAGGAAAATAAAAATTGATCATACTTGTTTCTTTTCACCACTTTACAGAGTTAATTGGCAGCTCCAGGGATGAATCTAAAATAATTCCACTCGTAACTGTAACAAAGTGGACAGCACTTTGCCTATATAATAATTGGTTCTCCTTTTTTATAATTGCTATGGATGTGGACATCTTGGACTGCAGTGCCAGAGGCATTTGCTCTCTAAACTCACTTCTGATCCTCAGAGCAGTTTTCACTGAGGTGGCAGCCAGCACTGCTGGAAAAGTATGGTTGATGCATCCAGAAATAGTGGTGTGAAGCTCAATCCAATTCCTTCATTAACATTTTGAGTTCCAAGGCAGTGGTTTGAAAGTGTTTATAGTCAAAGAAATTCTTCAAACAAAGTCTAATGCAGAAACCCAGTACATGGAACAGAAAAGTGAAGATGCTCTGTTGAAGGGACCATGGGGAGAATGACCGGGGGGAGGAGCACCTCGACTTAAAATGTGATGGTTCCCTGGCTGCACTTCAGCAGCCCCCGAGATTCTGCAGAACTCTCTAATCAGATGAGTTTATCACATATTGCACATGACGCTTTGTGAGGAACAAAAAGGGCTGAAACTAGCCTTGACCTGCTTTTTTTAGAAAGCCAAGAACCAAACAATCTATATTTTGACTTAATAAGTCCATTAAAGCACACATATACTCATACAAAAGCAACATTTTAAAGACTATCACACAGATGGACTTCAGTTGGAGTCACCCAAAATCTCAAGTTTGAATTTTTATTAAGCACAATTTGGAGGCAGGGGAGAGGTGGGGTTATAACGCAGTGATGTGCCAGGCTGGCTCACACTGGCTAATGAGAGCTGTTTGTTAGATTTCCGGGAATTTTCTAAGACAATTGTTAAACACAGCATTATTAAAAATTAAACTATGGATCAAGCAATGGTACTCTTTGGTATTTACCCAAATGAGTTGAAAACCTAGGTCCACACAAAACTTGCACATGGATGTTTATAGCAGCTTTATTCATAATGGCCAAAATTTGGAAGCAACCAAGATGTCCTCCAGTGACTGAATAAATGGAGGCATATACAGGCAATGGAATATTATTCAGTACTAAAGAGAAATGAGCTATCAAGCTATGAAAAGCTATAGAAAGACATGGATTAATCTTAAATGCATATTACTAAGTGAAAGAAGCTAATCTGAAAAGGCTACAAACTATATGATTGCAACTATATGACATTCTGGGAAAAGGAAAATTACAGAAATAGTAAAAAGATCGTGTTTTCCAGGGGCTAGGGGGAGGAAGGGATGAATAGGCAGAACACAGAAGATTTTTAGGGTAGTGAAACTATCTTGTATGATACTATAAGAGTGGATACATGGCATTATGCATTTATCAAAACCCATAAACTGTACAACACCAGGAGTGAACCCCAATGTAAGCTATAGGACTTTGGGTGAAAATGATGTGACAATGTAGGTTCATCAATTGTAGCAAATGTACCACATGGCACAGGATATTGATAGTGGGGTGGGGGGGAGCTTGGGGGGGGCAGTTGCAGAGAGCATATGGGAACTCTCTGTACTTTCTGCTCAATTTTGCTGTGAATCCAAAACTAAAAAGTGAAATCTATTAAAAAATTAAACTATATAAATTGAATTTAACAAATCACATTAAAAGCAGAGGTAATTAATATTCAAAACTCATCACTTCCTCATTATTATATTGTATATTACTATTCTATGCTCTTAAGTTTGTTTATGTCTAGTGTATCTGTAGAGTGGGATTATTATACAATGGTGTGCAACTGTGCAACTCTTCCCAACTCTGTGTCAAGGGACCTCAATTTGGTAGCTTGAAATCTCATGGGTCATAATGGGAGTGTCCACATCATGGAAATAGGCAACCACTATGTATCAGGACTTTCCGCTCCAAAGAGTAGGTTATGCAACTATCTGTTACACACCACCAATAGTGGCCACAGTTATTGGGCTCAGACTTTGGGATCACATATATATCTGAGGATGTTGACCAAAGTATAGCTTTTGGAAACAGATTATGGAAACACAGATCTTCAGATATGATTAAACTAAATATTATACTCTGAAGTCATCAAAGACCTCTTTAGAATGGTTCCAAGAATTCCCTCTTCTGAAAGCTAGGAACTCCAACCAATCTAAAGAATTAAATCACTCGAATTTGAAGAAGGCAAGTACGCCTCAGGAGTAGCTCTCTTGCTATCAGAATTACTCAGATCGTGTTCTGATAGATCCTAATTGCCAAACTGTTTACTGTAATTAAGTCTATCAGCATGATTTTCTCCTGATGAAAATAAAGTTAGTATAGTACGTCTTTTGCAAAAGGAGTCTGTCATCTCCCTTAAACTATAAATCTATGAGTCAGTAAGGCTTCTCTTCAAAATGTGATTTTCCTCCCAAAGGGTATAAAGAACTTTTTTTAAAAAAAAACCGAATTAATATTGCCCATGAGAGAGAAGCTGGTTGCAGGCATCATTATTTCACTCAAACACTATTACATCCTGCCACATCTCATCAAGAATATTTAAGTATGTCTGAGGAATGTGTCGATCTTCTACCAGTCTTTGCTTCCATCGATAAACTATGTAATTTTGAAACGATTTCAATCTGTCAGTGCCTCTTTCAAGTCTGTATGATGGTGCTACTGTGCAAATAGAATATGGAGGAACAGCTGTGGTACAGAGGCAATCTCATGTCTAACTGGTATTAGCACAATTGTTTCTTTTCAGCCCAATGACTCTCAGCGTGGCCTGCCTATTAGCATCACTGGATGGGAAAAGAGGGCCCCAACCCCAGAGATTCTGATTTAATTGGTCTTAAGAGGGTTGAGGGCATCAGTAAATTATGAAAGCTTCTCAGGTGATTTTGATATTCAGCCAGGATTAAGACCCACCATTTGAACCTGTATAAAAATCATTTGACGCAGTTGATGTGAATTTGCTATTTGTCCACTTGAGACATAGGGGAACAGGTTAAGTCAAATATCCTCATCCTTGATGATGACAAGATTTCAATATCCTTTTGTTAAAGAAAACTGGAGTAGCTCTGCAGCAATATCATGTAAAATCACTTTCGTTGCTGGGCAATCTCCAATGCTAACAGGTAAGTCCTATAAAATCAGTTCAGTTTTATCTCACCTCGGGTCCGTTCTGCAGCCAGGGAGGTGGAAGGCCCAGTACCACCACCTTCCAGGCTGCCCTGGATGTGCTTCCTTCTACATGGTCTCCTGGCACTACCTTGTATCTGACCCGTTTTCTAAGCCAGATCTCTTAGTCTCCTGCCAATTCTGTGAGCCCTGTATCTTCGCAAAAAAACCAAAACGAAACAAAACAAATCCTTCCCACTTCACCCTCCACCTCCCCCTTCTTTTTGCTTAAAATAGTCAGAGGCACTTTTTGTTCTTGTGAGAGAAAGAGTCCTAACTGATACTTTTTAATACCCCTACAGGAAACAGAAAACAGTGACCCATTTTCGTAAACATTTCTGAACCTAAGAACATAAAAATTCAAGAATAAAATGATTGGGAGACTTGCCCTACCAAAAAAAATTGTAAAGTCTATACAAAAAGAAAATGGAACAAAACAGAGAATCTGAAAGCAGACTCAAGCATATGGAAACTTGGGATATACCAGAGATGGCATTATACATTCATGGAAGGATAGACTACTCAGTAAACAGTGCTCGGGAAAATTAACTTTCAGTATGGGAGGAAAACAGATTACTTTCTGAGACATTAAAAATCTAAATGCAAAAACAAAATTTTAAACCGTTTGGAAGAAAATATAGCAAAATATCTTTATGTCATCAGGATAGGAAGGGTTTTTCAGGTTTTTTCGTTTTTTTTGTTTTTGGAGACAAACTTTCACTCTGTCACCCGGGCTAAAGTGTCATGGCGTCAGCCTAGCTCACAGCAACCTCAAACTCCTGGGCTAAAGCAATCCTTCTGCCTCAGCCTCCCGAGTAGCTGGGACTACAGGCATGTGCCACCATGCCTGGCTAATTTTTTCTATATATTTTTAGTTGTCCAGCTACTTTTCTTTCTATTTTTAGTAGACACGGGGTTTTGCTCTTGCTCAGGCTGGTCTCGAACTTCTGAGTGCAAGCAATCCTCCTGCCTCGGCCTCCCAGAGTGCTAGGATTACAGGCGTGAGCCACCACACCTGGCCCAGAAAGGATATTGGTAAGTGAAATGTAAACTCACCCAAAACTAAAAGAGAAAGACTGATATATTTAACTACAATTACGTGAAAATTTTTGTATGAAAAGACACCATAAACAAAGTAAGAAGAAAAGCCACAAGTTAGGGAAAGATTTTTGATTCAAATAACCAGAAAAGGATTAGAACCTAGTATGTATAAACAATTCCTACAAACCAATAAGCTATATTCTGTGTAAATATCTTAAAAAGAAAAAAAAAACCCAATAAGCTATAAATAAGCCAATAGAAAAAATGGGCAAGGGATAAAAATGGACAAAACACAAAATGAAAAACTGAATAGCCAATAAATATATGAAAACATGATTATTCACTGGTAATAAGGAAAATGAGTTATTTTATTTTATAGTCAGAAGTATTGACAGAGACATAGAGAAATGGAAACTGAAGCTGCTGGCAGAGGTGTAACTTGGCTCAATGATTTTGAAAGGCTATTTGGCAGCATTAGGTCAAGGGGAAGATGCATATACGTGCTCCAACCCAGTGGTGTTGCTTTTATGGTTCTAGCCTAGAGAAATTCACACACATCCGTGATGGGGCATGTACAAAGGTGTTGATTGGAACATTGCTTAAATCAGGAAAAAAAGTAAGAAATAATCAAATGTCTATTAACAGTAAATAGATAGTTGTATATTTATATAGTGGAATGTTATATATATTATAAAGCAGTGAAAGTTAATGAACTAAAGCAACATACCTCATCATGAATGTCAAAATGTAATGTTAAGTGGGAAAAACAAGTTGCAAAATCACATCAGTTAAATCAATACTAATTATTTAAAATTACCCCCAAACCATATTATCTATAGGAAAAGTACAAAAACAAAATCAGGAAGGACATTCACTAATTTCAGCATAGTGGCTACCCCTAGTGAGGGAAGACGGGAAATGAGAACAGGAAGCCAAAGGCAATTTGATTACGTCTGTAGTTCCCATTTCCTAAAAAAATATCTAAATCTAACATATGAAATCTGGGTGATGGTATGGTGGGATTACATTATTTTTATGTACTAGTTTGTCATATTTTAAATATTTTTGTTAATGAGAGTCTTAACCTGGATTTTTCTCCTTTCAACTAAGATGCTGCTTTGAAAGGCTTTTTGCCATAGTCTCATATTTAAACATGTAACTATTTTAGTTACCTGCCCTGTGGATCTTCATGCTGTATGTTATCTCTTGCTTAGGTTGTGAGGCCCCAGACCACAGCTGGTGATAAACCCTGGCCCTTCTGGCATAGGGGCAGAAGACCATTGTACAATTGGTAGCCTTTTCTCCTCTTTACTCATCCCGGTCAACAAATATGTGTGTTGACTGCAGCCTGTTGCTACTCATTGTCTGCCGGTGTTTGCTCTGCCCCTCTGTGTCTTCCCATCACATTCACAGCTTCATGGGCTTTTTGTTTGTTTGTTTCTTGAGGCAGGGTCTTGCTTGTTGCCCAGCCTGAGGTACAGTGGCATCATCATAGCTCACTGCAACATCAAACTCCTGGGCTCACAGCTTGATGTTTGTCAGCTCACCCTGTGCAATTTGTTGGCACTTACTGTTTTTTTATTAGTCTACAGTTGATCTTATTGTCTCTGCATCCTCTTTCCTGGCCTCTTGCTCTCCCATCCACCAACTTTATGAACATTCTCTGTTTTATGAGCCAGGTTCCTGAGGAGATTGTTCATATCGGTGTGAAGGGACATCTGTGGAAAACCCTCTCCTTACTCAACCTCTCCTCTGCAGGTCAACAGTTACCTATGCACAATATTCCTCAGAGATGCCCATCCAGTCATTTGTGCACCTCTCATTGTGAAATACAATACATTTCTATCTATCTATCTATCTGTCTATCTCTATTTTCATGTCTCCCTACAGTGACAATCAAAAAAATAATTATTTTGAGGGGGGTGGTAGGTAGTAGAACTAGCTTTATTAAAAGGAAAATAAAGATCACAGATTTTGCTATATACATTTCCAGATTCTTTACTATATTTTTTAAAGGAAGATTTGATTGTACTGTCTACAAACTTGCCTTTTCCCTTAATAACTTACTCCCGGGGTCTTTCTCAGGTCCCTGACCTGAGCCACCATGTTCCCAGCAGCACTTGCGAGCTCGGCGGCCGTTCCCAAGATGGCACCCCACACGTCTGTGACCTTTCGCGGCAGGCACCCCAGTTTATCTGCCTGATTAGGTGCAGCCACAGGAGGCCTGCAGGAAACACAGTCAAGGCCTCCCTCTGCTCCTCTGGGAACAGAATGTGAATGCGTGTACACATGCCACCCCAGGCACATTGGATGGGTGGGCGGCAGCCTGCTCTCTTACAAAGCACCTACACAGTATCCTCAACTTTGCTTCTTGGCCCACAGAGCCTAAAACATTTACTATCTGGCCCTTTACAGAAAATGTTTGTCCATCCCTGGAACAGCCTCTAGAAGACTGTGTAAGGAGATGAATGGTTCTTTTAAAGTTCTGTAGAACTCATCTATAAAACTTCTTGACCTGATGTTTGCCTTACGGAAATACAGTCAGCTAATAATTCAACTTTGTTAAATGTTATCAAACTATTCATGATATGTATGTGTGTGTATAGACATGAAATCAACCATCATTTTGGATGACCATAGTTTTAACCAGTTCCCTAATGATGGACAATTAAACTAATTCCAGTGTTTGGCTATGATTTAATGTAATCCTCATGACCAGCTTTATGGGACTACTCTTAGTTCCCCACACGAAGACTTTGACCCTGTCAAAGGGAGATGGGCCTGCCTCCTTTCAATCCATCCCGGTGCCTGCACTGGCCTCTCCTGGGCCATTCTCTGAGGGCAGCAATAGTTTGCAAGTGGTGTGGGCAGGGCAGAGGTGGAAGAAGAAGGGGTGGTGGATTGGGATGCTATCCCACTACAATCCAGCATGGAATGCTGAGGAATCTAAGCATCTTGTATCCTAAATGGGTCTGCCAGGTTGATATAAAAATAGAAAGTAGAGCCTATTTAGCTTAACAGCTTGTTAGCTTGATTTATAACTTAAGTATTTAGGCACGTGCTAGGTAAGCCTCCATTTGTCTTTTCCAGGACTGGCCAATATTAGGGGAAGACCTGCATCTTTGTCTATATTAATTTTTGTGCACCTAGTTCTCTGCAATATTTGCAAATTGATTAGGAAATAGTGTGTTTCTGGTGACAACTTTCAGGTTCACAGGGTCAAGCACAGCCCTGTTTTCTAAATACCTGTACTTTTTAGATTGTGAAGAGTTTTCATATGATTTCAAATGACTTCATTTGATCCACACAAAGCTCTTCTGCATTGAAAGGACAGTTGCTTTTCTGCTCTTTGTACAGAAGAGGGCTTTGAGGGCTGGCAAGGTTCAATGTCCTGTCCACTTCACACCCCTCCAGTGTTCTTCTCCACCTCCCCAGGCAGCTTCTCAGTGCCATCCTGGTCAGAGTCCTTTGGGGGCTTTTGTAATTGGGAGCTCTTCTGAAATATTTTCTAGGATGACCTGTTTGGGAACTGCTGGATACTGTTTCTAATAAAGCCTGTGGTTTGACTTACTGCCTCTTCTAGTCACATGACTTATGACAAATCACTTTGCCCTTCAACATGAATTTCTTCTTCTTCGTTGGGCCAGGTACTCCGCTGTCTCCCAGATCCAGTTTCCATGGGGCTGTGCTTTCATGAGGAAGTACTTAATGTGAGGCAGGTGGGAGACAGATGGATGATTCTTTTTGAAATCAGCTAGAAAATGGGGACACCAAAGCATCATGAATTTCTCAGGTTCCAGCAATATTAGAATATTTTTTAAAAATAAAGTAGAATTATTTAATCCCTTGAGTCCTAAGTTATTGATAGCAGTGTCATAGCAAGGTCTTTTGCAATTTCAAGCTTGCACAGGCCTCAGGGGAATTTGGGAGACGTTCTTCACTCTCTTTGGTCTCACTTCTTCCTCCTCAACCAGTTTCCTTTCCTTCCCTATGTACTCCAGGCCCCTCATTCCTATATTACCCAATATCTGAATTTCTTTCTTCTCCTTTCTATCAAATCAACCATTCTTATGTCTGTTTGTAAGGAAGATTGTTGTAAGGGTTTCCTACACTAATTCAGTTGGGCTAGGAGTAGTGGTCATCAGCTTATGTGTAGTTTCTCTATCTTCAAGCTACTGACTTACCACTGCACTGTCTTCCTGAGTCATTCTCTAGTCAGTTCCATTTCTCTACAGTATATTGGGAACATCTGTGTAAAATTCATCTTAACTCAGGCATATTTTATTTGTGCAAAGGCTTGAAGCAGGCTGAGCAACCTTAACAACTCTCTCCCCACCCTCACAATGTCAGTGGTGCGTGTGTCCCTTTCTAAATCTCTCCATTTAGAAGGGACACGCTATTGTAGCTCTCTTCAAAGTTCAGAGACCCAGCCAGCCACCGCCCTACACTCTGATCCGAGAACTATTGAACTGGTTCTCCAGGAATCAGGCCAGAAGTCTCACATCTGTACTCTGTCCCTGCCCAGCCCTTCGGCCTAAGCCCTTGATTAGATTTGTCTGCATACCGCTCAGCTCTAATTTTTCTCTTTTTCCATCCACTATCACACACATCACTATTAGCTACAGATGCCATAGTCTCAGGCCATTCTCGTGCATCTCTGCACCCAGACCAAACTCACAGGTACCAATGAAGGATTTCCCTCCATCTTTTTACCCTGGAAACCACTTGTTCAGAAGAAAGATAGGTGCTCGGTGAACACAGGTCTGTCCACTTAGCCAGTCAGCTGTTCTTTCACTTGCCATTTATTGGGTGCTCTGGACATGCAGGCACAATGCTAGGTCCCAGGAATAGACAAAGGAAATACAATCTTTGACTACTGGAAAACTAGTCTGGAGGTGAAGACTAAGGAGCAAGTTATACAATTATTACAAGTTAGTGTTGTAAGTGTGAAAGGGGCTTCCTCAACTGCCCTGAGGATGGAAGTAGGGAGCCGTGGGAGAGACCCCCAACACATACACCCAGAGGTGACCAGAAGGTGAAACACAGTGCCTGTGGCCCTCAAGGTACCTTTTAGAAGATAATCATTATTATTATTTTTTAAGTGTGAGTTGGGATCATGGGGGTGTCTGGGGTGGGAGGAGCAGCTTCCAGGATCCTGCCCCCACTGCAGCAGGCCTTTGCCTGTGGAGTCCCGTGGATCTTTCCTGAAGAACATGAGCAGTGCTGCCTGGCGTTGCAGAGCCCTGCCTCTCCACCGGCATCCCGGCAACAAGCAGGCTCACCAGGGCACTGGTGGTTTGTGCAGCTTTCACAAATAAGACCAAACACCATGTTTTCCTCAAAACTTTCTGGAGCCCTCCGTAGTAAGGCCCTCTCTGTTGTGGGGTGCACGGTCTCCCCAGGCCCAGGCTGCCCCAAGGCGAGGTCATGCAGCTCCTGTCCCCACTGCCCACCACCCAGGCCTCTAGCCTGTCCCCTTCCCCTCTCTGTACCCCTCACAGCCAACTCTTATCCAGCAACAGCTTCTCCAAGTGCTTGTGACTGCAAACCCCAAAGAGGCGTGGAAAGAGGATGCTGGAAACATGCAGGGGGTGAATCTGGGAGAGACGAGGTCTGGGAAGCAACCCAGTTTTTATGTGAGCTGAGGCTGTTGGCTGACTGGACACTTGACCCTTGACCTGAGCCCAGGGAACATGCACCCTCCTCTGTTTCATTTTATTTATGGCTCCATGCAAGCTTCCTACTTATGGGAACATTCTGACAGAAGAGGGCTTTCATTTGGCCAGATACTGAGACTGGAGTGTTCGTTCCCCTCCGTGGGACCAGCGGCCTCTCTCGTGGGCCTGTCACTCTGCCTACATTGCAGGTGGGTTTCACGGGCTTCTCAGCGTTTAGAGACACTGAGATATTTGGGTGCATGAAACCTTCTGTGATGTGATTCTGGAAAATTCCTGCTGCACCACAGCCCTTTTCACCATTGCTAATTGGGAGCAGATTCTAGCTGAACCCGTGTAATGCATGTTCCTCCCTGTTTTGATATTGCAAAGAATGAGGAAAACAGGAGACAAATGAAGTGGGCTTTGTGGCGCTCTGGAATCCCAAAACCAGGTTAGACTAGCCATGCACTGTTTCCCTTGAGTCTAGATTTCTGAAGGACGAGCCCTTTAACTCTCACCTGCTTGAAAGAGAGGGAGAGGCAGAGGGAGCAGGAGCTGAGGTGCAGATCGGTGCCTCCTGGGACAAATAATGACAACAAGAAATGAAATTCATCTGGCAGATGATAAGGGCTTCAATCCAGAAGGGAATGAACTCAGCCTGGCTTCTCTGCTGCAGTCGTGTGAACTGGAAGGACACAGCGCAGAGCAACCCCAGTCCTTCCAGAAGCACGAGGGCCTTTGGCAGTTTTTGCTTCAAACACCACAGAATGCAGAGAGAACCCCTGATGCTGTCCTTTGACTAAACAGCCCAGAGCACCAAATCAGAGGCTTCCTTTTTTAGATTACAAGAGGAACAACTAAGCTTTCATGAGCAGGAATTTGCTAACGTAAATTGAGCCTCTGCAAAAAGGCTGAAGTCAGCCCTGGAGAGGGAAAGCACAGGAAATGTTTGCTGGGGTTGGGGGGAGAGGGAGCTCCGCAGACAAAGGTGCAGCCCTGTGCAGTCAGCCCCGCCTCCTCTCTAGCCAAACATCGGAGGGATGACTTTTGTATTTGCAGAGAGGATTTGGCTAATTTCATTTTATTTTTTTACCTTATATTGACTGAGCACTCTGCACAGTCTGTTGGATAATCTCTAATTATTCCTTTCTTCCTCATACCTGTGAGGCTGGCACTCCCCGTATTTCAGAGGAAGCCAGCACCAGGGATGAGGGGATCTGCCTGAGCTTGAGTCTCCTGCAACATTCAACTGGAATCGAGACTCAAATGATCTGTGCAAAGAGGTCAACAAAATAAAGGATTCGCTGCAACTGGTGTCCTTTTGTGGTTGTTGCTGGGCTTTGTGGTCCAATCCCTTTCTGCCCCCCCCCCCAATTCTGTAATCCCTCTTCTGTATTACAGGCAGCCCTGTGCAAGTGTGTTCAACAGAGAGAAATGCTGTTTTGAATCAACCCTCTGAGATCAAGCAAAGCATGATGCCTAAATCGACCTGCCAGGCTTTGCTTACTCTATGGCATGTGTTTCCCAAGGAAAGGATCAGAGCTAAAGAGAAGTATGAAAACTTTAGAGTAAAGTGTGGGATAGAGGGATGAGAAAAAAAAGTGTCTTTAGAGGCAACAATGAAGGAATGCCATAAAATGTAGGACAACCTAGTTACTAAGTCCAAGAAAGAGATATTAATGTATCCAAAAAATTACAGAAAAATCCTATGACTGTAGCCAAGTGAATGAAATATTAGAGATATCATAAATAACAATTGCACAGGCTGAAACTTTGTGAATTGTCAAAGAATTAAAACATTTCAAAGTATTTGAAAAGTATTTCTTTATTGGTTAAAAATATTTAAAGCTTTAAAAATGTTTCCAAACCTCATCAGTAGAGGACATGCCCAAATTTCTACCCAGGTGATGTTTTTGAAATGTGAAGTATGCAAGCAGTCCTTTAAAAGGGAAAAAGAATGCCTTTCATGTTGGCCTTGCACGATTTCCGTATGTTTTAGTAATAATGTAATACTGAATCCCTTGAAATGTGCAGGGATTCAAGGCTAAAGCCAACACATCATTCAGAGTTTTAGATAAACATATAATTTTTTTGGAAAACAATATTCTGGAGGTTAATTTTCAATCTCTACAATACCTGTCAGTCTTAAGGATGGGAACGTCTGCTTGTCAGAGTTTGACACCTCTATGAAGTCACACGGGATGAATCCTATCTCGGCCCACTCACTGGCAAGGAAGAAACACAAACAGCTGTAACCACTCACTTAAAAATATAGTGGCATTAATACAAATGATTGCAGACTTCAAACCCAAGAGCTGGGGTCTCATAGGAACACAACTACAAATCAAGCTTTTTGAAATCCGGTTTCAGAATATGACACATTGCTGCCTTGCCTTTGTGGGTTTACTTATTAGGAGATTGCATGTTAAAGAAGGAGGAGTGGAAATGAAGATTGGACACTTATTCTTCAGCTGGTCAAATTCTCCTCATTCCAGAACCCGAGGTAGAGCATGGATGGGAAAAAGGGTGGGATGGGCATCCAGGGACAGGGGCCATCCTGTGTGATGCTAGTAAGACTTCCTGCATGGGTGGCACCAGGCACATGGGCCCCCCGCCTTCCCCAGCTGGCCTCATCTTCTCCCCAGAACTGCTCAGCTTCCAGCTCAGAAAAGATTGGACATAACTTGGAACCTTAGATCTTTAGCCAATAACCATGTTTACAGATGCTGACGACTTGAGATCCTGCCTAGTTAGAGGCAAATCTCAGGCACTCATGGCAGCTGTCAGGAATGAGATGGTCCGATTATATCCAGTTGGATTTTCTTCTGGAAACTGCAGGCATAAACAGTATAATCTAAACACTGAGAGGTCACAGATCATGGTTTATATTTTTCAGTATTATTTGCAAAAATATAAAATTGAAGGAACTCAGCCATCCTGTTGGTGAGCAAGGCCATCTTAGAGCAGGCATGCAAGATTTCTAAGGCAATCTTTTCAAGCCATGACAACTTTGCTCTTGGACACAGGAACCCCAGGCTGTGCTTTTTATAAATAGGGTCTGTGTATCATTGTCATTTATTCTGGAGCTTCGCACAGTGCCTGATCTAAAGCCAGTGATCAATAATTGTTCATGCAACTAAATTGGGGAGCTTCCTAGCTGGTTTAGCTTGCTACTTCATTATATACGTTGCTACCATGTTAATTATTCTGATAGATTGCGTATGAAAAGAATATGGACCCCCTCAAGTCCTCCAAAGCCCCTGTTTCAGGCCTTAGAACCTACTATTCTTTTTTATGTATCCTTTCATTAATTCCACAAGTATTTTATGAACATGTTCTACATACCTGCAGTAGCACCTATTGATGAATAAGAAAGGTCTGCCTACAAGAAACCCAACATATACTATTAAACTCATTGATAACTGTGACATAGTGTGCACAGGGCATGCACGAGGTGGGGGAAGGACCAAGGTGAGGTCGGGGGTGGCTCCCTTGCACCCTTTCACCCAACTCCACTGCTCCTCTCACCTGTGGGCTGCCCCAGGTCCTTGTCTCAATGCCTGACCTTTCAAAAGTTTTGGATAGTTAAAAGCAGTATTTTCATACATATGGTAAAAAAGTAAAGAAATGCTGGAAGGACCAACACTGAAGTCAAGGTGGGCAGTGTCCTCCTGTCATTTGCAAGGACGTGGATGAACCTGGAGGACGTTATGCTGAGTGCAGTCAGCCAGGCACAGGAAGACAAGTTCTGGGTGATCTCACTCACATGCGGGGTCTAATGGAGTCGAACTCCTGAAGGCAGAGATAGAACGGTGGCTGCCCTGGGCTGGGGAAGGTTGGGAGATGTTGGTCAGAGGACACAGAGTTTTGGTGAGACAGGAGGAGTAAGTTCAAGAGATATAATACACATCATGGTGACTATCATTAATAACAATATACCTAAAAATTGCCAAAAGAGTAGATTTTTAAGTGTTCTCACCACAAAAAAATAAGAATTATGTGAGCTAATGCATACGTTAATTAGTTCCATCAAGCCATTCTCCAATGCATACATATTTGAAAACTTCATGTTGTACACCATAAATACATACAGTTTTTATTTGTCAATGAAAAATTTACTTAATTACAAAAAAATATTGGGGGAAATGAGCAGAACCAAGGACTTTGTCTTATTTTGCAATAGGTCGTGCAATGTGTAAGTTGAGGAATATGCAAAAGTAGATGTTAATTTGATATTAAAATAAATTCATAAATAAATACAAATTTAAAAAGTAAAACTTTGGCGCTTTCCTGAAGGGACAGAGAGGAGAGAAGGACACGGGACCTAACCATGATGGCAATGGTTTATATTTAAAATTATTGGTAGGTACACAGGTGTGCGCTGTGTTATTCTTTATGTCACGTTTGTGTCTTAACTAACCTCCCAAAGTGTAGTTTGAAAAAGACCTTCTTTCACCTTCTCAACATTCCAAGCTACATCAGTGCTTGTAGTGGCCTCTGTTTGTGGCCAGGAGGGCCCTGCTTTCTCCCCGCTAATCCACGCTGCCGGGGCACCTGCGTTTTCTGCTCATGCCCGGTCTACTTTGGACTCACAAAATACTCCTTCCCCAAACGAAGAGAAACAAAAGCTCACTTGTCTTCTACTTCCTTCTGACCTTGTCTAGAAAGATTGTCATATGGCCCAGCCCCTTCTTTCTTAAAAGGGCCGTGCCCTTCAACAGTTTATCGTCCCCAAACTGCATGAAACACTTTTAAGAAAACGGATGCCTGGCCAAGGCGTACCACTGAACAGCCTTCTCCTTCTGCTCTGTGCTGTGTCTGTTTGTGTTTGCTGTCTGTCTGTGGCGGGGCGGAGGGTGGTCAGTCTACCTTGCAGGGCACTCCGCCCATTTCCTGATTCCCATGCAGACTGTTTTCATCTCCGCACCTGTCTTAGGTGCAGCGAGACCCAGTGCTCCAAGATGATGCTGTGCCAGGGAGATCAGGCGCTGCTGCTCTGTCCCCAGCAATGTCTTGTCCTCAACTTTAGCATCATATCAGGAGCCAGTCAATGAGGTTTTTGGTTTTTTTTTTTTTCTTTTTTTCCTCTTAACCCATCACCATGACCAGCTCTAAGTTGAGCAGACACCGAGATCCCACTGGGATTGCTTTTCTTTACCCAGAACCCTGTTGCCACATCAAACTTCTGCCTTTCGGGACATTCATACAGCCCTATGTCTGTTTTCTTAGAACTCAATTTTACCTCTTTGCTGTGAGATTTCTTTCCCCAGAAAGGCCTATGCCACCTTGGAGCTTTGCCATTTCAGTTTGGAGGCCCTCACTTATAAACCCATCCACTTGCAGCATCCACTTGAGATGGTTTCTCTTGCTGTCTCTCCACCGGTGGCAGCCCCCCTTCCAGGAGGCACTGGCTTTCCCGTGCCTGGCACTGCTGCGGTGCAATGCCATGCTCAGTACGTATTTACCAGGAAAGCACAACCAGAGCCAGAATCAATTCAGCCTTTCCTCTTGCTCCCTGGTAGCCCCTGGCTTCATGCCAGGACAGTGTCCTTGAAAATCATTTTAGCCTCAGGGACTTTTGTTCAAATGAAACAAAATAAGTATAAACTAGATAAACTACAAATATATGGACAATTGTTATTTTTCTAAGTAGTCGCTCAAGTCCTTGTATCATATATTAACCAAAAAAAATCCAGTATGTTCCTTATGAACCCTCCCTTCCAAAAGAAAATAAGCACACACAAGAACAACAATAACAACAACAACAACATGTCTTCCAGGAACCCAGGGGTGACCACCCAGGATCACGGCCAGGCTACCTGCTGGCCACCTGTGCTGCTATTGCAGCCACACTGCCAAGAGCACAGTGGACATTCACCCACTGCTACCAGGAGCCTTCCCAGGGATGGAGCCCTCCACTGACCAACCAGGATTTCCAGACACGGGGACTCCCCTGCACCAAGGGTGCTCCCCCACCGGGACTCCCAAGGTCACTGTTCTGAGTGCTCGACTCAGTCCCCAAGCACAGCGGCTGCCCCGGTACTGCAGAGCCTCCCCACCACCATCTTTCCCTCCCTGGGCTCCATCCCAAGGCTCAGGCACCTTTTCCTTTTGAACCTACAAAACACAAGGGGTCTAGCTGCCCTCAGCCCCTTCCCTAGACCATGAGGCTCCCTCAAGGTCGTCCTCCTGGGTGAGGTTGCCTTGATGACTCTGTCATGACGGAGAAAAAGAAACAGGTTAGAAGCTGGATCTTGGTGGAGGGTTCCCCATTGCACCAGAAAGGTTGACAAGCACAAGTCAATTCAACTCTGCCTTCTGGGGGTGGTGGAGGGGACTCCTGGGAGCCCCAGGACTTCCCAGAGCAGCTCAGAAATGGCCACCCTAGTGGCACTCATGTTTCCCAGCCACTGCAGTCTCAACCCCAAGGGTCTCCTGAGGTTCCGTCTCGGTCCCCAGTTCTAGTCTTTGGAAGTTGTTTCTTGCCCCAGACAAGGAGATTTGGGGTCATTTGATTTGTAAAGAGGACAATTCCAGGCTCCTTAACATCTGCTGTGGTGGTAGACAGGTCGTGTGCCCATATGAGGCCATCCTCTGTGTTCACGGGCCTGCACCACTTCCCACAAGTCATCCTCAGAATGACTCCCCTCCTCAGTGCTCCTGTGGCCCCAACGACCTGGCCCTTTCATGTCTTTGCCTGCTCCTCTACCATGATCACTTCATTCACTCTGTTGACAGCACTGGCTTACTCACCTGTCTCCATCCACGGCAGTGGCCCTCTTTGAGGTCTAGGGCATTTTCTTCACCAGTTCATTCAACACTCATGCCAGATGCTCACTGTTTTGGGTCCCATATCTCACCTTTGTATACCTAGACAGAGGCAGGTTTCCCAGCTGGACAAATTTAGATTCAGTCAAAGGCTGCACTTAAGATCTAGAAGGTCACATGTGGCCTTAAGGCTGCAGGCTCCCCACCCCTGACCTAGAGCATCACACATTGATGTCAGTCCTGCCAAGAGTCAAAATTGAATCTTTATTCTGAAAAGTAGGGTGTTACTAATACCGGCCACATAGGGTGGTTGTAAGGACTGAGTGAATCAATACGAATAAGGCACTTAGAATAGCTCATGGCCAGTTGTTGACACTATGCACGGGTCAGCAGTCACAATGACGATGGTGTGGATGATGTAGGAAAGAAAGGGACAGCTAGTGCAGAGGACGTGTGGTACTGCACCCAGGCCCCCCTCAGGATGAGTACACATTCCTCCAGAGCCGCGGCTTGGCTGTTGGCAACTCACACTGCATCCCATTCTGGGAGTTGACTTTGGCTGAAGGCATCTGCCTGGTTCAAGTTCATTCATCCTTCCTGGGGAAGTCGCTATCCTAGGAATGGTTAGTGCTGGGGTGCAAAGTCAGGACATCTCTAAGGGCATCCTGGCCCCAGAGCACCCGTGGGCTTGGTCAAGGCCTCTGCTGCTACTGTGTTGCAGCCCAGCTTCTCCCTGCCCCCAAGCCCCCCTCATGCCCTGCAGCCTTGCTCCTGACAGCACAGCCCCCAAACCTCCCCACACAAGTCTCAGTGGTCACAGAGCCTGTTTCCAGGGTCCCTGCCCTGTGACGTCTGCTCCTTATACACTTCCTCCTCCCAAGCCCCACAGGGTCACAGCCGCATCCTCCATAACCAAAGACAGTAGATTCAAAGGGCGAAATTAGACTGCTCCCTGGCCAAGAAGGCCGCGAGGAAACAAAACGTGCTTGAACTGAATCTGAATATAGTTGAAATTCGAGCTAGAAAGAGGTGTTCTGCATCCAGAGACCCCCATAAAATCATAGGCGAGGAATAAACATCATGTAAACGTGCAATTAGCGAAGAGAATCACAGACAGACGAGACGATGCGACAAAACCCTGGGAGAAGGAGAGGAGGTGGGGAGGGTGGTCTGATTTCCAGGGTGCTCTGGGGAAGCGGGAGCCGGTGACCCGCGGAGGGAGGCAGAGCCACAGGGTGGAACAGGTCTGCCGGCCGCCTTTTCTGTACAGGTTTTCCCAAACTATTTAACTTTTTTTAACCATCTGCTTGTGCTCCACAGCCTTATAACAGCTAAAAAGCATTTTAAATAAAGATAACTTTTGAAGAGAATCATTTTTAATTCTCCTTACTGCCTTTTGGATCAAATAAAATCCCAAGCAAAGGCCACGTAAACGCATCACAGTGAGGCGGCTGTGGGGCAGGAAGTGGGCAGCGCTGGCCTTTCTCACCTCCTGTGGGGACGCCAGGGACGAGGGTTGAAAAGCACAGTGCGACTACAGGGCGGGAGGCTCCATTCGCTCTTAGCCAGCGGCGTTCCCTTCCGGGGAGCGTGGGCTGCTGTTCCCAGCACTCGGCGGCGTCCCACACAGGATTAGTAGGACCGTCTCTGATCCCTTTCTTACCAGAAGCCAGAAGCACTAGGGACTTCAGTGAAGAAAGAACGGCGTCTCCTAAAACAGGTTGCAGGTTCCCGAGCACTCCGCCGCTCCAGGGAAAGGAGTTCAGCGGTCGCAGAGCTCTGGGAACATCGCAAAGGGACTCTCGGCGGGTCCCCCCTGCCCCAGGCCCGCCGCCCACGGTGCCACTGCAGAGAAGGTGCTGGTGAGGAAACAGTGTGGCAAGGAAGGTATTCTGAAGAGGTTTAAATGGTGATAAGGAGACAGACGTGATTTAGTGTGTGCCAAAGTACAGATGCTGTGGGATGATTCAGAACATACTTGGTCGGGGAAATTGGGGAGCTGAGAGAGGATTTCTGTATTTCTCCAGGAAGGCATGTGGGAAAGAAAGCAAGTCACCCCCACCAAGTGTGCCTCAGTGTCCCCCTGCCTGCCCTGGTCATGGTGCAGCACACGTGGGTGGAAAAGTGAGAGGAGAGACACGGTGAGAGTCAGGGAACAGGGAAATCCGTGCTGTGGTGTATTTAGTGGCATTCCAGGTCAACGCCTCCCACGGCTTTCTCCAGCACTATTCTAAAGAAACCACAGAGGTTTGGCCAAGCAAGCTAACAGTGACTGCTTAGGAAGGAGAAAGCTGTGCTGCGGGCCCTGGTGGTGGTGACAGTCCAGGTTCTGCCGGTCCTCTCTGCCTGCCTGCCTCGTCCCTGGGCCCACACTGCAGATTTCATGAGGTCTGCGGGGCAGGTGGGCTCCTCGTGCCACAGGGGTGCCCACGGAGACCCTGAGGCCTGGGGGCCTTTCCTAGCAGGTGACAGCAGTGATGCTGAAGCCAAGGTCCCCTCTCCTGCTGCAGGGTCCCAGTGCCGCGCTGTCCAGTAGGAACAGGCCCCAGACCTGGGGGAGCATCTGCAAGGCGCCAATAATGCACTTTCCTGCCCCTGGCCCTGGCCCTTCCCCAACCACCTCCCTTCCTCCAATTTAACCTCAGCCTGCCCCTGCAGGCTCTGTCCCCAACCCAGGCTCCACCCCGTCCTAGCTTGGATTAGCTACCTCTTTGCCTGACCCCAGCCTGACCTTACTAAAACTTACCTCTTCTCTGGCCTTTTCTTTCAGTTGCTGTTTCCAAACGTTTCAGCCGGGTGATATGATGAAGAACCCCCTCCAGGAAAGAAATGTTCGCTCTGACCAGTGTCCTCTGCGGATGATGATGCCTCAGCCCAGAGGAAAACTCTCAGAGTGGCAGAAGAGACTTCTATGCAAGGAGAAGAATTGAAATTATCTGGAGCCCAAGCTATTTTTAAAAAAGTCTTACTATTGAATGTATGTTGTTAATTTCATTTTGGAGGAGTATACTCTCACTTCCTATGGCTATGCAACAAGTTACCACAAATCAGTGGTTTAAAACAACACAAAATTTACTATCTTACAGTACTGGGGGTCGGGTTGATGCGGGTCTCAGCTGGCTGAGATCAAGGTCTTGGCAGTTACTTCTGGAGGCTCTAGGGAGAGGCTGTTTCCTCTCCTTTTCCAGCTTCCAGAGGCCACCTGCATGCCTTGGCTGGTGGCACCTTCCTCCATCTCCAAAGCCAGGTCCTCCCCCTGCTGCCATCTCTTTGGTTCTGCACTTCCCTTGTCACTCCTCTCTCACTCTCTCTGGCTCTCCTGCCTCCTTCCTTCCCTTATAAAGACTCTTGTGGTTATGTTGGGCCAAGCAGGATAACCTCTCGTCTCGGTGTCATTAGCTTAATCCCACCTACAAAGTCCTTTATGCCGTGTAAGGTTCATATTCATATGTTTTGGGAAATAGAATGTGCACATCCTGGGGATGGAGGTGGGAAGGCGTGATTCTGCCCATCATGGAGTGAGAGGGGAACACACACAGGTGCAGGCTCTTCTGTGGAAGTCCTGCTTGACTTTATGGGACTGTGGTACAATTGCTTTCCCATTGGTGGCCCAGTCTGGTCCCTGTGTGGGCGGGTGGGTGGTCGGGGAAGAAAAGGATAGGGGCAGTCACTGTGATAAAAATGTGGTAATTTTGGTTCATGTGCTTCTGCCAACAGGGGAAATGACATTTCTCTGAGTTTGGGCAACCTTCCATTTCTCTTATTAATCCATGAGAGTCAAGTCATTAGCCCAAGAATGCTCCTCACAGAGTACTCAACCTGCAGAAACAGTCTAAAAGATCATAGATGAAAAGCCCTGGAAGCCAAAACAGATGCAGCCCTCAGCCTCGCAGCCTCACTTGGGAGCACGAGGCTGAGAGAGGTGCCATAAACTCCGTGGAGCTGGAAATGCTTGTTCTGAGTGTGCTTAAGTTGGATCTGAGGGCCTGCCAGGATCTCAGACTGGTGGACGGGGACTTTTGTGCCAAGAGAGGTGTTGGAAATGACTGTTACTGTTAGAAACATCTACCCAGAATGAGAAGAAATGAAATTCCATTTTCAGGCCATCAGTTTTTCCCTTTGTTACGATGTGCTGTGTGTCCCAGGAAGATGGCATCAGTGGCTATGTGCAGGGCGTGCAGGTGCTCTTCCAGAGGGAGTGCTGGATTGTGCCAGCGTGACCTTGCTCAGCCCCCTTGTGCCTGGAGGACCCTGCCACGGTTACACACACTCTGTGTGGTGCCACGCGAGCCACCAAGGGAGGCTGCAAGAAACTGCCCAGGGCTGGCCTCCAGGCTTGGCCACACACCCTCCAGCTCGTGCCCTCTCCACTTTGAGACACTGCTCCCAAACTGCCACCATCCTATGTGCTTTCCTTTGGGGTGAGCATTGCCTGGTCCATGTGGCATAGTTAATGTTCATGTTCTCTGGATTGGAACAATTAGAACCAACTACACCTACCTCTAGGGAGAGGTGGACGCTTAGCCACTGGGAACCAGGAGGAAGCACTGAAATCTGGACAAAGAAGGTCTAGGAAATTCATCTACTGAAGGTCTTGTACCTGCCAGGCTGTGCTCTGCACACTTACAGAGTCTTCTTAACAACCCTGAGTTCCCAGGTCCTGTTTTCCCCATTCTGTATAGAAGACTGAGGCTCACGAGGGCCTGGCACTCCTCTCCCGGCTGGCTTAGATGAAGAGGGCCCCTGAGCTTGGGGTCTTGTCAGAGAGCACCTGTGACTCAGGTCTCACCTGGGGCTGGGGGCTGAGTGCGGCTGAGAAGGGGTAATAGACTCATGGGGTTCATTGGATCTCACGGGACGGGTCTGCTTGCTTTGGAACTCTGAAAAATCCCTTTTGTAGAAAAGGCAAAATGAACCCGATTCACGTCCACACCATGTGTGGTGTAAGTTAAGCCCCTTCTGCTATTTGAATGTTATTCAAATAAAGGATTATAAACCATCTCAGAAGCTTACATTACCATTTCCAAATGCAAAAACAAAGAATGAACCAGTGTTTAGAATAAGGGATTTGTTATTTGACCAGAAAAAAGAAAGACATCATTTTCAATTCAAACTAATGGAAACTCAGGTATGAGAATTGCTGAAGAGAACATTCTAGACTAATCCCTTCCCTTTGCCTCACCTCCTACGCACACAAAATCCCAAATCCCTCCCAGAACATCTCTGATGAGTGACCTTGAACTCATTCGGTGATGGGAATAGCCCTCCCTCCTGAGGCAGCCGGCTGCATTTGGTTTGAGGGGAGATTAAGTCTCTGATTAATATTTTAACAATGTAGAAAGAAGCAATACTAGAAGTTTGGATCACCTCTTTCCTCCTCTCTTCCCCTCCCCAGGGAAGGAGACCTGTATTCCTTTCCTATTGCTTCTGTAACGAATTAACACAAATTTAGTGGATTAAAATAACACAGATTTGCTGTCTTACAGTTCTGGGGGTCAGAAGTGTGAAATGGGTCTCCCTGGTCAGAGTGTCAGCAGAGCTATGTTCCCCCTGGAGGCCTAGGGAGGAGTGTTTCCTGCCTTTCCGGCTTCTAGAGACCACCTGCTTTTCTTGGCACATGGCCCCTTCCTCTATCTTCAAAGCCAGAACATGGCAGCCTCAAATCCTCCTCTGACTCTCCTGTCTCCCTATTTCACTTATAAAGCCCCCTGTGGTTACATTGGGCCCACCCAGATAATCCGGGATCATCTCTCCATCTCAAAGTCTTTAAGGTCTGCAAAGTCCCTTTTGCCATGTAAAGTTACCTATTCACAGGTGCCAGGAATGAGGACATGAATACCTTTGAGAGTCATCACTCAGCTTACTACAGAGGCCCAACCTTGGTTTCAAAGGCAAGTTGAAGGAATCCGGGTGGAGCCCTCCCAGGGGGTGAGGAAATAGAGGACAGGCTTGTGGGATAGAGGTGGAGGCTGATGTGAC
This sequence comes from Lemur catta, assembly GCF_020740605.2. Lineage (NCBI taxonomy): Eukaryota > Metazoa > Chordata > Mammalia > Primates > Lemuridae > Lemur > Lemur catta. The sequence goes on from NC_059131.1 coordinate 78,422,563, forward strand.
ACCTCAGCATCCCGGGATGAGACGGGGCCTCAAGGGGGAGATGCTGGATGTTCCCCTCTCCAGGTGGAAAGGAATCCCAGGCTGGGGGCTCTCAACCTCCTCCCAGAGAGTCCTGCTGGCAAACTTGTCATGGAAGCCGTAGAGATGCCCTTCCAGGGATGCCAGAACTTAGACAAGGAAGATACCGTCAGGGCTCCATGTGGGCTGGAGAACAGAGAGCACGTCCAAGAAAAGTCCCAGTGCCTTTGCATGACTTAGATGGTGGTGAGGGAGCCCCATTTATGACTGAAATTGAGTTTCTCTGCATCCTTACAACTGAGACTTGGGCATCGTTGTAATATGATTTAGGAAAATTAATGGGGCATCTCTTCACTCGTGTGTGGGAATCCCTGATCTATAATTATGCCTCAGTAATGGTTCTACACTATTAGTATTGCAGTTAAGAATCAGCCTAAGCATTTTCTTCTCCTGATAGGAGTGGAGATGAAATTCAAGACACACCTCCAACTCCACTTTCCCCCAAATTTCTTCCCTGTAACTCCAGCCACAGAGACACCTCCCTCTTCCGCCAGCATGCACTGACTCTGCCTTCTATCCAACGCTTGGCTTCCACACCCTGTGTGATAATCACACTGTGTGAGCACACACTCGACGTCCCCACCTTCTAAGTCTAATTGTAGACCTCAAGAAGGGCACATTCATGCGTTGCTCAAGGAGGACCTTGAGCCTTCTTCAGTGCCTAGTACCAACACCAGCATAGTAGGTTCTAGAAAACTGTTTATTGACAATGAGGATGACAATGACCTCAAGAGGATCACACTTGGAAAGTACAGGTCTGTGCCGTGTAAAAAAAAGAAGGGGCACAGAGAGATCTGGGATTTATAACTTTAGTCTTTGTGCCTTTTGTCCAGCTAATGGTTTTTCTGTTGCCCTCGATTCCCCACTGGACTCCATGCTTGCTCAAACTCTTGGCCTGACTTACACACTGTGATGCCTACTTCAAACCACCCGCTTTCGGTCACTTCCACTCCCTGCTTCTCGTGACACAGAACTCCCTCTTCCCTGGCAACACCAGCACCTTCTCACAATCCTGCAGCTTTGCATACACCGTCTCTGTAGAAAATTCTATCATTGTTCAATCAAGCCCCTCCTCATGGGGGCTGCAGCCTCTCCCCCAGACAGGTAACAGTCCTACTCCAGGGCTTCTCAGACCACAGAATGGGCCAAGGCCCCGGGAGCTTGTTAACATAGATTCTGCATTTCCAACAAGCTCTTGGGCGATGCCACACTGCTAGTTCAAGGCAGCTCTGAGTAGCCAGGGTCTACAAAATAAACAAGAACTTAGTGCATTTTAGTATCATTTGTTTGCATGTAAACCTGTTCTACCAAGATGAGAGATCCCCAAAGCAGAAACTGGGGTTTCCTGAAGCACTTAACCCACACTTGTGAATGGCAGAGTGAATCTCTGTGTCTCTAATATTTAGCTTTTTGCAGGTGCTCATTAGATATTTATTAAGTGAATGAATAGATGGACTCTGTAGGATTTTAGGAACAGCTGCCTTTAAAATAGTTGGGTTAATTGTGTCATCACTTTTTAAATAAAAATATCTGGAATTACACTTGTGTGTTCTGGTATTGTGCAGGGGAAGGGAAATCTCCCCTTTGCCCCAGAAGGTTCACTGAAAGATCAACTCATAATAAGGCAGACTAACAAGAGAAAGAGGTTTATTTACTGTGAGTTCAGGGGTCACAGAGTGATCGCCCAATATTCCAGTGGGATCCAGAAATTGATATACCCTCACTTTAGGGGAGCAGGGATGAGGAATATAGGTAATTTTGTTTAGGGCACTAAATGGTTGCTAGGGAGGATGGATAGACATTTGGAGAATGAATGGATGGGGGAGACAGATTGACTTGTAAATGATTCTCTTTGCAAATTAAATTAACCCGAGAGACAGGTATTATATTTAAAATGATTTGGGCCAGGTGTGGTTGCATCCTTGATCTTTCCTGTAATATATTGAGATGTGCAGAGTGGTGAAAAATTTGAGTCACCCATTTCCAGCTCAAGTGGAACAAGGAAAAACTCTGCTTTCTTGCTTCAGCTCTTGTGCTGTAAATAAGTGTCCTCTAAACAGTCTATTTAATACTCCTATGTTTTTCATATTTTTGTGGACTTTTGGTGGTGATTTTGCTGTTCAAAATGGCCCCATGTGTTAGTCCTGAAGTGCTGTCTAGTGTCTCTCTTAGCCAAAGAAGGTTGTGGTTTCTGTTTTATAGAAAAAATACATATGAGTGTTAGATAAGCCTCACTCACGCATGAGTTCTGGTGCTGTTGGCCATGAGTTCAATGTTAATGAATCAATAGTATGTATTAAATTAGTGTCTTTAAACAGAAACATACATAAAACAATGTTATGTATTGATCAGTTGATGGAAGCTTACAGGAACCTAACCCTGTAATTCTCCTAGGAGCAATGGTGCAGTATTTGTTAATTCAATGTTCAAGGTGGCTTTATAGACCATAAGTACTGTGAATAATGAAAACTGGCTGTATATATGTTTAGGTTCTTTGTCTTTGATCTTATAATTTTTACACTACATTTTCCTCAGATTTATAGTGACTTCAGTTTTACTTCAAACCATCTATTTCTCATAATTCATGCATATTTATGAATTTATCACCACTTAATTAAGTGCTATGTCAACATCTTGAGCCTTCTCACCCAGTGTAGGGAGGGAAGAATTGATTACAGAGACAGGCATAGTCTTCCTCAGAAAGCAAGAGCCTTCCTATCAGGTTTAAAAGATGACAATCTTTTTCCCATTTAAGGAAAGCAATCAGCCCAGCTTGCATAAATGCTGCATTTCCCTTGCAAATGAGCTTCATTACCAGCTTGTTTTATGATTTTTCTCTTAGCGAGAGTGAGTGTCTTTCTTATGGCTCTGTCTCATAGTAGAAAATTGTCTCAGCCATGAATTATGTTCTCATCCATAACCACATTTAATTATGGATTTTGCCACGAGGCTGTACTGTGAATGTTCTACATGTGAGCACTTTGGAAGAAGCTCTCTGGTCCAGTGAGACTTCTCTCAGCTAAATACTTATCCTGGATTTATAGAAAATATTCTTGTTACATATTTTACTTATCTTAAATATTAAACCTATTAACTCCAGGCTTATAATTATTAAGAAACATTATCAAGTCACTTGGCTTGAAATAAAATCAAAACCAAAGAGAGTCCAAAAGTCTGAATCCACGTAATTATTCCCTAATGGTACCGTGTGACTTGATTATTAATACTCTACTCTGGGCATAGATCATTATACAAAATTGCCCGTTTGCTTAGGGGGAAGTTTTCCTGTAATTGTATTTATAGAGAACTTATTTTAAATAACAACATTTTCTAAGGTCAAGCTATCTCATTCTATAGATACTCCATATGAAAATAAGTAACGAGAATGAGTTAGTAATTTACAAAATAAGAAATACAAATAATCGATAAACATATAAAATCTTGACTAAGCTTACTAATAAGGAAATAACATACAAATTTAAACAATTTATAATTGTGCATCTATTAAGTTGGTAAATACTGTTTATTAAATGACATTAAGCCAATGTTGATGGCTGTGCAAGCAGATAGGCTCCCTTGGAAACTGCCAGACAGTGAGTAAATGAGACGTCCTCTGCAGGGAAATTTGGCGACATATGTAAGCAGTGTGAGTAATATAGTGCTTCATAGTAGTACGTCTTCATAAATTTGTCCTTAGGAATAGTCATCAGCCATTTGCTTAAAGAATTTTGTTCAAGGATATTCAAAGAAACATTGTTTAATATAGTAAAAATTTGGGAACACGCTCTCTGCACAATAATAAGGAAAGTGAATAAATTGTGATCTCTCCTTATGATGGAATATTACAGATCCATTAAAAATTGTGTTCTTGAGCATTAGTTAAGTGCTAATTAAAATCAAGTGATCTTTGCATATTATATGGATGCATAAAATTATTATGAGTACCCAGAAAATATGTACACTTACTATGTATCAATTTAAAAACCATAGCAATATGGTATTTTACACTCATCAGACTGGTGAACATTGAAAAATTGCGTTTTTAATAAGGACTCCCGGCAAGGTGAGTTCTATGCACTGCTTGTGGGAATAAAATTGTTACGACCACTTAGAGTTCCACTGAGTAATATCTAGTTAGATGGAAGATGCACATGCCCGAGAATCCCACTCCAGGTAAATTCCCAGAGAAACTCTCCCACATATGTTAAAAAGAAGCTGTGTCCTAGAATGTGAGTAGCAATGGTGTTTGCAACGGAGCTGGAGACAACGCACGTGTCCGCGAGCAGGATGACGGATGCACTGCAGCACGCTTACTCGACGGTGCAGCCCACACTGCGGAGATGGCTGGCCTAGAATGACAGCCCACGCGGATCGTCTCCCAAACAAAATAACAGGGAGACAAAAAGAAAACTGAAGAAAAATAAGACACTACTTAAGCTTTAAAACAATGCTATGTCTTACTTAAGAATATAAATGTATGAGGAAAAGGAATAAAGAACTGTTTAGGACTATCACCCAAACCCAAAAGCAGGTTGCCTCTCAGAGGGGGAGACTGGCGAGGGCTGGGGGGAGCGCCGGGGTCTCCAGGGAATTCCAATATTTTATTTCTTTGCTGGGGCACAGCTGCAAGGATGTTCTTCCTCTCTTTTCGTAAGGGGTACACAATGCATAATAGTTTTAAAAGAAGATATGGTATGAGAAGATACAGTCTCAGCCGAAAAAGGCAAGATATGCAAGTTTATACAAGAGAATTCCATGTACCTGTGTATAAAAATAATATATATAACATGTATATACACACATACCAAAATGTCCACAGTTATGACCTCCAGGCATTTCGATTATCAGTCATATTCATTTTCTTCTTCTCACATTTATGCACTTCTAAATTACATACACTACTTCTATCATCAGAAAAAAGTGTAATTGAAATATTTAAAATTTAACACTTGTATCCTTTTGGGTCTTTGACTTGTGTTCTAGTCATAGCTTCAGGTTAAACTGCAAGTTTTCTGGGGGCTCTCAGCAAATGTCCATCCAAGTCAAACTCTGATACTGTGGAAGCATCTATGAAAGGCTCTTAATTACGAGGTAATCTTCCCCTTTGAGACAAAAACATAGTGCTCAGAATTGGTGAAAAATGCCTATTAGTAGTTATCAGTCTTAGAACAGCCATTTATTGAGAAAGGAGACAAGTGTGTGTGTTGTGGGGGGAGGAAAATGCTGAAGTCAGTCACTTTATACCCCGGTGCTTCCCCAGAAACGCTTCTAGGAAATGTGCACGGACGGGTTAATAATCAGTACTCTACTTCTCAACTTGGCTTTGTTTTTCTCTAGCACCTCTTCTTCAAAAGGCTTTCACACGTGACAGAAGACTTTAGAACACTCCAGGCCACCACTGTTTGAGGTGTGAAGTCTGGGACCCACCTCCTGAGTGTCACTGAAGTCTGGCGTGAGGAGCTGGGACGGAGGGGAGGTTACACACAGAGGCCAGGACTCAGACAAAGAAATCCCCCGCGTGCACTTGTTCAGCACAGACTCTGCCTTTCAGAATCCTGTTTCAGAATATGTAGGTCACACACACGAGCAGAATAATAGGGTTCAGTTAGCTGTGCTTATAAACTGCAAAGTATTTCCAGCGGGATGAAAATGTATCATGCATAATTGAGCAAGCGCTGCTTTGCTTTCAAATCCCCTCTAGTGATATCTAAGACTCAGAGCCTGGGAAAACTGACAGCATTTTCCTCTCATTTGTCTGGGGTTCCCCCTTCTCTTTGGCCTGAGGTGAGCTCTCAGCCCGGTGTGCGTAGACAGTGGCTGCTAGGAACTTGGCAAACCATCACATTGCGCCTATTCTGAACGTCAAGGATGGGCGAGATGTGGCCACCTTGTGCTGTCTGGGTAGACTTAAGAGTTCCAGTTAAAGAATAAGATGGGGGTGGAATGGAACTCAAGATTTTTATGAACGCTGGTGATACACCGATTTGTAAAATGTGATGCTATGTTTATTTTTCAACACTTTATTGAAGTATAACAAATACAGACAATTGTGAAAATCATTAATATATACCTCAATACATTTTCACAGGTGGCACTGGGTTTTAAGTGAGGATATATGCAGATAAGGTAGCAGGTCGTCTGTCATTTGGTCCTCAAGTGAAAACACAGGCTCCTTAAAGCCACAGCCCTGGAGCCTGAGCCGAAGCTGAGGACAAGGCACCGCAGAGCGCAAGGCCGCGCGGCTAGCCCAGGATGCTCGTGCAGCCTACCCGAAAACCTATCTGCGAAACTGTCCTCGGCAGAGTCTCAGCACTGAATGCCAAGCCAGCTGGAGCAGCCACGGCACCCTGCAGACCCCAGGTCTTTGAGGGCCAGCTCCTGCCCAGCCCCCATGTCTCTTCTGGGTCCCTCCAGCTTGGGCCCTGGACTGGGGGCCTGCTGGAGAGCGGGGTGGTGAGAGAGGTGACCTGAGTCGTGTGCAGCTGCTGCCCAGGGTGGGCGGGGTGAGGTGGGAGCACGACCTGTCTGTCCCTGCTCTTGCTGGATGTCCCTGCAAGGCATCTCTGGCTGCCCTTCCCCGACGTTCTTTCTCCTCCTTCCCTAGCAGTCTGGATGTGTAGAGCCAAGTGGCAATGTGCCTTCCGAGCCTGTGATGACAATCTGGAGGGCAGATGCTGAAGGGGGCAAATATTCCACCTCTCTCTACTCCCTAACTCAGGTTCTGGGTGAAGAGAAGTGGTAGGAAGCAGGAAAGGCAGACGGAAAGTTCATGAATAATGAACCAACAAATAAACAAATACTGCACCCATCATGGGCCAGGCCCCAGAATGTCACTGAGGGCACCTGAGGCATGATTGTGCATTACCCTAAAATGTCATCTGTAACAGATACAAGAGTGCTCCCCCTCATCCTCCCTGTCCTGGCTCCCAAAGGCTTTCCATGGTCCTTGCTAGGATGGCTGCCCCAGGTGCCCACAGACAGCCAATGCCTGGGCACAAATACCTGAGCGTTCTTGCCCCTGGATCAGAGCATCTCGGGTGTGGGCACCACTGCCCAGAGCTCCCTGTGGGAAGGAGTGGACATTCCCCTTCACGGGTCTTCCCTGGATGCTGCGGTTTCCTTTGCCCTTCTTCCCTCCCACTCCCCAGCAATGGGTCTTCCTGGGGATGCTCTCTAAGAAATCCCTTTGACATCCTGTCTCAGGGTCCACTGCTGGAAAACCCAAACTAAGACAGTAGTCTTTTGACTCTTCATAAAAATTTTCTATGCTTTGACTTTAATTCTTGAGTCTCAGAAAATGAATCTTAAACAAATTCCTATTGTTGAGGCGTGGTATGTGATCTCTAGCCACAGTTTAATCTGGGGAAGTCTGCTAGTTTCACTTTGTTACTGATTTTCATGGAAACTCTGCCTCAGGGCAGAGTTACAAGATGTGTGATATTGAAAAGGAGAGAATCTATTACCCACACAATCATTTTAACCAAATTGTCTTCTGAGGTGTAATCCAGCGTCCTTCAAAATTTGAGAAAGAACTTGATTTCTCTGTCCTCACTGTTAGTTCACTGAGAATGAATCCCCGATGGTAAAGGAAGAGGGCTAGGAGATGTGTCCCCAGACAAGGCTCAGCCCTGAGCCTCACAGGGCTGTGTCTGCGCTGTCCCCGACACCCCTTTGCCAGGCCCTGCCTCTCCAGCCTCCCACCCCCCTCTCTGCTAGACAGGCAGTGAAGCGGGGTGCCCTTCCAGCCCTGCACTCCCTTGTGCCCTCTGATCCATCCCCTGTGCCACTGGGAGCTCAGAGGGGACCCAGAAACAATTGATGTTCATGTGCTGACCTCCCTTCTGTAGAGTAGCCCATGCAATCCATGAAATTCATGAATTTTAAAAGATCGGGGCTAAATGGGTAAGATGACTTTATCTAAATCCCTGGTTCTTAAAGGGTATTCTTTTTGTTGTTGCCAGGAAAGCCTTTGACTTGGGCTCTGTGGGGATGATCTGGAGGTGGGTGGATCGGCCCAGAAAAAGTAAAAGCGGGGAGAACTCCTGCTGCTAACTCTAGCAGCAACCATCCCAGAAGAAAGAGCACCGTCAGCCAGAATCACCACATTTTATTTTATCTTATTATTTTATTTTATTTTACTTTATTTTACAAACAGAGTCTCTCTCTGTCACCCAGGCTGGAGTGCAGTGGTGCCATGATAGCTTGCTGCAGCCTCGAACTCCTGGGCTCAATCAATCCTCCCACCTCAGCCTCCCGAGTAGCTGGGACTACAGGTCATACCAAAATAAGCAAGGAATACCTGGGTTTTAGTCTCCTTAAATTTGGATTTTTTTATATGAAAGAACAAAAAAGAGAAAAGGGTGGTACAAACCTCCCCCTGCCCCCATGGACCCATGGGTTAAGGGTCATGGACAAGAGTGAACTGCCTCTTCTCCCTTTTCCTGCCACTGTTTGTTTAGGTGAGATCCCTTGGCAGGTCAGTGGGCTAGCAGGGGGCAGGGTCCCATAAACATCTGTAATTTAGTTACCCCACTGCAGGGTAGTCGTGACTGTGTACCCGATTTTGCTCCAATATGCTATGTTGGGTTAGAATCCACTGCACCCAATATTCACCACCTAAAGGCTGGCATTTGAGGACTAATTTATTCTATTTCAAGGCACTAGCTTCTCCCAGAACCAAATGGTGTTGGAGGTGGAAACACTCCCACTGTGGAAGGCAGCAGCTGCGCGACAACGGAAGATGCAGGAAATGAATGCTGTTCTCAGTGGCTCTCGGACAGCCCCGGCTGCTGCCCTTCCATGTGTGGAGGTGCTGCTGGGAAGTGGCCGTCCAGCCAGGGAAGACATGCCCCAGTTTCCTTTACATCTGGAGAAGGCTGTGGAACTAGTCCTTGCCCAAGGCATGAGCAAAAGTGAGGTGTATTGTTTCTGGCCAGCTAGTGGGCTTCTCTCAGGCTCCTCCTCCCCATCTGGTGCTACCTGCCAAGGCCCACGGCTACTTGAGAGCTTCGTGTTGAAGACAGCAGAGCCTCCACTGGCCTGAGTCCCTGAACGACTGCATGGATCCACTGGGGCCTCGCAGGATAAGGAAGCAGACTTCTATCGTGTTAAGTCCCTGAGATTCAGGGTTTACCTATTACAGCAGTTGGTTTTACTTTAATACTCAAGCATTCCCATTCCCAGAAGATTTTAGCTTCATTGTAGTGGCCATCTCAGCCAGAGATGTGCCCCTTGACTGCTTCACTGAATACATAGTCTGCACTGTTACTCTGTGACGATGGAGCACGGTACATCCCTAGAGCCTTGCTGCTCAAGGTGTGGTCCACAGACCAGCAGCAACAGCATCCGCTCAGCATCACCTGAGCTTTTAGTAATGCTGAGTATCCAGCCACACCCCGGAACTGCTGAATTGGAATCTGCCTTTTCATTAGATCCTCAGGTGATTGTTGTACACATTAAAGCTGGAAAAACAGTCACAAGCACGGAGGTTATTCTCTTTGCCAGTTGAAGCATCTCCTAGTGCCTTTCCCACCATATAAACTGAGGTGAGTCCATGAGTCTGTCTATCTCTACAAGCTTTAGAAATCGGTGGCTGATGCCTCAGTTGATAAGCGAGATTATTTGGGCTCTAGGCATGAGTAGGACCTCAGAGAGAAGTGGCAAATTGGCCAGTAGGAGAAGCAGGATTTCAGAGGCCACTAAATCGTGCTTTGTAAGGAAATAACACCAGCTGTTGTGATTTTACACTTGGAAACTTTCTGTTGAGTTTTCATACTTAGCCTTTGTGATGTTACAACTTGCAGCAAATTCCTTATAAGTGTTTTTGTTTGTTTGTTTGTTTTGGAGTACATGTGACACATTCCCTAAAAGTTGACTTTTCACAGAGGGAAACATTTTGGAAGGTAGTGTGTAGTGTCAGGTAAAACTGTACTCCTGACACCCATACGTGCTACTTTGAAGTGCATGTTCTACCTTCAGATTATTGTATCGGCTCAGACTGTTTGTTAAATAACTGGCAACATAATGATTAGAAGGTATTTCTTTCGTTTTTACGTACGTCCCTGGTTTACAAGAAGAAAAGTATTTCCTTTAGCATCTCCAAATTACTAATTTTCTCCATTCTCTTCACCTATTTGTCCACCGTTTTTTCTTTTAATCCTGTCCATAATTTGATATCTGGATCCCCAAATCATCACAAAGTACCTGAAGTTACTAACTCTCCAACCCAACATACAGACAGCCACCAAACCCCACGGTGGTGGGACCATTGTTTTATGGGCCCCTTTCTGGAGGCAGTTTCCTCTGTCATCGTTCCGTAGGCTCTCAAAGGGTCTTTGAGAAAAGGCTCATCTTCTAGAGCATGATGACTTTTTTTTCACTTGTTATAGCCTGAACATCAGTCTTTGGATAGTAATTGTTGTGATTTTTATGATTAACATATTTGGCAGCTCATCCATTTATTCATTTGCTTACTTATTCATGCAACAGACCTTTATGAGTTTGCTGCATGTCATTATTAGACTTTACTAATGGCTGCCAAAAAGGGCAAGAAATCTTGCTGGAAGATAGCACCAAAGAGCTGATAGGAAAATAATAGGAAGTGTGAATTAATCTCCTTCCTAATGCTTAGGGGTGACCCAGAGAGTTAAAGAGAGAAAAGAAGGCATGAAGAACAAGTAAGGGTTGTATTCCTCTTCAAGTCTGATGTACAGGAGACCCTCTTAACCCACCTCCACTCAACAGGCTGGCTGGACTAATCAGCCCCCACTCTCCATTGCCCTAGACAACACACTAACAGGGGTCCAGAACTGGGTTTATGGCTGAAACATCCTGCACAGCACACCCAGGAATGTCTGCTCCTGCTTGCTGAATCATATGCGTTCTACAAGCAAGTTGTGTCTGTTCCCAAACTCATTTATGTCCTTTCTTAAAGTTGTTCTTAAAATGTAAGCTCTTGACATTGTACAATTTGCTTAGACATTATCTCAATCAATGAAATGGGAGTACAAAAGGGAAGAGGATGGCCAGGCACGGTGGCTCACGCCTGTAATCCTAGCACTCTGGGAGGCCGAGGCGGGTGGATGGTTTGAGTTCAGGAGTTCAAGACCAGCCTGAGCAAGAGTGAGACTCTGTCTCTACTAAAAACAGAAAGAAATTAGCTGAACAACTAAAAATATATAGAAAAAATTAGCCGGGCATGATGGCCGCATGCCTGTAGTCCCAGCTACTTGGGAGGCTGAGGCAGGAGGATCACTTGAGCCCAGGACTTTGAGGTTGCTGTGAGCTAGGCTGACACCAGGGTGCTCTAGTCCGGGCAACAGAGTGAGACTCTGTCTCAAAAAAAAAAAAAAAAAAGGAAGAGAATGATTGCTTGAATGAAAAGGAAATTGAATGCTTTGGAAAGAATCACTAGCTCTAACCCTCCATAGTCATAAACTCACATTTACAAGTACAGCACATTACAAACAGACACAGTCCAGAGTTGTTTTTTAAAAGGTCAATTGTTAAAAATTTTCAAAAGGGGGTTAGGATAAAGGTTAAGGTAAGTCACAACATAGGCCAATAACAAGAAGAATCGGTTCATAAAAGAAGCCTCTTTATATAACTTAAGAGGCTTAAAAAGTTCATCATAAGTAGTTATCAAATAAATGCAAATCAAAACTAGAGTTTGCTGTTTCATATAAAATTATCAGATGAAAATTAAAATAAGACTCAGCTCTACGAAGGATAATATGAGGGTCATTTTCATTCACTCTTGAAATGAATCTGTACTGGAAAAAGTTTCCTTAAAAGCAACTGATACATGTGTAGCAAGAGCCCTGAAAACTAGTAATTTCTTTAAACCCAGTGATCCTATTTCCGGTAACTTATTCTAAATAAATAATTAGATATCTGGTCAAAGATGTATGTGCCAAGACAGTCATCACAGCATTATCACAGCAAAGGATCTGAAGTCACCCAAATGTGCTAAATAAGGAGAAACATGTATGTGTGTATAAACATGTATTCCATATCTATACACATTTATCTACATATATGCATATGAATACTATATATACATACATATTTCTCAAATATGTGTATGGAAATTACATAGTCATTAAACATTGGATACTTGAACAACGGTAAAAGATATGTGAAACTGCTCCTTTTATAATTTTAAGAGAAAAAAGAAGTTTATGAATTTATATATACAAAATGACATGATTTTTAATTTAGAAATTACTCTGTAGATTCATATTTGTAAATTGGAAGAAAAGTAATAAGGAAATACACCAGAATGTTGACTAGGATGTTTAGATTATTTTTCTTTTTATATATTTTCATTTACTTTTCTAATTTTTCACAATAAATACATGTATTATATTTAAGAGAAAAAGATTTTATTTTTTAAAATGTGCTAACAAAGCAAAATGTTTCTCTCTCTCTCTCTCTCACATACACACACACAAGCACACATACACAGGCATTCTAGGAACAGCTGGGTGCTGCTTCCTAATCCAAAATACCCTGGTATTTAAAAATAGCAGGTGTCTGAAAAAGGCTAATTTCACTGCTGGGAACACTGGGTGACTCTAATCTGGGTGACCACACAATTTCACAAATATTTCCAAAGGCCTTTTCCAGATTAATTTCACTTTCTATAAAGAAAAACATGTATGACTGGGCTTACAAAACAACACATTTAAAGCCAAATATTGAATGGCTGAATAATTTGATGCTATCTTCTATTTCATTGGCATTGCAGTCTTTTTTTTTTTTTTTTGAGACAGGGTCTCACTCTCTTGCCCAGGCTAGAGTGCCGTGGCGTCAGCCTAGCTCACAGCAACCTCAAACTCCTGGGCTCAAGCAATCCTGCCTCAGCCTCCCGAGTAGCTGGGACTACAGGCATGTGCCACCATGCCCAGCTAATTTTTTCTATATATATTTTTAGTTGTCCATATATTTGTTTCTATTTTTGGTAGAGATGGGGTCTCACTCTTGCTCAGGCTGGTCTCGAACTCCTAAGCTCAAACAAGCCACACGCCTCGGCCTCCCAGAGTGCTAGGCATGGGCCACTGCACCCGGCCGCATTGCAGTCTTAAATTCCACTGATCCTCCTGGCTGGACCGTCCAAGCCTTGAGCCTGTTCCTTGTGAATGACGAGACCCCATCCATGGTCCTAATGACTTTAACTGGCACCCTGGGATAAAAATGCCTTGTTGTGCTTCTCAGAATTAAACTCAGCCTAGAGTTAATAATAAAGTACTAGGATGATTTGTTTCTACTTAAAAACTAACACATCACCAAATAAGAAATTTACCAAAAAGTGCAGATGGATTTGAAAATGTCTACAAATTCAATAACTGCAAAACTTCATCTGTGAATCTCATAATTAATCTTGTTTCTAATTAAGCAACCCAGAAAGCAGCTGAGTGTTCCTTCCAATCAACATCACCTGATTACTTACAGTTCCTTTGTTCAGTTATCCTGGTTTTTCCAAACACAGCAGTCTGGTACATTTGGGATGATTATTTGGAACGATTACACACTAGAGAATGAAAAATGGGTGAATGGAACATAGATTCATCTTTAATTCAGAATTCCAAAGATCACAACTTCCACATATCCATGCAGAAAATATATTGTTTTTAGAAATAGAAATACCAAAAATTGTTCTTTTTTAAATGAAGTTAAACTATTGTTTAATATAATATTCTTTTTTTCTTTTTATTTCAGGATATTATGGGGGTACAAACATTTTGTTTACATGTTATGACTTTGCCTCACCCAAGCCAGGATTAGAGGCATAATATTCAAAAGTATAAAACAATTCTTAACAAAATTTCTCCTTACAAAATAACAATTTAAATCAGGTAATCAGTAAAAGCTGGTAAATTTGATTCAATAAAAAATTAAATTAGAAAAAATCATGCCTGCCTGTTACCTGTTCATGGAACTGGGAAGACCACTTGCCTTTTTCTCTGGGAAGGACGTGGGGGCTTTAGAACACCATATGTTTATTTGAAGTCAAAAATGGGTCATAGCTGCCAAAAAAAAGCCAGGGTGATATTAAGCTGTATTAATCAAAGTACAGTGTCCGTGGCAAGGGTGATAATAGTCCCTTTGTTCTGTGCACTTGTTGGAGCGCGGCCCATCTGGGGCACTGTAGCAGCTCTGACAAATGAGGCTGCCCGGGCAGGGGACCTGGCGTGCTGGGCTGCCTGGAAGGCAAGTCAAATGACGAGCAGATGCCAGGGCTGGAAGAGGCCAGGGGATGTGGGGTGGCACGTGACCCCTGTACTCCAGCCTATGAAGCGCTGTCGTGGGAGAGGCGGATTCCACTGACCCTGTGGCTTCAAAAGCAGAACTAAGAGTCAGAAAATGGAATCGACGAGGAAGAAAATTTCAGCCCCCCAAACAGGCCTTGCAGCTGTTAGGGCGAAGGGGCGATCTGGGCCCCCATAGGTGTTAGGGTGCGCCACGCTGGGCTCTCAGAACTGCAACTTTGAGGGGTTTTGATTCTGGAAAATCATTTATTCTTATGAGAAAAGAAATACAAGTGTTTATTAGTGGTGAAGGGACCTTTAAAGGTCTTCTGCTATAATCTCCTCACCTTACAAAGGAGAACAGCTTGACCCAGGGCGATTACCATGAAATCACACACAAGCGAGAGCTCGTGGCAGCGATGGAGACTGGGACTCACCTCCTCTGATTGCTAAGGCAGTATTCTTGCAAAACCACATAGCTTGACTGTTTTATTTTCATTGAAAATAGACAATATTTGTATCTCCACCTGGAATGTTGATATGCGACATGGGTTGAATTGAGGATGAACAAATTCTGTGAGCCTTTAATATATGTGATACTCAGCTGCAAAATGTGAATTAAAGATAAATTATACTAACCCCTGATGTTGAAGAGTTTATCTTCCAGTCAGAAAAACAGAGAAACTGTGGACTAGTGCAAATAATCCCATTGTGACGCAATTTATGAGTCAAATAGTCGGTTTGGAAGCCACATGCCGTAGGAAATCTGAGGAGGAGAGGCCAGGCTGCAGTGGAGGGGACACATAGGACTCAAAGACTGAGTAACGTGCAAAGAGCACAGGTGCAAGGGGGAGGTGTTTGCAGGAGGGAAGGTTGTGTCTGGGTGACATGGACAGGCCACAGCCAGGCCCTATGGCACGCACCTCCTTCCACTATCGTTGGACAGTCCTGAGGTCATTAGGTAAAAATGTTCTTTAGTAAGGAGTTAATCCACAAATAGATGGCCAAAAGGGACACCTCAGAGTGGGTTTTCCACATCCGGCCCCTCCAATGTGGACCCCTTCAGAAGCTCCCAGGCCACAGGAGCTGGGCATTTGTTGCCAGGATGGTTTGGACATCACACTGGGACCCTCCAGGGCCTACAGACAACAGTGTTCAACTAAGGAAAGTGGCTGGCACATAAAAAATAAGTTCACGTTGCCCAGACTCAATCAGGTGAGAGATAAGGGTTTTCGGTCATCTGAAAAAGAATCTCTGCAGGATGTTTTTACAGGGATTCAGAAGCTCAAATTGACAGTCTTGACCCTTCCTGGCAAAAATGTAGAACCCACCAGGGTATGATACCCAACTACCAAGTGTAGCCAAAGGAAGGCAAGTAGTATGCCTTGTTTAGCTAGAGATTTTTCACAAAAAACAAAAACAAGACAAAATACACACACAAAGAAAGAAATTTTTCTTACCATCAAGGCAAAGTAGAGAATAAAATGACACAATCTAAAAGTCAGAGCAAATAGAATGACAAGAAACTATTGGATATTTTCTTTGCCAGGGTTTTTCTCTCTCCTTGAATATTTAGAATGAGAGCAGCACAGTGAGATTGAGACTACACAAGCTGCCTCTTATGTGGTTCATTTTCTTTCTTCCAATCTGAGGAGACAGTGATCACCCACAATCCTTCATCATGAAGCAGTAGTCGCAGGAAGCGCAGCTTTGTGTACACATTCCAGTTGATTTTCAGAACAGATCGTGGGGTGTCTATAAAATAGCTGCAAGCTAGAAGGAAATTCTTGCAAATGAATAACAAACAACTCCAGGTGCTCAAATGAGGAACATTCCCTCAGATGCTACTGCCCAGATGAGCTTGGGGTTTTTTTCCAGGCAAAGTTGGTATTTTCAGTTCTGGGAACAAATTTAAAAAAACAACAAAAAAGAATAAGGTCTTGTTTATACCCCCGCCCGGTTCTTTGCTGGGGTCTGAAAGGGGTGACTGTGGAAGGCTACAGTTTTAGGGACCCTGAGCTTCTTGAGAACAGCACTTTTCTCCCTGTTTCAAAGCACTTGTTTGTGTTTATGTCCAAACAACACAGTGGTGGTTTATTCAGTGACAATCAAAATTGCGGTTTCTGAAGGGTCCTGACTCCAGGGAGAGAGAGCTCCATTGTAGTCCTCTGTCCACATGCCTGACTGCTTTGAGAGAAAATTAATGACTTTGGAGACTGACATTTCTGAAAACCCAGAAACAGGGGCAATTTCCTGTTTTTGCTGATCAGTAAACACTGGTGTGAGATTTCTGTATTGCAGATGAAACTGTGCTGCCACAAGGATGCCACTTTACCACGCCTGGGACAGAGGCTAACCCAAGAGGTGCAGGAGGGGAGGTTTGGCTTCCTAAGTATTTGCTGCATTGCATTTTCTCCCAATGATGCGCTGTCCCAGTTACTGCTTCCCAGCGTTCTGGAAGACACATCCCACCTGCTCATGCCCAAGGAGCTGGAGCAAACGCTGCATCCTTCATTGCATGGACTGAGCTGCAGCCTGAGACATCGCAGGGGAGGAGACAGCGAGGCAGTGGGTTAAGGCAGCGGCGCCTAAATGAAAAATTCACTAGACTTGGCGTCAGGAAACCTGAGTGCGAAACAGTGCCTGGCACGCAGCAGATGTTTAATTCAAACAAAATAATGTCAACAAAACCTCACATTTTTAGAGGAAAACAAACAAAATACCAAACAGAATTACTCAAGTAAGAATCAGCTTCCCTCCTACGAGATGTTTCCTTTTTGTTCAGTTTTTCCCAATTTTGAAAACACAACACTGCAGCCTTTCTCTTTGCGGGCCAATCAGCATGGGCTTCTCTGGTCACCGTCTGGTCTCATTTTAGTTTCATCAGGAATAAACCCGAGTTCAAAGCCGGACTCTGCCACCATCCAGCTGCGTGACTCAGGACGCTAACTGCCCTCTGGTGCAATGTCGACAGTAAACACCTACCAGGTGGGCCTGTGGAGGGCCACTGAGCCAATGCGCAAAATGGTGCCTTCTGACTACGATGTGCTGCGCACATAGGAGCTCTTCTACGAAACCGTGAAATGTGGGAGTGGAGGGAGGGAAAGGCCTGCCCAGGTGTGACGGCTCCCTGTGAGCAGAGAAGGTGGCGCACGCCTCACGGCTGTGGTGGCCCCCTCGGGAGGAGAGATCAGCCAAGGGACTCGGTCCTTTCCCAGCCCTCCCTGGGCCTTTATTCCCAGGACATCTCGTCCCAGGGCTTGTCGTTCAAACCGACTTTACTTGCCAGGCCTTGAGAAACACATTGTGCTACACATGTGGCTGCTATAAGGAGAGGTTCCACCAGGATGGTTTCCAACTCCCGCATCCACAGAGACCCCCAGGGAATCAGGGAAGGGCCCCTCCCCGCTGCCCTGCAGCTCACGAGGAACGTGCACCCTGCAGTCCCTCATCTGCTCTAGCAGAAGCACTGGCGTTGCCTCCGAGCCTGCCAGGGTCTGTTTTGGGAGCAGAAAGCCCACCCAGGCTGTGAGCACGCCCAGGTGCTGCACACCCTCAGTGTCCTCAGGGACCTGCGCCTTAGCAGGTGGCTCTGAGGACACAGAGAATTTGCTCAGAAAGCAAAATTCTGTTATCACAGTCTGTAAAAGCTGCTGGAGAAATTATTTGGAGAAGTTGTCTTTTAATCATGGAGCCTTCCATTTTCCTTGTCTTTAAAATCGACATCACAGTCTTGACTGCTTCCCTCAGAAGAAGTTATTGGTCCAGGCTTAACTTTCCCTTTAAACAAAAAAAAAAAAGAAGAAGAAGAAGAAGAAGAAGAAGTCATCGGCATCCAGTGAGAGGCAGGGACGTGCCCCAGGGCCTATGAGGGGCTGTGTAGATGCTCCAGGTCACTCTCGTTGCCACACAGAGCTGAGGTTGCAGGCTGGGGTCCCTCTCCAGATGAGCAATTCCTGGACGGCAAAGTTGGGGAGAGGGATCTTATGCAGCTTTTGGTTTCCTTTTCCTGGCACATGCCTGCTACCCAGGAATCAATATTGAATGATGAGTAATGGAATCCATGGGTAGATATGACTATTGTCATATCTGAAGACAGAATCCAAACAGCTAGCAAGCTGATGTCCTTGTCAATCAAAAGGGACAGGGGGAATTGCTGCAGTCAGTATGGCTCTTTAACTGTGCACCTACTATGTGCAGAGAATATTACAGAAAATAAAAAAGGCCTTCACCAGATTTTCCTTGTACAGTTGAGGCATAAATTTTCCAAAAATAGCTTTTCTAAAGCATTTCTCTCACGTTAGTTTCTCACCAGGGCCTTGGAGAAAATATTTCTATACAGTGTAAGGGACGGGAGAGAGGCAGCTAAGAGAGAAAAGGAGACACTGGAACTTACTTATCTAGTGAAGGATCTATTTTAAGACTCCCTGGGACTAGCTGAGGCTGCCTCTCATCGGGCTCCCGCACACCTGACTTGTCCTGGGAAACAAGCGTGGCCTGCTCTTTTCTGCCAGCTGTGAGATTGTTGGCATTTGTTCTGCATAAGGACGCACCCTGATTTCGGCAACAGGTATGTAAACAGATCAATGGTATGACAAATGCCACAATAAATTTTGTGTCTTCAAGCCAGGCTATTAAGGGCAGCAGGGAACTGTAACATCTCTCCACACCTATGAGATCATTGATCTCTAGTGCCCAGATGATGGATAAAAACCATAATGTTTATGATGGGGCAGAAAGGACTCTGCAGTCTTGCTAAAATGAGTCCTGGCAGTGACCCGTTCCCAGTCTGCTGAGGAGGTCTGTGCCAGAGTGGAGAACATTATTGATCTATTTGGAGAGAGTGTGACTTTCATTTATTTTAGGTCCTTAGCTATTTATCTTCAGGCCTGGCCCAGGGCCAGTAAGAGAGGGACTGATACCTAATGATTAGGAAGCGTTTCGCACAGCGAGGGCTCTGAGGTCAGCCCCAGCCTCTGCCTCTCCACTTTCTACTTGCATGTTGGAAAATCTCTCAAATCTCTGGGTTTATCATTGTGAAATGGAAGGGGTAAGGAGCCTTGCACATGGTGCAGATTTGTTCAATCAATAGAATGCAATGATTCTGGGGTGTTGAACATCCCAGAGGGGGCAGCTATATGGTCCGGTGCAGTGGGTCTTGGGCTTTAGGGTACATGGACATCACACGAGGGCTTATTGAAACACAAAGTGCCAGCCCCTCCTTCTCGGGTTTCTGGTCCAGCAGGTCTGGGGTGGGGCTGAGAATCTGCATTTCTAACAAGTTCCCAGGTGATGTCTGAGCTACTACTCCAGGAACCATGCTTTAAGTACCCCAAGTCTAGTAGGTTTAGTGACACTAGAGTTGGGGGATGTGATCTTGGCCAAGGTCCTTATCCTCCCCAAGCCCCAGATTCCATGTCTGTAAAATGGGAATAATTACCCAGCTGCCTCATAGGATGGTTGTGAGAATCAAGTGAGAAATTGCGAGCAAAGCCCAGGGCCCAGCTTGTATTCAGAGCTCCATATGGTTTGTTGCTCTCCTCTACCATTCCAAAGAAGTTAGAAGGCCAGGGAATTTTAACCACTTTTATGCCCACCGTGGAGTTCAAGTACTGTTCCAGAATTAGGTGAGTGAGGGGTGAGTGAGAAGGAACCCAAGTCAGGGTCTGTCTGATTGGTGAGGTTTAGGATAAGCAGAAGATCAGACACCAGGCAGGAAGACGAAAACCAGGAAGGTGGGATTCCCTGGGACCCGGTAAGGTGCACAGTGAGAGTCTGTGGGGACAGAGCCCTGTGTTGGCAAAGGACCATGGCCTGAGGGGGCAGGAGGCTGGGAGCCCATCCCAGCCTCACTGCAGATCTGCTGTGTGACCTCGGCTTCCCTTGACATCTTGAGGATGGAATTTCCTCAATCACGGAATGAAGAGGTTGAACCGGATGACCTCTTCTGCCTCTGAAGTTCTAAGAATCAAACATGGGGAGAATCCAGCTGGAGCAGGGAGTGCAGGGTGGGGAGGGAGCAACCCTGGGAGGTGGAAGGAGATGGCGTGAGAGACGGGAGAGGGCCCTGGGAGAGGACAATGTGCCTGGGGTGGTGGTGGGGAAAGGACACTGATGGGGATGGCAGAATGGGAAACTTCTTTGCAATTTGCCAAATCTCTGCTCACTTGAGGGCAACCTCCAGGGGGAAGAAAGGAGCACACTGTCCTGTCTCAGGCCTGAATTAGGCTGAATTTCACAAATGGCGCCCAAGTTTAGTGGGTCCTCGAGCTTGGTGTAGCTAAATGCAAGATACCTGGAAGCCTGCCAAATAACTGGGAAGTGAGAAGGGCCACAGGGACCACACACTGATCAAATGTCAGCAAGAGAATGATTCTTGTGCTACAAGAATAAAGGAAAAGGCCCGAGATTCTGGTAGTCCTTGGTGATTTGCCCAGTCCCTGTAAAGCCTGCACCATCCCAGAAGTCCCTGAAGACTTAGTTAAATTCGTGTTCAGACACCACTAGCAGTTGAGATGTAACTAGTCTTAAAAAAAAGAGTAGGGCTTTTTGAAACATGTTCTTACTGCAGTGTCAACTTTGCCTTTTCTTTAAAAAAGAGACGGGCATGCAACATGATGGGGTAGTAAATGCACAAGCCAGGGTTTTCTGATGAATAGAGTTCTAAAGGGCTCTGAATTTTGTCTTGGTAACTTTTCATCCTCCAACCTCAAGTCATGGGGAGATGATAATAAGGGATCTTTGGGGAAGAAACAGGACTAAAGGAAGATTTTCTTCTGGTTCAGACGGAAACCAGGTTTCAGTTGGGCTGAGTATTTCCTCCTGGGAACTTAAGTGGCTGAAGGGCCCCGGGATGAGGGACAGTCTCACCTGGAGGGGAGGGGCAGATACTGGGCCAGGGGAGGTGGCTGGTAGTGCTCCCAACAGGGCCATGAGGGACATGGATCAGGACAAGGTGAAACCAGCACTGCAGGTAACAGAAAGTGCTGGGGGCCAGGGCAGGCGGGGGTCGTTGATTTCCCTACCCCTTTGCTACCACAGCTCTCCTTGGACTGACCCTATCTCGAGAGCAATAGCTCACCTTTCATATGCTCTCGCATGTGTATTATAAACTCGTTAGGCCCTCAGAACGGTGCTATCTCTATTATTCCTATGTCACAGACAAGGAGCTGGAGGAACAGAGGGGCGAGGGGACTTGTTTAAGGCCCCTCGGCTGGGCAGGGGCAGGCTTGCTCCAGGACCTCTGCTGTGAGCCACCAAGCTGGACTCTCGCCCTTCCAGGTAGAACTTCTTGAGCAGGTCAGCAGGTGGGGTCAGCACAGCCAGCAGAGAAGAGAGAAACGCACATGGCTCGGACCTCTCTCCTTCCCTCTTGGCCTTTAGGGATGAGGAAGCCCTTGCAAGGTGAAGTGAAGTGCAGAGTGTCGGGATTGTCCCTAGAGGAAGCTCTTGATAGCAATCCATTCATCGGCAGACATTTTTCATGCAGAGCAGGGGGACCTGTCAGGGAGATGACGGCGAAACAGAGCTGGTAGGAAAACACTCAGGAGCAGCCAGGGGCTGGGGTGCAAGAAGTGGGTGGGCAGCCTGTTGAAAAGAAAGTCAATCAATATCTCCCTGGAAGCATCTGCCTGCACTGGGCATTTTATCCAGCAGATTAAACAGAGAGAGGCTTTCTTAATGAGTAGCGCAGAGGTGGACTCAATCTATCCCTGCTGGGTTAACCTTCGCCGGGTTTTAGAGGCGGGAAGGTTGAGAGCCCACCTGGATAGGAAGTGACAAAAGGTGAGGCCGTGTGTGCTGGGTTTTACAGCCAGACTGCCTTTCCTCCTGGAATGATCTGTGTGTGTGTGTGTGTGTGTGTGTGTTATGTACATGTGACTCTGTGCATTTATCTCTCTCTCACTTTCTCTCCTTGTCTATTTCTCTGCAGTGGGGACCCTTCCCCATCTCTCATCTCTGTTTCTGTGCTTTCTAGAGCACCACCAACTCCTGTGTTTATACTTCAGACCAGTTTCTCATAAGCAATTCTACCTCAAAGTGTCTAAAACCCAGTCCTGTTAATCATATCTCCTCAAATGTCCATCAAACTCCTACCGTCCCATTCCCCTTTTCGGGATCCCAGAGCAGACGTTTCCCACCTCCCTTCCAAATGGCCTTGGGGATCCTCCATCCCCCTCCCAGCCCCCTGCAAGGCCAGCTCAGTCACTCCAGTCCCTCCCCTTCATGGCAGCATCCCATTAGTAATCCTCCCCTGCCCAGTTCGCCTGTTCCTAAGTGTTCAGATGAGGCAGCTGGGATGGTGTGTCTATTGTGTAAGGACCTGTCCTCTGACTCCCCTCCCTCCCCTCTCCGGAGTTCTTCTCTCACACACCCTACACTCAGTCATTTCTCAGGAACCACCTGCCGCAGTTTCACACCTCGTCTCCTCTGCTGGCTGCCTGCTGTCCACCTTACCATCCTGGGACCCAGCAGCCAGCCTCGCTGCCCTCCCCCCGTGCATTCACTCTCCATAGCAACCATTGGCTGTTGGCTACAGATGGTCCCGTTCTCTCTCTGTGCTGCCCGGTCTAGCGTGCTGTCCTATCTAGATAATTATGCTCACAATTACGTCGAGGTAGACAGATAGCTTACCTTCTTATCCTGTGGCTATTTCGTGTGCATGTATGTGTTACCTAACCAGTGGTTTAGGAGTTCCTCCAGGGCTGTGCTTTCTGAGAGTGAACCCAAATATGAAGAAAAAATAATCAAAATAATATAATAGCTGGATTAATAAACTGTGGCACATCCAGACAATGGAATATTATTCAGCACTAAAAAGAAATGCACTATCAAGCCATGAAAAGGCACAGAGGAAGTTTAAATGCAGATTACTAAGTGAAAGAAGCCAATCTGAAAAGGTCACCTACGGTATGATCCCAACTATATGACATTCCTGAATAGGCAGAACTGTGGAGGCCATGAAAACATCAGTGGTTGTCAAGGGCCAGGGGGAAGGGAGGGATGAACAGGTGGGGCACTGAGGACTTCTAGAGCAGTAAGAGTACTCTGGATGGTACTATCAAGGCAGATACCTGGCGTTATACATCTGTCCAAATTCCATAGAATGTACAACACCAAGAGTGACGTTGATGTAAACTATGGACTTTGGGCGATGATGTGTCAATGTTGGTTCATCTAATGCAACAAATGTGCCACTCTGGAGCGGGAGATGTTGATAATGGGGGAGGCTGTGTATGTGTGGGGCGGGGAGGGGAGTGGTAAATGGGATATCTCTGTACCTTCTGCTCAGTTTTGCTGTGAACCCAACACTGCTCTAAAAAATAAAGTCTATTCAAAAATTGATAATTACCTAATAGCTAACATGCGCTGAGGACTTTCCTATGCCCTCACATAAAGCACTCTCATATGTTATCCCATTTAATCCTGGCGACAACGCTCCGAGGTGGATACTGTTACTCCTGCTTTACAAATATGGAAAATGGCGCCTCAGAGAGGTTTAGAAACTCGTTCAAGGTCACACAGAAAGTACGGGCTCCACAGGCTAGAAAAAGTGGCCTTCTTTTCAAAAAAGACATCTGAGCCAGGGTTGAGTCCTCGGAAGATTCTGGAGGCGTCTGCCGCTGCTCTGCGTGCGTGCTGAGCGCTGACAGTGCTGTCTCTGCGTGGATACAGCTGAGGTTTGTTACAGAAAACTGAAAGTGCCTGCTCCTTGCCATCAGGAAACAAACAGTGAGTCACCCGCTGGAGTGCGATGGAAATAAGATCGCCAGGCACTTCTGCACACACAAGCGTGTTTCTCTCGCCATGACAATGATTCATTCTGAGCAGAGAGCTAGAATTTCTATTCCCACCAGGCCTAACCTGTATTTTCTCATGCTGTCTGTGTGCTTCTCCCTGTTGTTTAGGATAAACAGCTTCTTAGGTGGTTTAGCCGACGCCTGATTATTTTTTAAAGGTGTTTTATTCCGCATATTGGATTTTCTTTTGAGTTTTTCTGGAAAGTTCTTTTCTAAGTTTTTAGTTATTTAAACATGGTCTTTAAAGTTTAGTCTCCTTGTTCACTCTTTCGAATTCAAGTGAATGTGAGCCGTGTAGCCAGATCAACGCCAGAGAGGGGCGTGAGCAGGGGTGTTGCGTGGAGATTCAGAGGCCTCCTAGTTGGGTGCATAAGCCCAGGAACGGGGGGCTTTGGGCCCTGTCTGGTGTGAGTGTCGTCTCACTGCTCAGGGAGACACAGGGCCCCAGAGAGGTTTTCTGACTTGCATGGGCCTCCTCAGTCAGGGTCAGAGACAGGTTTAAAACCCAAGCCTTCCAACTCCTAGTCTATGCTCTTTCTCCCAGATCGTGCTCTGAATCTCTCTCGTCTTCTCTCACTCCACGTGTGAGTTTAACTTCCGAGCCTTACGACTGCCCCTGGGCACACCTCCCGGTCCAGCCTGGGCCTACCTCTGCGTCTCACTCGGGTCTGTTCCCAGCCATCTGGCTTGAGAGTGGACATTTCAAACTCCTGGGCACTGAGGAGTGAGGTCTCACCGACTATCCCCAGGGAGGAATCCCAGCTCTTTGCAGGCAAATGAACTTGAGCTTTGGAAACGGCCTCAGCGGGCCGTGTGGAGTGTTTGCCTCCAGTCTTCCTCCCACTGCAAGTTTATTCTGTTAGGGGAGAAAAGTAATTCCTATAAAGTATCAGCCCCAAAATACATGCCTTAAATAGTGGCATTCACGTGACTGCGAGATCTTTCCTTCATTTAAAACAAGAAAGCAGCATGAGTGAGCTGGCCAGCTGAGGACATGGGCTGAGCCCACTGCAGCCCTGGGAGCCGCAGAGGAACCGACAGAGATGCTTCTTGAACCGACGTGTCAGCTAAGCAGGGACGGGTGTCGCCTGTGTGGGGACGGCCGCTCGGGATTCGTAGCTCCCAGGAGCGGTTTGGTCTTAGATGGGTCTAAACGAACTTTCTGCTCCTTGCAGGGAGCCTGGGTTCTCCCTTAGAGCAGGCTGGAAGAGGCTGCCTCACCGCTGGGGGGACTTGGTTTGGGTTGGATTCTCTCCTGCTTCTCTCCGGCTTCTCCTGGCCCCTGGGCTGTGGCAGTCTCCACTGGGCCCATCTCAGTTTGAATCTCTCCGCGGCAGAAACATACATTCTTCACAGCCCCTTCTGCCTACATTCCCGCTCCTTTGTCGCCAAAGGTTTGCCATTTGCCTGCTGTTGTCTGGCCACCACCCTTCTGTGGACATCGGTACGGGCATCTCCCTTGGCTCTCCTACCTCCTGCTGTACTCACAATCCCTTCACTCTTTTTTCCAGGTTTCAACTCTTTGGAGATGCATATTATAGGACCAAGTGTTGAAGAAAGCCACATGGCCCGTCAAATAAGGCACCACAAGGTCATGACTTCTATCTACTCTGAGTTACCTCTAAATATTATTTTTATTGACAAAAGGGGTGGAGGTGTGGGGTTCTGAATTACGTCCCAAGGGAGATTAGAGGATTGTGATTGTGGTTGTAGCGCTTCAGAAATGTGTGCTACAGGTGGGACTTAGTTTTCTCCCCTAAGGCGTGGTAATGTGTGTATGTGTCTCTGTGGTGCCTGTGGTTGGGGATTGGGTATGGGTATGAGGGATAAAAGGTTAGTTTCACAGCCTCCTGGGAAAAGGATTCCTGTAACTGAGAGCAGATTCCATGCTGGAACCTGAGACTTTTGTCTGCCAGAAAGTTGCAATGGCCTAAGGCCTGCAAAGATAAGATATTCATATTGAATATGCTCTTGGGGTAGCAAATTACATGGAAGCAGATGTGGTTTCTGTGGATAGATAAAACCAGATCCCCGACAAGATGACCTCCATAAGATAATCTGCACAGAAGGCAAATGAACTGGCTTAAAAAAAAAAAGAAAAGAGCAAAGATGCCTCTGAGTTTTCAACACTCCTGACAAAGCAATGCTAAAATATCTGAACCTTATTTTTTAAAGTCAAGTTTTTAGGTGGTACTTTCATCATCCAAAAACTAACCTTATCAAAAACAAGACTCCAGAGCTAAGTTGCAAGAATACCCCTGCAATGATGGAAAGCTGCATGGTGCGTGAGAGGGTGTCTTGTTTATAATTATTGACTTCAGTGTTGTTTTATTCTTTTCAGAATGTGTATTTGTAGAGCTTCCTCTTGATTTCCAAATGGAAGGTCTACAAATGCCAAATCTATTCTTAGTAACTAATATTAGAAAAACCTGGCTGCTGAGACTAGTCTGTGTGTTGTGGAATTATAGGACCAACTTTGAGGGAAACACAGATAAAATTCAGCTTTCTTTATGCAAGTCTAACTGGCTTATGAGAAAGCTCTGACATTATGACCAGAGGCTGTAAAACGAATTTTAAGATGTATCATTTTGTGCAAATCTTAGTGTTTAGAGAAAGCATTTGTGATTACATGATCAAAGAAGAGAGTCCCTTTGCTTCTGTTATGGCTAAAAAGAGAATTTTGACATAAAAATTTCCACTGCCCTCTAGTGTGGTCCTATGGGGGCAGGAAGACTCATCTTAGCGAACTTCTATATTCTCTGACTGTAAAAACTTAGCCTCTGCTCTAAAGTTATATTGGATTTTAGCTAAATATTTGGTAAATAATTTTCTCTATAGCATGTTTCATTGTCTGAAAACTTTACCATATGCTTTAAAAAATCAATTAAATATGGTTTTTTTGTGTAAACATATAATTAAATATTTGGAAATATGTATAACTCATAAATATAGGCAAAAGTAATTGTCTTCATAAATTTACTGCCACATTTTCCTTGAAGAACACTTATAAAAGGAATGCCATATTTTAATTCAACAAGGGAATAGATATAGAATGCATTTTAATAAGATAAATCTCTATGATCCATAATTTAATGCATTTTTAAAGGTAACTTCTCAAATCTTCTTTTCGTGAATTTCATGTTAGTACAATATCACAATGACATGGATATTCTAGTACTTTTTCCTTCTTATTTAAAAAAATTTACCTTAACATTATAATTAATACTCCAAAGAGGCAAAAACCATATAATTCCAGAAAATCATTGCTACAGAAAGAATGACTCACCTTTTTTTTTTGAGACAGAGTCTCACTCTGTTGCCTGGGCTAGAATGCCATGGCATCATCCTAGCTCACAGCAACCTCAAACTCCTGGGCTCAAGGGATCGTCCTGCCTCAGCCTCCCCAGTAGCGGGGACTACAGGTGCAAGCCACCATGCCCGGCTAATTTTTTGTTTCTATTTTTAGTTGACTGGCTAATTTTTTTTTTCTTCTATTTTATCAGTAGAGACAGGGTCTCGCTCTTGCTCAGGCTGGTCTTGAACTTCTGAGCTCAAGTGATACTCCTGCCTCGGCCTCCCAGAGTGCTAGGATTACAGGCGTGAGCCACCGGCCTGACTACCCTTTTAAGGACAAAAACATTGAGCGAATTAATGGATTTCATAAATATTATATTCTAATTTCACATTTTTCTAAAATATCATGCAAATGGGAGTGGATGGTAAGTGCTGGTGTATTTGTAGGGTTTGGAGAGAAGAGAAAATCCAAATTCACATTCTCTGGGATTACTTGTCTAAGAGACTTTGCATTTTCAAAAAAGGTTGGAAAATGATCTTGTGTTGGATGGCATCTGATGGCATTATCCCCAGTCTCTTCATTCCTAGATATGGAGTTGGAAGTTTTCTCTAGTGGGATGGTGGAACACAAAAATCAACAAGGCCTTTCCTAGGTGTGTTGTTGCTGTAGTCTAGGGTTTGGTCGAGGCCTGCAGATGCAGTGTGGTTTTTGTAGCAGCCCAGCCAATGCAGAGGCCAGGGAGAAGCCACTGATGGAG
Source organism: Lemur catta (assembly GCF_020740605.2). NCBI lineage: Eukaryota > Metazoa > Chordata > Mammalia > Primates > Lemuridae > Lemur > Lemur catta. Next base: position 78,450,742 of record NC_059131.1, read on the forward strand.
CTGGTTCAATGAGGATCCCAAGTCTTTGCAACTCTATTGAGGTCTCATCCAGCCTCTTTTACCACAGAAGGTAGACAGTGATCCTGCACTGACATTACATATGGGAAGTGGCCAACTGGAAACAGAAGTCCAGTAGGAGTCAGAAGACCTGGTTTTTAGTCCCTTTTCCAGTATTTAATTAATTATCCATATAACTTTGGGCAAGAACCTAACTCCTTGGAAATCTTGGTTTTTTAATCTATAAAATGAAGTGATAAGTCTAAATGATCCTTGAGGATCTTTCCAGTAGTAAAATTCTATTCTCCTTTAAAATAACCAAACTCTGAGATTATGCAAAAATAAAACTAGAGTAGACCAATTGCAGACCAATTTCTCACTGTGCAAAAATTTCTAAGTCATTAATGTATATCTATGTTATACTTGTTAGATGTTTAGATGTTGATTTTCCTAACCTAAAGTGAAAGTTAGAAGTCTAAGAGTTGATGCAAGGATGCATAAGTTGTACAAAGAAAATTAAAAGAGTCAATCATACACCCTAGATATTAAGATTGGGGGCACTGCATCTCATATTTTTTTGGATAGAATATGTATTTTCATTGTACAATTTATTGCGGACTTTTTTTTTTCCACTTTATCGAAACCATGCAGTTGGTGGGCATGGATATTCACAAAGATTCCATCATTGTCTTCTTTTTTTTTATTTCAGCTTATTATGGGGGTACAAAAGTTCAGGTTATATATATTGCCCATACCCCCCATCCCCCCGAATCAGAGCTTCAAGCGTGTCCATTCCCCAGACAGTACACATCGCACTCATCATGTAGGTATTGCAGCCTTTTAGTTAGAAGACAATAGATTTTTTTCTTATTGTTTCCAGAGTCTGTTTTTCCAGTAACCACTGTCTTCAACAAAGAATTTCTCTCTTTAAAAAAATACATCTTCTAAAGGATTATGCACCATGATCAAGTGGGATTTATTCCTGGAATGCAAATATGATTCAACATACAAAAATCAATCAGTGTATAATACACCCCATTAACAGAAGGACAGAAAAACCCATGTGATCATCTCAATTGATACAGAAAAAGCATTTGACAAAATTCAACACACTTTCATGATAAAAATAATCAACACTTAGATAGAAAGACTTCCTCAATATAATAAAGGTCATGTTTGAAAAGCCCACAGCCAACATCACTCTGAACAGTGAAAGACTGGAAGCTTTTCCTCTAAGATCTGAGCAAGCCAAGCATGCCCACTCTCACCACTTCTGTGCATCACAGCCCTCAAAGTCCTAGCCAGAGAAATTAAACCAGAAAAGGAAATAAAAGTTATCAAAAACGGAAAGGAAGAAGCAAATGATTTCTTTTGCAACAAAATAATCTTATGTGAAGAAAACCTTAAAGATTTCACCAAAAAACCCTGTGTGAACTAATAGACAAATTAAGCAAAGTTGCAGCATAAAAAAATCAACAAGCAAAAGTCAGTTGCATTTCTATACACTAATAATGAATAATCTGAAAAGAAAATGAAGAAAATTCCACTTACAATATCATCAAAAAGAATAAAATACTCAGAAATCAACAACCAAAGAGACAAAAAGACCTATACACTGAAAACTACAAAATGTTGCTGAAAGAAATTAAAGACAGCAATGCATGGAAAGACATCTCATGTTCATGGTTTGGAAGACTTAATATTGTTAAGACGTCAATGCTACCCAACATGATCTACAAATTCAAGGAAATGCCTATCAGAGACTCAGGTGGGACTGAGCAGTGACTCATTCCCAGTCTGCTGCGAAGGTCTGTGCCAGAGTGGAGAACGTTACTGTTTTACTTGGAAAGAGTGTGACTCTCTTTTATTTTAGGCCCTGGGCAAGTAACAGAGGGACTGGTACCCAATGATCAGGAAGAATTTCTCAGAGCGAGGGCTCTGGGGTCAGCCCCAGACTATGCCTCTCTGCCTTGCATGTTAGGAAGTCTCTCAAACCTCCAGGCTTATCGTTGTAAAATGAGAAGGGTAAAGTACTTTGCACACTGTGCAGATTCGTGCAACCAGGAAATTGCATTGAATCTGGGGGCGTGGAGCATCCCAGAGGGGGCAGCCGTAGGGACCACTCTCCAGGTTTCTGATTCAGTACCGCTGGGGTGGGCTGAGAATCTGCATTTATAACAAGTTCCCTGGTGATATCAATGCTGCTGCTTCAGGATTTTGAACTCCTTATGTCAAGGAAGTATGTGTTGCTCATCTTTGTGTGCCATACGGTGGCTGGTATAGAATAGTTGCTCGATAAATATTTTCTAAACACAGTAATGAGAGGAGAGTGAGGCACTGTGAGAAGGAGGCCCTGAGGTGCTTCTGTGAAGGGAAGAGGAGAAGGAGGGGGCAGGGGTTGAAAGTGGTTACGGCCAGATGACCTGGGCTCAAGTCTCACTGTCATCTTGGTCATGGGCACTTCCAACCTCGCTACCCCATTTTATAAAATGGAGGAGGATAATACCTCCCTGCTATACTTGCTCTGGGGAAAGGTGGAAAACGTTGTATAAAGCACTTAGTGCACAGCTTGTCCCAGAGTGGGCCTTCCAGAAACCTTGCCCTGAAAGGCAGGAGGAAGTCCCAATGAACAGAGCGGCAGGGGCCACTGAGACGCACCTGCTTAGCAGTTCTGCCACAACCCGCGCTGACTCCCAAGGGCACTAAATAAATGGGTGTGATGGTGAAAGCCTGCAGCCCATCTACTTTCTCAAAGAAATTAAGTGCTTGGATATGGTGAAAAACTGGCACGAAATGGTGTGCTAAATCCATGGTCCTCAGGGACCCAGGGTGATGTTTGTCAGAAAGGCCAGTGTTTCATCCTGAGTTAGAAGCATCTGTCTCAGACACGGTGCCCCACCAGCACCCCATCACCAGGCCGGCCTGAGTGGACTCTCAAGGCTGCAGGGACAGCACCAGTGATGGAGGGCGCCCAAAACCAGACAGGGGAAACTCAGTATCCTGGTCCCCCACAGCAGCTGCGGTGGGAGAGCTTGGCCAGGCAGCTCTGCCCAGGAAATGCCCGAATCACTGCAGAATGCAGATCGGCATCCTGAGAGGGGCTGCATCTGATTCGAAACCTCCCACTGATCACAAGTCCATGCCTATCTGTGATCCCTCCTCCTGCCTACCCTGTTTCCACCCAGCAGACCTGCTGCTGCGGCTGCCAAATACACATTTGAGAAAGAAAGTCAGGGATGTGTGTGAGTCTTGAATTTTCAGAGAATCTTTAAAATTCAAAGTGAGGGAGATAGAAATGGCTTAGGGGAAGTTGTGGGTGTTCTAGCACTTGCACAGAGGAGTCTGGAAGGCAATGATATAAGAGATCTGTGCAGGGAACTGCAGTGGTTAAAGGAAGGGAGGCCCGCAGCCTCAGGAGGCTGGGCTGGGGCAAGTCCTGGGTGGCCAAGCAAGCACCGTACAGGGCCATGATGGGAACGAGCTGGCCAGGCCAGGACCGCAGCCTCAGGGACTCAGGGGAGCAGTCCTGGGTTGGGGATTGGTCTCAAGCTTGGATACTGGACTGAAGTCCAAAAGCAGAGTGGAATGAGCAGGAATGTTGATGGACCCTATTATCTGATCTCTTGAAATCAGGACTTCAAGAGATATTTCCTCTTAGAGACTCAGACTTGTCCTAAATTCAAGAAGTAGAGGAGGACAACCAGCAGTTGCTGGGGAGGAAGAAGAAAGGGGATATTTCGGAGTCCTCCAGTGTAGAGGCCAGTCTTGCAGTTCAGGCAGCTCGGCATCTTGGTGTGTGGCCATTCACACATCGCCACCACTGCATTCACTGGACGTCTTTCCTCCATGCCCCAAGATTCCTGCGGTCAGCTCCCTGAGAGGGGGTCCTTGCCATCCGCGGAAGGCAAAACGATTTCAGAGGGCACAGTTTAGTTTTAATAGTTAGTATTTAACAACACTGGAAAAATACCGTTAACATATCCATCACATGATTCCACGGATGGTTTGGTTCAGCAAGCATCATAAATGAGCAAAACTTACTGCAGAAACACTGGCCAGAGATAGCAGAGCCAAGGGAACTTTGAGGCCTGGAGCATTTTGGGGAGCCACGGTAGGGGCGTGTGGGGGCTACAGGGGGCTTAGAGAGTCCTGTGGGTACTGAGAGGGAGGGAATGCAGGAGCCAGCAGGGGAGAATGTTTCCCAAGACAGTTCCATGCCCACCACTCCTCCCGACTCCTGTGGAGTTGCACTTCCCAACATCTGTACTGCCAGCTAAGCCATTCTCTTGTTCAGTGTAGACAAATGTTCAAAAGATTTTTTGTAATTCACCACATTTCCTTCCCATAAATCCTAGACTACGGTGTCAGAAAGAGGATTGGTGGCTGCCAATTCATAAATTTCGGGGTTTTGTGTGTCCCTTACCTTCATATGAATGGAAACATACGGTATGTACACTTTCATGTCTAGCTCCCTTTGCTCAGCATCATTATTTTGAGACTCACCCTTGTTTACTGTGTAAATCATTAATTCATTCTTCAATTTTGCTGAGTATGAATGCACTATAGTTTGCCTAGCCATGCGTCTGTTGATGGATATTTGGGTTACCAGGTTTTAGCTATTGTGAATAAATCTGCTGTCTTATACGAGTCTTTTGTGGAAATTTTTTTTCATTTCTTTTAGGCAAACACCTAGGAGAGGAGATACTGCATCATGGTGTAGGTACATGTTTTATTTTATCAGAAACTGCAAAAACTTTTCCAAATTGGTGGTACTATTTTACACTGCCACAAAAAAAATTATCAGTTACAGTTGCTCCATATCCTCACCAATATTTAGTGCTGCCAGTCTTTTTAATTTTAGCCATTCTAATCTATATGAAACAGCGATTTTTAACTTATATTTCACCTTTTCATGGACTTACTGTCCATTCATATATCTTCTTTTGCAAAGGATATGTTCAAATGTTTTGCTCATTTTTTGAGTTGTTAGTCTTGTTAAAATTAATTTGGAGTCTTTTAATATTCTAGATGTAAATCCTTTGTCAAATACACTGAATGTTTTCTCCCAGTATGTGGTTTGTATTTTTATTTTCTTAATGGTCTTGTAAAGACCAAGTTTTTAATTTTGAAGAAGTTCAATTGATCAAGTTTTCTTTCTTTTGTGGCAAGTGCTTTTAGTGCTCTTTTAAGAAATGTTTGCTTACACCAAGGCCATGAACATATCTTCCTCTGTTTCTTCTAGAAGCTTTTAGAGCTTTAGGTTCAGATCTATTCCTCCTCTCAAATTAACTTCTGAGTGTGGTATGAGGTAGGGGTCCTGTCCCCCATAATACATACATGCACACACAACACATACCCTTTATTCAGTTGTTCCAGCATCATTTTTGGAAAAGACTACTACATTTGGAAAAGACTACTACTACTACATTTGTCAAAAATCAATTGATTCCCTAAGTGACTCTAATTCTGGACTCTGTTCTGTTTCACTGGTTTATTTGCCCATCATTATGCCAGTATCACATTGTCTTGATCAATGTAGCTTTACAGAAAGTCTTGGAATCAGATCCTATGAGTCTTCCAATGTTCTTTTTTCAAGAATTTGGCCACTCTAATTCATATTCCTAAGATCAACTTACAAATTCTAGAATAACATCTATGAAATTTTGATTGAGATCAAATTTATAGATGAAAATGCAAAGAATAGACATCTTATCAATAAAGAGTCTTCTAATTCATAAGCATGAGATATCTCTCCATTTACTTAAGCAATTAATTTAATTTACCTAAGTAATTAAGGTGATTAAGAAATTAATTTATTTTAGCAATATTTCCATGAAGAGGTCTTACATGTCTTTTGTCAAATTTAGCCTAAAGTATTTTATTTTTTTTAATGCAACTATATAGAAATACAATGGAATCTATTTAGGAAACGAAATTGTATAAAGAAATTTTACTCAAGAAATGACTTTTTTATATTAACCCTCTATGTTGTGATCTTGCTAAATTCATTTGTTAGTTTCAGCAGTGAGGGAGTCGGCTGCCATCGCTTGAGTTTATCGGAGACTCAGAGGCAGGCAGAGTGTGGGAAAGCTTCGTAGTGGAAAGGAGGGAGGTTCAGGTGTGTTCTGATTGGCTCTTCATATGGGGGAGCTGCAGGGAGCTCACTAGGAATGGGGCCTCCCCTGCGATGGTTAGGGGGCTTGTCTGCCTTTCTCCAGTTGGTCCTAAGCTGGGGGCAAAATTCAAGAAGCTATCAGGTATGAATCAAGTCTTATCTGTTTGGGCGATTGTTGCAGGAGCTATTGTTTGGCATTCTGGAGTGTTGCTAAAGATAGTGGTCTGACTTCCTACTGGTCTGACTTATAAACAGCAGGGTACATTCCTGGGCTGGTTACTATAGGGTGTGGGTCAAGTTCTATTTATGTATGCGTGTGTGTGTGTGTATATATATATATATATATATATATATAGAGAGAGAGAGAGAGAGAGAGAGAGAGAGAGAGAGAGAGAGAGAGTGTCTGGCCTTTGTTCTCTTGTATATTCAGTCTTTCATAGCCTTTAGCTCTTTCTATCCAAAGCTCGTTTCTCAGAACAAAGCCAGCTCTAGGAAAAATCAATCTGTTTGACTTTACAAAATCTATTGATCAGCATCAGCCAGAACCCACTCAGGAAAACAGAAGCAACCCTAGCTAGTGCAAACCCAGCGGAGGTAATCCAGGGAACCAGTCACCTGGGTGTTGGAAGACTGAACAGGGACCCAGAGATGCTGAGGAAACCAAGAGATGTTGCCAGTAACCTCAGAAGTGGTTCCTGGCCTAGGACTGAGGGAGACCGAGGAAAGTGGTGGTGTCACCAGAGCTGGAGCAGGGCTCTGAGGAAGGCACGTGACCCAGAAAGTGAGGGAATGGGGCACAGCTTGTCTCAGGAGCTCCGAGGGGCCCCAGCAAGGCTGCAGCTGGCAGTGCGGGGAGAAGCCCGAGTTGGGGGCCGCTGTCTACTGCTGTCAGGAAAGGCTGGCATCAAAAAGGTAGCAGAAGTCCCTTCTCCCTCCTCCCGCCTGCCAGCCTTTCTGGAGTGCCTTTTATTGGCGGAAACCCACCGGATGACCTCTGGAAAGGGGTTCTGGGGAACCTAGGCTGCTGAGGCCCAGAGCAGAGGCTGGGCTTGGGGCTGAGGGGCATCTGGTGGAGGAGCCAGCATGGCAGCCAGAGGAAGCTTATGTGGACGCTGCTGTGACCGTCTCTGTGAGAATATGTGCAAGGAGGGAAGAGAAGCATCTGCAATATCACCAAACACTGTCCTGTCACTGTAGTGTGTATAAGCCGGCTGCACGTGCCCAGATTTCTATATACGTAGCCTGTGACCCAAAGCATCTGCACGACATGCTAACAGGGCCTCCCGATGGACAGCACAGAAGAAAGGCCAGCAGATGGAACGCAGTTAACATCATCCTATAGTGCTTGACTTCTTTACAACAGCACATTAATATGACGACTTTTTAAAAACAACAACGTCTCTAGCAGTGCAAGTCGAGGCTCTCTCTGGCTTGTGCTGGCAGCTCAGGGTCCCAGGGTGTCACAGGAGGGTGCGTGCAGGGGCCCCGGGAGCTGTGCTTTAGAGCCGGAATTGCCTAGTGTTTTCTGCCTGTAGGCTCAGCCACGGGTGCACCTCCACGGTGAGAAGGGTGTGAGGAGGCAGCCCCCGAGCACCCTGGAGTAGAACATTCCAGAACATTTGCAGGAACTATGCGTCCGCTGATGGTCAGGTGAAATGTTGGCTGTTCAGAGGGTTTGTTTAATGAAAACCACATTCTGTCTGAAAGGAAATGTTGTGGGCAATATGGTTTTTCTTCTTGCAGTTTTCCTTATTTGCCAACTTTTCCTTTCCCTCCCATCTCTCTTCTGCCCTTCAGAGCCTCCCAGAGTACGTTCTTATTTATGTCCCTGAATGAACTCAAAATCCACCAAGGGCACCACTGGAGAAGTGTTTCTGAATGTTGATGTGCTGTAAGAGAACTGCCCCCCAGCCCGGGAGCTCGCTTGTAAATGCATATTCCCAGGCCTCCCCTGCAAAGCTCCCAGAAAGGAGAGGTGGGAAGGGCCCAGAAATCTGCCCTGCAAAGACTGTCAGGAATTACAGGGATCACAATGTGAAAAAACTGCTCAGAGAGAAAAAGTCTAATTCAGGGGTCACCGTGCTCTGATAGGTGACCAACACGATTATGACAGGGATCCCACTGTTCGAGCTCTATTTCTATGGACCACTTCAAATTTTAAAAATAGAAGGTATTTAATGAATTTTAGCCTGAAAATTTATAGCTTGGTCAATAGATTTGAGTTCATTGAAGGAATTGCTAACCTGGTTTATGGTGGCCCATGGTCACATCAACCTTCCCAGGCTGTGCTGTGTCAGCTCCACGAGTAGGTGGGGCGGAGGTTCTAGAAATGGGAGGCTATGCAAGAAAACTGCATGCAAGGTCTTTCCACAGTGTTATCTTGCCAGCGCGAGCCTGCTCCCCTGCTGTCTGCACTTCACACGCTTTCTCGCTTGCTGACATTTGTAGGAGTTTGTCTTTTAAGGATAAGACAACGTTTTATCCTGCAGTTAATTTTCTCCTTTCATCCTGTATTGAAGTTGTATCCCTAGAGTTGCGTCACTGAATTGTGCTGCTTTCGTCTCAGCTGTCCGTGATGGTGGAAACACAGAACCGTAACTTTCCTTGAAGGCTCCACGGAGGGTACAATGAACCCACCCCTGTGGGCACTCAGAGCACTATGGTTTTGCACAGTGTGGGTGTCTGTAGCATGCAAGGCAGCAAGGATTCCTGAGGAGCCACGTTTGCTCTTGTGGAAGGTTTTAATCAGAGCAAAACTTGAGAAAAGAAGCAAGGGTTTCAGGAAAGGATGTGTTGCTTGAGGCTGATCCTGTCTGGCTTTGTTTTCAATTCTGATCACTTTGCTGATCAATTGCTGGTGAGGAAGCACCAAGCCAAGACTCTCATAGCAACTTGTTTGTTGAATAACTCTGCAGAATCGTCCTGGGAATATTCCGAAGTGCCAACTATGTGCCTAGCTCAGTGTGAAACCTTCACTTGAGGGATAAGGAGGTCTAGACATAGTTTGTGTCTTCTATATATGGAATACATATAAAACCAAGCTGCCCATTTGAAAATAATAATATGAAGCATCACATAATTAAGTGTGGACGATATGGTTTGGAGGGCCATGGAATACAGAATGGAAAAGTCAGAGTGGGCTAGAGAGGGAACACTTCATGGGAATGGAGGGAATTCAAGACAGCAAAGGGTGGATGTGAAACTGTGGAATGATAATGGTCTAGGTACAAGCTGCCCACAGACCACTACATGAAAGAGGCATAGGAGAGGGGGTTGGTGATAAAGATGGTGAATTCAGCTTAAGCTACAATGAGTGTGAGATGCTGGGCAAATGTCCCCTGAGGGCCAAAATTTGTCCCCTACATTGAAACCACTGGGTTACACATAAAAGACACCCACAAATGTGAGCTTGGAAAAATGAGGGGTTTCTTTTTTCACAAAACAAAGAGTTCAAGTATCAGAAGTCCAGGGCTACTGTCCAAGACTGTCTCCTTTCTTGCTTCACCAACCTGCCTCATAGTCACAAAATGGCTGTTAAGCTCTGGCATCACATCCACAGAGCAGGTAGAATGAGAAGGAAAGCAAAGACAAAAGGCACACATGGCAGCCAAGTCTATCCATTTTTATCAGGAAAAAACATGACTTTCCCTGAGGCCCTACCCTGGGGTCTTCTACATCATCAGAACTATGTACTCCTGCAACCCCAGCTGCAGCAAAACTGGGCTGCTCTAAACAAGCATATTGCTCTGTTAACAAAGAAGGGGAAATGGTTATTAGATGCTAACTGGCAGAGTCCGGCACGACAGTCAACCACTTTCCACTTCACTCTTACCAATGAATGCGCTGTTGCTGGCACTGTGCTAGGGACTGAGAAAGGAAAGATAAGAATAACAGTCATTATCTCTTGAGCATCTAACATGGGCTCAGCTCCGTACTCCAAACTTTACTCACCTTCAAGCATGTGTTGTCTACTTTTATTTACATAACAAGATTTTATCCTTACAATGGAAAAAATTTAGAGCCCAGGTCAATCATTCTTCCAAAGTGTATTCTCAGTATAAAATACTGTCTCCAGGAAGAATTCCTTGTTGTCAAGGTGTTGACCATGGGGGATGAGGGAGGATGGATGAAGAAACAGTTACCACCTGTGATAAATACAATTATATGTTCAAGAAGTAGGTGGGACCCAAGAGAGGATCAGCATGTCCTTTCCCAGGACATTTGTAGAAAGTCTCCTAGAGGACATTAGTCTTAAAGAGTGGGCAGAGGCGCTGGGTGAGGGCCGGGTGAGGAAGCCGTCTAATTTGCTAAGGACAGGACAGTGGGCACACAGGATTAAGGCACAAGAAATGTTTTCTGTCCTGCAGTGTAAATGTGGAGCAGTTTATCTCCCAGCCACATCTTCTCTTGAAGTCTCTGGGTGTCATCACTGTGTCCCCAGAACAGGATGTCCTTTGGCATTAACCACACCCCCGCCTTCCACCCAAGCCACCAGTGGAGAGGGTAGGATGCTCTTAGATCACCCAGCCACTGTTTTAACTACAGAGCATCACATTCCTGCCAGGTGAGGAGAGATGTGTTTTAAAATCATTTATTCTAGGACAGGAATAAATGATAACGGTCTGGTAAATCCTAGGATTTTTTTCCTGGCTCCTCTGTGGCATTCTTAAAGACAGATTTCCGTTTAACGTTAGCTTACTCTTGAATAGGCAACCAAGTCATTTTGTAAATGCCGGGGAGAGGAGTATAAATAAGTCATTTTCCTTATCGCCAACATCAGTGAATTTAGAACCCCATCTAACTGTTATACTCTGGCCGCTTTTTCCTTTCAGAGGCTGCTAGAATATAGAATCAACTCTGAGTGCTGCCAGAGAGGACTCATGGGGAGTGCTTTGGGGACATCGCACCCCCTGATTATCTGCCATCTTTAGTTTTATTTTCAGTCCCTGCCCCATAGGGGAACATCATGCAAGCTGCTCGGGCCAGCACGTGCCCCGGCTCCAGCAGGGAAACCTCCGCCCTCCCAGCTGCTGACTCCTAGGCCCCGCCGGGGTGAATAAATGCTTTGTCTGCGGGCACAGATGCCTACTTTTGTCTTTTCTTTTCTTCTTTGTGAGAACTCTGTCTTTTAGGGATTGTACTTAAAAGCTCTCCTCAGGACCATCTTCCACCCTCGCTCTAATAATTGAAGGATAAATATGCAACAATGTTTCAGTACAGTCGCTCCCTTTGTTTCTTGTTAACCAAAATACAGAGCTGCCAAATTTCCAGCCAATGGGAAAAGGCTTGTCTTGATAGAAATGGTCTTCAGTTTCATATGAAGGAAATTGGAGCAAGAACAAGGCAGCGTGTTCTGTAGATGCTGTTTTCAGTGCTGTGGTCACTCCAAGCAGGGCAGGTCCTTGAAGCTCTGAAACGGGATCCTGGAGTCTCTCACTTCAAAAACCTGGAAACCAGGCCTGGGCTTCTCAATTCTAACACGTGGAGCATTTCCCAGCTACGTGCACAGAGGAGCCCTCAGCATCTCTGTCCCTCTGCCTTCTAACCGCCTCAGGTTCACGGCCCCTTGTGCTGTACGCTTGAACGGAGAACTCACACACCCCTTTGAAAAGGCTCTCTGCTAACGGTCCTATAAATCTGATTAATCTGTAGGCAGTGAGCCTCATGCCATTCATTGTGATGAAATCTTGCTGCATCACTACGGAAAAATACTGATCTTTTATCTCAGTGAATGGAAACCTAAAGTCAATGTTGTTAGCCTGTCTTTTTGCAGTTTCCCCAGAGCAGACCCTTGACCAGGAGCCTAGGGCAAGTAGTGTATTTGCAAGCAGAAGAGAGGGATAGGGTAGTGGGATGGAGAAAAGAAGTAGCCAAGAAAGGGTTTGTGCTATGGATTGAATGTGTCCCCCCAGGTTCATACACGGAAGCCCTAATCCCCAATGTGATGTTATTGCAGGGGTGAGGGGAAGTGGGGGGGGAACCTTTGGGAGGTGATTAGTTCATGAGGGTGGAGTCCTCACCAATAGGATTAGTGCCCTTATAAGAAGAGACAAGACACAGGAGAGTTTGCTTCCCTCTTTCCTCACATGAGGACAGAACAAGAAGGTACCACCTATGCACCAGAAAGTGGGCTCCCACCGGGAAAGGAATCAACCAGCACCTTGATCGAGGACTTCCCAGCCTCCACAACTGTAAGAAAGAAGTGTCTGTTGTTTAATCCCTCTAGTCTGTGGGATTTTTGTGACAGCAGCCCAAGCTGACTGAGACAGGATGCTATCAAGCAATTTACCATTGAGGGCAACTGGTGTCAGGCAATCTGTGGTGTTCTGAGAGACATTCTGGGACATGTGCCTCCCACAGGGTTGGGGGGCAGCTGGGGTATCCATCCACCAGCTCAGGTCAGTGGTTGAAGGTTGCTGGGGCAGAGAGAGGTGTTAATTCTCTGGCCCTTCTGGCTTGCTGGGCTCTAGGGTTAAAGTCAGAGAAAGGCCGAGAGATGCAAATGCTAGAGTTGGTTGTATAAGGCTCTGGCTGCAAGGATATGGGGGTGGGGGGGTGTCACTGCCATGGCTGCTGAACTTCGCCTTAATCAACTCACCATGAAGTCACCACGAAGTCAGTTGATTTTCCTTTCTAAGAATTTGCAAGATATTTAGGAGGAAAACTTTCTAAATTCCCCACTCACATTCTGCTACATCATCTCCTGACTGAAACTGGCTGGTGGGTGTGTGTCTATATATGTGTGCAAAATAAGTTCCTTCGTTTTCTCACATGTGCAGTGAGTTGTATAATACAAGTCAGGCAAATATCGTCACATGGCCTATGTCTGGAGTGCTCCTTCTCCCTGGAGGCTCTTCCCTCCCTCTGCCCAGGTACCTCCTACTCTTCCTTCTAATCTTAGTTCAGTCATCACTTCCTTGGGGAAGTCTTGCCTAACCTCCCTGGCTGGGCTCATCATTCTTGCAAATATATGCTCGGATTACCCCATCTAGCTCTCCTTTTTCAGTACTTATTGGGGTTGTGATTTTTGTTTTTATGCTCCCTGGACAGGTGACCCTTAAGATCTGGAAACATTCGGGCATTTTTACTATCCTTTATCAGTTTGACGTTGGTGTTATCGTTTGAGATAGGGTCTTGCTCTGTCACCCAGGCTGCAGTGCAGTGGCATCGTCATAGATCATTGCAGCCTCAAATGCCTGGGCTGAAGCGATCCTCCTGCCTTGGCCTCCTGAGGGGCTGGGACTGCAGGTGTGTGCCACCACCTTTAGCAGGTTTTGTTGGAAGAAGTGGAGAGTAGAGAGCCGAAGCCAGTGATGACCGTGGTGTAGAAAACTGGGGAAAGGACTGATGGTGCATTTCTCCACATGTGTGTGCTGTATGTCTGCTGCCTCCATCACATGTGCAGTGGATGTTGTGGGTTCTCAGGTAGATGTGACGAGATGGTTGTGTGGGTGCCATGGGCAGGGGCATCATACTGCCAAGTGTACTTACCCATCACGAATTTAATTATTTTGGAAAGTGCTGCCCTAATCAATTAAACTGAGCAATTTCACTCCACTTGCATTCACTCTTCTGTTCTCAATTTTCCCCATTCTCCTCACTCCTGGCTGCCTTCTATCCTAAGAAATCTTTTTACATTCGGAAACTCAAAAGTGATGTGTAAGAAACTATGATGCAGATCAGGAATCCTGCTTCTCAGTCACATAGTGAGAGCAACATAAAGTTGGCTTTTAGGGCACCATGTCCCCCCTAGAGGCAGTATAGAGCCCCGCTCGTGTGCCCTGGTGATTGTGTAGCTGGTTGCGAGCAAGAGTACTGTGCTGCCAAGAGTGGCCCAGGAAAGGAGCAGACTCCAAGCACAGTTTCTACTGAAAGCATTTTGCTGTCGCACCATTGTGAAGTCAAGAAATCCTAAACTGAGGACCATCTGTACTCGCTTACATCATCCTTGCCCCGCCCTGTGAGGTGGGAATTACAGGTCCACAGTCCCCTACTGGAAACTCTTTGGTGCAAGACAGGTTTCAGAATTCAGAATATTTCCACTTTTAGAACAGAAACAGATTGCATTCATTGTTATGTATCGTATATTATGATAGCCAAGACCCCCAGCCAAGTTAGGGCAGCACCCCAACTACACACAATAGATTGGGGTAGAAACACATGAGAAGAATAAATAGCCTCCCACCGGGGCCTGTCAGGTTTTGCCTGCAATCTGTCAGTTTTCAGACTCTTCGGATTTCAAAATCACAGATGAGGAAATAAAGGCCAGTGGTATTCCATCTCACAGGTTATGCAATGGAGCTGGAGAGGTTGTATAAAGGTCACAGCTGCAGTGGGAGCTGGAACTGGGATTTGAGTCCGGGCAGGCCAGCTCCACAGCTCTCCGACCCTAAGCTATGATTTCAAACCAAACCAAACAAAAAATCAAAAACAGCCACATTAACATTTACAACTGTTTCATTAAATGTCTACAAAACATATCATTATGTCAACTTTGTTAATTATTAAATTCAATATGCATGAAAATTTTGACACATTTGAAAAACAATTGGTAGATTAATCACTTTGCAAAAGTCCCCTAACAGCTACCATGATTTCTGAGTCACTTGGAGATAAATAGTTTCAAAAGTAGAACTATAAAAGTTATTTAAATTTTTTAGAGTCAAAAATTACGTTTAGTAGGGATGTAGGTGCATTTAATATTTCTGATACAATATATGTTAGGAATTCCAAAAATAATTGTACCTAAAATCTATAAATGTCTTAGAATTTCTTTTGGAAAAAGTGGGGCAGGGAACTATTACCTTTTATTAGAAACTCTCTTATTTTAGTTTATATTATATATCATATATTATATTGAATTTTTTTAAACACGAGAAAGCCCTAAAGCAGAGAGTAGAATTGTGGTTGCCAGGGGCTGGGTGGTGGGGGAAGGAGGAGATGTTGGTGGAGAGGTTTAAAGTTTCAGTTATGCAGGATGGATAGATTCTGGATACCTAAGGTACGCATGGAAACTGTAGCTACCAGTACTGTTTTGTATATTTGACATTTGCCAAGAGGGTAGATCTTAAGTGTTCTCACCACAAAAACAAACAACAACCTCCCCTCCCCCAACAAAAAAAAAACAAATAGTAACTATGTGAAGTGTTGGAGGTGTTAATTAGCCTGATTGTGGTCATTATTTCACAATGAATACATACATCGAAACATAACATTGTATACAAATGTACACAATTTTTATTTGCCATTTATACATCAATAAAACTAGGGGGAAAAGAAGATTAAAGGAATTACAAACTTTAAAAAACAAAACAGAAGAGAACCCAGAAATAAAGTCATGCATTTACAGCCAACTCATTTCTGACAAAGGGACCAAGAAGACACAGTGGAGAAAGGACAGTCTCTTCAATAAACAGTGCTGGAAAAACTGGAAATCCGCATGCAGAGGAACAAAATTAGACTCCTGTCTCTCACCATACACGAAAATCAACTCCAAATGGAGTAAAGATTTACATGTAAGACCTGAAACTATGAAACTACTAGAAGAAAGTGTTGGGGAAATGCTTCAGGGCATTGGTTGGGCAGAGACATTTTGGGTAAGACCTCAGAACAAAGGCAACCACAGGCATCGAAGGCACTCACAGGCAAGCAAAGCAAAAATAAACAAAGGAGATGACATCAAGCTGAAAAGCTTCTGCACAATAAAGGGAATAATCAACAGAGTGAAGAGACAACCTACAGAACGAGAGATAATGTTTACAAATTACCCATCTGACAAGGAATTAATAAACAGAATCCATAAGGAACTCAACTAAATAGCCAAAAACAAATAAACAAAAACCCAACAAATAGTCAAATTTAAAAAATGAGCAAAAGATCTGAATGGATATTAATATTCCTCAAAAGAAGATACACAAATGACCAACAGATATATGAAAAAAATGCTCAACATCACTAATCATCAGGGAAATACAAATCAAAACTGCAATGAGATATCCCGTCATCCTAGTTAGAATGGCTTTTATTACCACAAAAAGACAAGGAATAACAGATTCTGGTAAGGATGTAAAGAAAGTGGAGCCCTCGCACACTGTTGGTGGGAACGTGAATTAGTACACCAACTAAGGAAAACAGTATGGAGGTTCCTCAAAAAACTAAAAATAGAACTATCATATGATCCAGTAAACCCACTACTGGGTATATACCCAAAAGAAAGGAAATCAGTATATGGAAGAGGTATCTGCATTTTAATGTTTATGGCATCACTATCACAATAGCCAAGATATGGAATCAACCTAAGCGTCCATCAAAAGATAAATGGGTAAAAAAGTGGCATAAATATACAATGGAATGTTATATTATTTAGCCATAAAAAATTAAATCCTGTTATTTGCAGCAATGTGCATGGAACTGGAGGACATTATGTTACGTGAAATAAGACAGGCAAAGAAAGATAAATAACACACGTCCTGACTCATGTGTGGGAGCTAAAAGCATTGATCTCGTAGAGGCAGAGAGTAGAATAAAACGCTGGTCACCAGAGGCTGGGGGCATTTCAGGGGGTGGTGGAGAGAAGTTGATTAATGGATACAAACGTAGTTAGATAGAAGAAATAAGTTCTAGTGTTCAACAGCAAAGTAAGGCAACCATAGCTGACAATAATGTATCGTATATTTCAAAATAGCTAGAAGAGAAGCTTTGGAATGTTCCCAACACAAAGAAATGAAAATTGTTTGAGGTGATGGATGTCCCTATTACCCTGATTTGATCATTACATATTATATACATGCATCAAAATATCACATGTACCCCATAAATATGCACAACTATTATGTAGCAGCAAAAAACGAGAAAAGCCTAACCTTATGTATTCCATGATGACTCAGAATTATGACTCTGTCATTAGAATAAATATTTTATGATATATTTTGATAAAATATGTCTGAACTGCCTTGTCAAATAGTTCTCACTGAATCTGAACGAAATCCCATAACAGTTGATCTGTGCTGTCTGTGGAAAAAATGACGAAAGGGTTTTTGTTTCTTTCTGAAAACATCCTGGTCACAGCAGTAGCTGTAGGCTTTGGGTTTGCGTGGTCACTCATTTGTCTTTCTAATCAGCCTTAACTGCAGGCCTGCACCAGATGGAGTGTGTTGTAGTTTTAGGAGATAAAGCTGTATGTCACTGCTAAATTAACTCTGTAAATACTAGAAACATTAAACTGCTGTGGCCTGACAGAACATATTGGCTGGTTCCACCAAAGTAGAACTTGACTATTCCTATTGTGTGCGTGAATGGAGCAACGTTAATGTGTCCAATTTACTTTAAATAATGTGAAGTCCACATACAAAAACAATTTGATTGGTAACAATAGAGAAGCCACCCAAGTGATTCACTCATGACAGAATTTGGGAGTCTTTCTTGGCACCTCCTCACTGTCACATTCCATCCATCTGATGATCCATGTGTCCCTCCCCACTTCCGGTCATGTCACGGCCCTGCCTCAAGCCCTATAACTTCATATAGTGTCTGGAATAAAACTAGACCGCTTCTCGAGGCCCACAGAAGCCCAAGGAATCTTGGTTCTGGCCTCGGCTTTCTCTCTGTGCCCAGAGCATCCGTGTCTGAGCATGAGAAGAAAGAAATATAATGTAATATAATATAATATAATTATATCATATTTCTACTCTTTCAAACAATTGTATACTACAATCATTGTGACAACAATATGACCCAAAAGGAAGTTTTTAATACTTAGATGAAATCAAACAAATTCAATTTCCATGTATTGTTTTTGCAGAGAAGCACAACAGAAATAAAGACACCAATAAAAGATTCTAAGCATAAAATATGTTACATTAGGATAAAATTCTGTGGGGAAAATGGATTAGAACTTTGAGGCCAAAAGAGAAAGGCATTAAATTTCTGAGTATTAATTAAGAGCTGGTTTGTGTGGTTTTGCAAAGGATGAAAGCAGGTATCACATCTCAGTGTGTTTAGATTCCAATTGGCACATTTAAGAGAGTGATGCCACAATGTTTTAAAAGGCAATATTTACAAATGCTGGAAATTGCATCCTTTGCAACTATTCAACATGAAAACTGAGGGGAGACATGTAAGAGCAAAGTGAGTCAGAGACCGCGGAGATGTGAGCCGTCCTTTGGGGGTGGGTTTCAGCTTTCTCTGCGCTCTCTGCCAGCGGGTGTGCCCTCCCAGGGCAACATGTCCCAGCACGGCCAGGGTAGCCCTGCCCAATTGTAGGGGGGGCATCCCTTCCCTGGCTCAGCCACAGCCCAACACTCCCACCCTCTCTACCCTCCATGTTCCTTTATGTGGCACTGGGGGGACTTCTGAGTCCTCTCCCATCTCCTCCAACCCCATGGTGGCTGCCCATGGAACACCACGTGGCTTGTGGCACCTCTCATGTGATGTGGTTGCCCACGAGATGTCTTTCCAGGCCCACCATAACCCCAGGGGACACACGTCCTGTTGTGCCGAGAGGCCCTCCCCTCAGGAGGTCCCCAGCAGCTCTTAGGGCCTCAGGTTCTGCTGCTCTGTAAATACCCCATGTGGAGAACAAGGGGCCAGGACCACTCTTCCCTGGAGATTTCCTAGACACCACCTCCCACGAGAGACAAGGGACAGGTCCCTCACGACAAGCCCAGCATGCCCCAAAGGCCCACGAATGTGCACGTTGTGAATGTGTTGTGGGTGTGTATGCTTTGTATGTGTGTGTTTGTGTGTGTGTATGTTTTGTGGGGTGTGTGTGTGTGTATGTTTTGTGTGTGCGTTTATGTATGTATGCATGAGTATATTTTGTATGTGTGTATTTTGTGTGTTTTATGTGAGAATTTTATGTATTAATATATATATTTTGTATGTGTGTATGATTTGTGTGTGTTGCATGTGTATATGTTTATGGGTGTGTATATTTTGTTTGTATTTTTGTGTGTATGTTTTGTATGTGTGTGTATATGTGTACATTTCGTGTGTATATGTGTATGTGTTTTATATGTGTGTGTTTTGTGTGTGTTGTATGTGTGTATGTTTTGCTTGTGCCTGTGTGTTGAGGGGAATTAAGGCTTCCTGCCTCCTCTTATGCTTTTAGTTCTAAGCCCTAGTTTCTAACTACCACCAGGCAGCTCACATCCCTTGAAACACCTTCACTCTCTTTATCACAATTGGTACTTGTGTGTGTAATTCATTTACATGTCAGTTTGTTTCATGTCCTTCCCCAATTGCTCCAAGAGGACAAGAGCAGTATCTGTTTCATTCCCCAGGCTGCCCCCAGCTCCACGCATTGCCCAGCACTTAATCACCAATGGATGAATGAATGAATGGATGGATGGATGAATGAAATCTGCACAGCCTTGTACATAGACACCACATGCTCTTGTACCTTTTATTTAGTTTTTAAACCAGTTGTTGATAAGGACATAAATTTTGATATCATTCTCACTGCTTAACAAGTATTAAGCACTACTCATTCAAGACTGTTTTTGTAATATTGATAGTGATGATTTTCACTTCAACATCTTTGACGTAGAAAAATGAAAAAGAGCCGGCTATTCTCGTTTTTAAGAATTTTAAAATGATATGCCAAAATTAACACACTGCTCTGCAGTAAATGAGAATTGTGAGTGTTTTTCTATAAGGCTTCGTATTTTCCGTACTTGTCTTTTTCACCAAGTGTCTTCCAAGTATATTCAGATCCATTCTTCTCAGATCACATTTCTCAGCCCCAGGCTTACCGACACAGGCCTGTCTAGACACCAAGCATTTCTTACAGGATGAGGATAAAAATTCTGCACCACAGCCTGTTGGCACAGAACCCTGCAGCTAGAAGTCCTGAGTGTCCCTCCTGTAATCCTCATGGCTGGGACCACCAGTGGGGATTATTGTGGATGAGCCCCAAGTCTGCAGATAAGAGAAAAATGGATTTCCTTAGAGGTATGTTTTCTTCCTCTCGGTGAGATAAAAGCACAATGCCAACCAGGGTAAGTTGGCCTATTCAAGAGGACTAAATAAATAAAATCATCTATTGCGTATTTCATCTGTTTTATGTTCCCCAAAACCATCTGGCTTAAAGGAGAGAAATCAAGCAGGCAACTTTCTGTGTGGAAAGTGTGTATATATCGTATAACACTAATGCCTGATAGAGATTTACATGCTAAAGCAATTATGGCTTTAATGAAAAGAGAGGGAGACAGCCAACCCGTGAGCCACACTATGGATTCAATTTTGCTTGCAGCAAAATAGATTTAAAATGATGTGATTGGCATTCTGAAACAGGGAAGTCGACAGTGTGTTCACTAGGAAGTGACTAAATTCACACTGGCGTTCCAGATCAGATTTTGTGCGGGACCAAGGATCCTTCTAGTCTACAAGGAGAGTTGCGGACTGCACGTCTCTGCAGGACATCCAGCAGGTGCGGGCTGAATGTCCCCTCTGCCCGGTGATGTTCTGGATGTTGGGAAAACATCAGTGCAGGCAGAAAATCCTCACCATCCATGGAGCTTTCCTTTTAGCTGGGGAGAGAAGACAAACAACAATAGTAAACATAACTAAAATATACGTGAGTTCTCACATTAGAAAGTGACGTGTTAAGAGAGAATTTTTTAAAAAGTAGATCATAGTTGAGACTGATCATGGTGGACAGATGTGGGCTGTAATTATTTACGTAGGGTTAAGGTGGGTTTCGGGGTGACATTTGATCAACAGCTTGAATGAGGTGATCCATACGGATATGGAAGGAAAGAATATTCCAGATAGAGGGAACAGTCAGTGCAAACGCTCTAAAATTGGAGATGAGGGCATCGCAGGATAAGAAACAGAGACGGGGTGTTCGATTCTGTGGATTGCGGGTCCTGGTGAAGTCAAAGGGCTTCTGGAGTGTTTGGGGCACTGGAGGGAGAAAGTAAAAAAGACGGGAGGAAGCTCACGGACGTGACCCCTGTCTGTGAAGAAATGCCAGCCTTTGTCAGGACACATGGTGTCCACCTTCCCTGCTCTGGCAGTGGGAAGTCAGGATGCGGAGTTCCACGTAGTTGACGTTATAGGAGCCCATGGCGACCTTCTGTGTCACCTCCTCCCCTTGGGAGAGAACTGGCAGGTGCGAGACCTGCCAGCGGCCGAGTGTCCCAGGGAAGCACCAGCTCCCCTCGGCACAAGGACACTGAGCTTCACCCACAAAAACAAGCGGGCGTGTTAGACCAAAATCTGGAGACTTGAAGTCTGACCAAAACAAAACAAAGCGAAACAAAATGAAGCCTGAGCGTGAGCAGCAGAAAGGTGAAACTAACATTGACTTTCTTCATCAGGAAACATCCTGAAAAAACGCATGACTTTCTGGAGTGTATTTTACTTGTACTTGCAGATCCCGGATGTGGATTCAGTGCATTTCAACCACTACTGGTTTTTATACAAGTCATCTTACTCAAAATACTGCAGCCCTGCTCCATTCGAGAAGAGTTACTCACAATACTACTAATTAGTACAAGAAACCATGCTTTTCAAAATGATTTAATCATCCCTATGGACTTCATATGGACTTGGTCTTAGCTGCTCATTTGAAATCGTGAAACAGGCTGCTCTGTTGGACTTGGGAACCCCTCAAATTTAGTTTCCACTGTTAATAGCAGTCAGTCGGTTCTGTGCTGTCAGTTTTGCAAATTTCTGATGTCCTTTAAATGGCTCTACCAGGCTGAAAAAATATCACTCCCGAGGAACATTTGTCTTCACATGCTCAGGAAAGACAGAACCAGGGATGATCTAAATTTCAACGACTTTTTTTTAAAAACCAGATACTGCAGATTTGGGGCAATTTTATTCTTATTTTAAATGCTCTGAGCTATGGATCTTCTACCACTTGAGAACCTGCTTAGTGTTTTAATACTGTTTTAGGAGAAGTTTTGGATTTCTTGATTTGGCCTCTAATTTTGGTTCTGATATCAAGAGTTTTGGGCCCATTTACCATATTAAATTGTCCCTCTCTACTTTTGGCATCGCATTCTAGAAAACATAAAGTGTAAGTTTATGGTCAATTTACAAGTTCCAGGATTGACACTTAGTCAAACTAACCTTGGAAAGTTTCCTGTGATAACAGAGGTAAAGTAGTCTTTCTCTTTTTGGCAGTCTCCTCTGAGTTTTTTTGTTTGTTTGTTTGTTTGCTTTGTTTTTTGTCTTCAGAGTAGATGTCTGAACTTTGAGATTCTGAGTGAATTTTGACCTTCAAAATTTTATATCAAATCAGCCCAACTCAACTAGGACCTTCCCATCATCCACGGAATTACTGAAGCATAGAAGGTAATCCTTCTAGCTTACATCTAGGCAAAAATACCATCCATGTAAAAACTGCTTTATATATGTAAAGCAACTCAAAGCTACACATTAAGTTGGTGAGAAAAAAGTTTTTAAATTGAGAGTAGTTGTATATGAAAAACAGTCATCTATGTCTTCATTTTCAATTTTTTTTTTAAATAAAAGAAAAGAAAGGATTACTTAGTATGTTAAGAACTCTACGAATTCTTCCTGGGTAATTAGTCAGAGAGAAAAATTGGTGCCTCATGGATGGGTAGAATATAACATTGTAGAGCACAGTGTAGGGCTGGGAGAGATGATGAAATTGTTCAGCTAAAGCCCCTATTCCGGGGGAGGGACAGAAACCCAGTGGGGCACAGCTAGATCTCCCGTCCCAGGGCCCTTCATCTGTGGACCCACCCATCCTTCCACTCGCAGATCCAGCACTGAATCCACCCAGAGAGGATCAGTATGCGTGGAGAGGCCCCACCCGCCTGCATGCTCAAATCTGCGTGCAAACTTTAAACCCTCTGCATGTTGAAGACTCGCTACCACAGCCCACTGTCTTTCCCTCTCACGTCTGCCAGAGCAATTGCAATGTTAGCATCTCACTCCCAGTTGGTGGCAGGCCATGTGGGGCTTTTCCCCAGCGCGTCCGAGGCCCACACCAATGCTCTTTCCAAACCACTGTCCTGTTGGGAAAAAAATAATAGACGCAGACATGAAATCCCGGAATGAGCAGAGTTTCCACAATTGAAGGTCATTTTCCCAAAGAGTCACCCTGGGCTCACCACCGCTGATACTGCCTTGGAACCCACAGGGAGCCGTGGAATCTACCACCACGATGGCAGCCCATCCCCCCCACCTTGAGCTCCACATTGCATCACTCTTGTGCCTTGTAGAGAAGAAATGTGTATTTTTTCCCTAGAAATCAGAAATCTCATCTTGAACAAAACCGTTTCAAATACTCTGACACTTCACATTGTCCCAAGATGATTTTCAGGGAATGTTTGTTTCATCCACACCCTTGACATCTGCTTTTCCTACTAGTTTCCGCTTCTAGTCTGCCTTCCTCATTGAGCACAGGTGCTCACGCAACAGGTGCTGTCTAATATTACACTTCGCAGAGCATTTATTTTTCACATTTAGTCAATCAGTGATGGTGGAGTGGGGCTTTGCATCTCATTTTGACTGTTACATCCTTGGCAGTTGAATACAGCTGACCCACACTGGGAGGAAGATATTTCTTCGTCCTCAGAATTTGGTTCCTCAAAGATTTCTAAAATGCATTCTCACCAAAGTATCTCTCTCCTTGAGGATGCATAGTTTGTCCTGACCTCAGATTTTAGAGCTGTCTTAAGAGCAAGTGTTTCATGGCAGATGTCATGGGCTTGAGGACACGTCTGAGCAGGCTTTGTCTTACAGCGTCTTGATGAAGATGCAGGATGAGTGTCAACCTCTCCTGCCCCCTCGCCCTCCCCACCCGTCTCGTGGTTCCATCTTGGCCCTAAGTAACACAAAAAGAAATGCAGATTTGGCAATTAGCCAGCTGATTTGATTAATATAGACAGGTTACCTGAATAATTTACGCTGCAAAGTGGATTTTTTTAGACACTAAGCCACTCTACCTTGCTAGTAGTGTTCATTTATCAAATTAAATGGAACAATGCCAAGCCTCCATTTCATATTGTTCTACAAAGTCACAACCCAAGAAACTGGCTGGACTCTGAGTTGCCTGAGACCTGCAGCAAGGATTGGATGATGATGTCAATTCTTGATTCACACTTAAAATGAAGGCACAGGGCTTTTTGTGGGTTTTTTGTTTTGTTTTGTTTGGAGGTTTTTTGACCAGAGGTTGTTCAAACTGAATCTAAGTTGTGAAATCCTTTATATAAATGGAATTTTAGAGGGAAGCCCAAGAGGTTAATGGAGCTGCTCTGATTGGCCACAGACGAAACACCCCCACCTCAAAGTGCATTTTGAAATGCAGTGACTTACAGAAAATTTATCATTGACCAAATCCAGTCACACAGTTTGTGTGGGTCAGGAAAAACAAGAAAGAGAGTAGATGGTACACTCAAATAAGGATAATTGGAGGAGATTCTATTTACAAAGGGACCCTTAACAAAGGTATGGCACAGTAGAACTGCCGCACCCTAGGCCTGGCAGGAGGAGGGGAGAGAGTCATTCAGGGCAGGCCAACAAGGGTGCCCTCTTGTTGAGGTGGAAGGGAGAACCGGGGAAGAAATACCCTGACCCCCACCTCCTCCCTCCTTCTAGCCACCTGCTGCGTTCCCCATTGGCTGAGCCCAAGCAGGTGCCAGAGGGCAGGGGACCCACTGCTGCTCCAGACAGATCTACCTAATGGGGAAGTAGCAGAACCCCTGGGGAGTGGGGGCCAGAGGAGCCCTCTTGTCCTCACTATGTCCAGCTCTTCCTACCCCTTGACAATCTCATGAAGATCTAGAACCTCTCAGAGCTGAATTATTTTGAAGGCTTCATAATAGGCCCTCCCATTTCCATCTTTCTATCATACCATGGTGAAGTTAATTGTCCTCAAATATCACAGAAGAACAAGGCTGCAAAGCTCCTTAAAATGTTGTAGTTTATCTCACTTCTGATACTGGAACCCTGCTACAACATCCCCACACGTGATTGTAAAGCCATTTCTTACATACCTCTTCACCCCCAATGGAAAGCCCATTTCAGCTTCATGGAACTTGAGGGTTTGATAGGTCCTCCTAATGTTAAGCTAAAATCTACTTCTCAGACACCTCTGCCTATTGCTCTCAGTTATACGGGTGCAGAGAAAAGTCAATTCTCTCTTTCACACAAGAGCCGCTTGTTCCTATGTCCTAATACCCAAATACCCAGACACCCAGTGGCCGCCTGCATGGCCACCCCTGCCTGCCCCTCTGCCAAGGAAACCCGACCCCTCCCTGCAGTGGCTCTGCCTGATGCGAACAGGTCTGCTGATTGCTTGTGGCTTAGATTTGATGTTCTTGGCACAGAGAAAGCCCACAATAGATATTCCTTAATGAATGAATACATTCTGCAAGTGATTTCTTCTCTGTGATAGCCTCCTATTTCAATTATTTAAGAAGCTAAGTAATTTGCAACTGCAGCCTGAGGCCCCTGTTGTTTTATTAAATGCCAAGACTTGTTATCCTTGGTGTTATTCTGCACTCCAGTGAATAAACTTTTTTTTTTTAATTTTCAAATCAAATAATATAATCATAGGAAGATTGAGGGTGCATTAGCCAGACTGGCTGACTTAAACAACAGAAATGTATCGTCTGACAGTTCCGGAAGCTAGAAGTCTGAGATGAAGGTGTCAGCAGAGTTGGTTCCTTCTGAGGCTTTTTCCTTGGCTTGTAGAGGGTGTCTTCTCCCTGCGTCTTCACATGGAATTCCCTCTGTGCGTGTCTGTGTCCTCATTCCCTCTTTTTATAAGAGCACCAGTCGTATGGAATTGGGCCCCAAACTAAAGACCATGTTTTCACTTAATTACCTCTTCAAAGAGCTTATCTCCAAATAGGGTTCCATTCTGAGGTACTGAGGGCTTCCAGGGCTTCAACATACAAGTGTGACACAATTCAGTCTTTGCTCTGGTTCCTTTGCAGGAATGTTTTGCCTTCCAAAATATCAGTTACAAAAGTCGCCACCAGACGTCTGCTTGGGTTCTCATAAGAATGGGGAGTTCACCTTTTCACAAGGTAGCCCATTCCTTTGTTGGGCATCTTTGAGTGTTAGAGTTTTTGCACATGTTGAAAGAAAACAAGCATCTCAGTAATATTCCCCTTTGGCCTTGGTTCTTGTTCCAGGAATAGCAGAGGGAGATCTGCTCCCTCTTCTCCATGTTAGCTCCTCCTGTATGGACAGACTTGGCCTTGATGCTGACCCATATCAGGCAAAAAGAGATGCCTTGATTGGATCCCCCACCGAGAGCACTCAATTCTGGTGACTTTATTCCCCAATTCACGACTGCTCATTACCGAAAAGCCTACAGACACCCCTTTTCTCATGCAAAAGTGGAGAGCCCAGCTCCTGGCCTGGGATTCTCTTCCCACCACTGTATTTTCCCAGCACGGCTGCGGTTGGAAGTGGCCCCCCTCCCTCCCACACATCCCCCAAGGAACCATCCATTCCTGAGCCCCACGCGGGAATTTAGAATCGACATGTCCCTATGTGTCTGCCAACATTTTCATAGTGCTTTAATGTTGACGAGGGATGAATCAATCCCATAAACTTTGGTTTATTTCCTTAGCGACTCATTGAATAATTAACAGGCAGGGCTTTGTTCTTTATAAAAGAGTATTTGCAGCAAGCTAAAACTGCACCAGCAGGCCAAGGTCAGGGCAGCTGCAGGCTTGTCACCCATGTTCTTGGCCAGCACTATCAGCCCTGGGGAGAGCCGCTGACCCTGTAGAGTAGCACCAAGGCTGGCGTGCATGCCGAAAAGCTCCTGCTTCCTTCTGATCTTAAACAACCTACATAGCAATATTTTCTCCCATTTATGTTAATTTTTAATATCATGACAGTTTAAGCATTTTGAAGGCATGGTTCTAATCATGATCCTGCTCAAAACCTCCAGCAGTTCACCCTTGCCTACGGAATTCAGGCAGAACTTCTAACAAGGCGTTTAGCGCTGGGCTGATTACGTTTACCTGCCATCCCCTCCCCACCAACCCCTACTCAACTCCATGCTCAGTCCTGGGCTCTGGAAGGCTGATCTCTGTGCATGGCCTCACCTGAGCTTTTTGCCCTGTGGCTTCTGGTTGGGTTTGGCCAAAAGGAAAAAGCAGCAAGAGATTGACTAATGGGAGGAGAGAGAGGTGGTGTTTTTCTTGCACACTCCCTCCATGCTCAGGGCCACAGAGCAGTGGCTGCATCCCTCCAAGACCACAGCCCTGCTGGCTGGTCCCTCCTCTGGGGTCCTGCCCCTTCCTCTCCCAGATCTAGGGGTGAGGAGCTTCCCACTGCTGACACATCTGGATTCCTTGGTACCTCTTGTTGAGTCCCTTCATGCTGCCCACAGCCTCTGTGAGTCACCAGGGGCTCTTGACCCGGCTGGCTGTGATTCTGTTCCCTTCCAGGACATAACAGACGCACATGCCCTCCAGAAAATGACCCAAGTATGTGCTTCACTCTTCTCTCGGAACTTCCTAGCTCATACCCTGAACTTCAGTGACATTCTAGCTGCTGTACCAAAAGTCAGATGTCTTCAACCCTGACTGCATATCAGCAGCACTTGAAAAAAATTTTATGTATCACTGTCTGGGCCCCAGCGACTCTGCCTCTGTGGACCTGCTGAGGCGAGTGTGTGCCAGCAGAGCGGGTGTAGATAGTGAGCATCTGCCCGGGCAGAGGCAGCCCCCAGCATAGGCATCACTTGTTTAAAGGTTTCTGAGTAATTCTGACACACAGCCAGGACTGGGCACCACTGCCCAAAATATCGCCCTCCTGGCCACTTTGTCTTACCCATGATTTTCCTCCTCTGTGGAATATGTCCGTCTGTCCTTCCCATCATTGTCTTATACAGTCCCACCACCAAAGCTAATCTCAAATGGGCTTTTCCATGAAGCCTTTCAAGACTACCCTCACCCCCGCCCCAGGCAGGTCTCACGCATAGTCCTCTGTAGACCAGTGGTGTTTATTCCTCCCCTGTGGCATCTTTTTCTCTTGGCCTTGTATGAGAATTGTTAGGCCAGGCGGCCCTTTTGCACAATGACCACAGGAGACGCTACAAGCATATATTTGGAAAGGACCTCAGAGTCCTTCCATCCACATTCCCACTCGGCGCAAGCAGCACAGGCTCGGGCAATATGGGGTCTGGTGTCTCTGGTGTCACAACCTTATGTCCTGCTGCCACTTTTTCAAATTAGAAAGGCTGGAATTGATTCAGGTTTGAATTCCAAACCTAGCCTCCATACATCTTCCTAGCTGTGTAACTCCACATCCCTTTAAAATGTTTTGTAGAAAATCAATTCTATAATCATGTTATACAACAGCAGTGTTTTATTTAGCTGTTACATCTGAGTATTAATTAATTGCTACAAATCACAATCAATAGATACGAATGCTGTGTTCAAACAATCCAATATTTTCTGTAAAAACTATGATTTACTTAGATTTTAGGCTGTAATGCAAATACATAGGAATGTGCTTTTTTTTAAAAAAAACTGTTTCTTTGGTTCTGGGAGATGAAGGAACTTGGCAATTCCCTACACTGGGCCAGGGCTATAGCCTTCCTCAGTCTAGTGGTGAGTGAGGCAGACTTGTCACCCTTTTTTACCTTCCTTCTCCTCCCCGAACACTTTGTATCCCATAACCTTCCCTGAAGCCTGTGTGCTGGGCTCTCATTCCATAATTATTATACAATGAACTGATGACTGTGAGGGTGAACGATGGCCACCTGCCCCTCAGTAATGTCCTCCACGCTTTCCTCACTTGTCATAAGTATTCATCCACCATCGCATGGAGGACACCAGCAATTGGAAGATGCACCATTATTTTCTGGGCCACTAAGGAAGAAAAAAATATCTCTGACCAATTGCAGCAAGCTGTCAAATGGAAGGTGCCATTGATTGTAGCACATATCGCAATGTCAGAGGTGTTAATATATGAAAAGTTGTGTGTCTTAGAACCTATGAAATGCCGTGTTCCAGACCACCGCTGCTTGTTGGTTGTCCCGTTTCTTCCTCCAGTGATTGTCTGGGGTGGACTCTGGAGACCAGAGCAATGATGATCCTTAGCTGTGGTTGTGTGACTCTCTTCTTCCTCTTATATCTGTCGTATCTTGTTAGGTCACTTTGCACCCCAACAGGCATTTCCATTCTTTAAGAAGTGAGTTTTTATTGTCACAAGAGTCCTTTCTCTTGTATGGTAGCAGCATAGTCAAGGGACTATAAGACATCATCCTAAAGTACTCAAGTTCATTGGCAACATCTATCAGTCCTTCTGGGAGACTTTTCTAAAATTCTCCATTATTTCAATGATAGTAGCTAAAGTTATTTACTGTGCCAGAAAAGTTCATTACATTATACTGTTTTAAAATGCCACATTGTTTCTCAGTTCAAAAGGAGTCATAAATAATAATGCATATTTATTCTCATGTTACCCACAAGCTGAAATCATTTTTTAGGTTCAGTTGTTTTCATCTAAACTTTTTACTGTGCAGAGTATAATAGAAAATCTATTTTCTCAATGCTTATAATTTTTTTCTTTTAAGATTTCCCACCAGTTCTAAAATACCCAGAAACATTACAAAAAAAAATACTGAAGACATAGGAATGTGTTTTCTGTGATTTGACATGAAGGGGCTATTGCCTAAAAATAGGACTTGAAGCCTATTCTAAGCAACATGATGCATTAGATGCTGCAGGCAGGCTCCAGTGCTGAGGCCATCACTTGGCAATAAATTTAGATCTCTCTTTCCTAACTTAGGTCATGTTCTCTTTGATGGTTTTTTTTCCTTAAAAAAGACTGTTTAGTTTGATCTCCACAATGCTAATTTCTGGTGGAGGAAAAGTTTGAGAACTTGCTAATTAAGTACTATTTTTTTTCTTGCAGAATACACCAGTGAGACAGTACATATCATGGCTAAGAGTCAGAGACCTGGATTCCATTCTGAGTTCTTCCAATTGCTAGCTGTGTGCCATTGAGCAAGTTGGTATGAGAGACTCAGTTTCCTCATTTATGCAATCCTGACAGCTGCAGAATAAATGTTCTTCTCATTAGCACATGGAACATTCTCCATGATAGGCCAAGTTTGAGATTTTTAAAAAGTCTCAAACTTTTTAAAAATTGAAATCATATCAAGTACCTTTTCAGATCATAAAGTAATAGGACTAGAAATCAATAACAAAAAGAACTTTGGAAACTGCACAAATACATGGAAATTAAGCAACATTCTTCTGAAAGACCAATGGTCAATGAAGAAATTTAGAAGTAAATAAAAAATTTCTTGAAACAAATGAAAGAAACACAGCATGCCAAAACCTGTGCAGTACAGAAAAAGCAGTGCTAAGATGGAAGTTTATAGCAATAAATGCCTACATCAAAAAAGTAGAAAGATTTCAAATAATCAACCTAATGCTGCACCTCAAAGAAATAGAAAAGGAAGAACAAATTGTAAGGCTGATGGCCGGCACCCCTCCCTTCCCTGAAAAAGAAGAAGCCCCTTCTACCCCTCAATACCTGCCCTAAAACTGAAACAAAGAAATTTCTTACTCCTCGTGCTGACATCTCCTGGCCGAAGAAGCTCCCATCCCCCAACCCTAAGAACATATATAAACCCACTCAAACTTCTGTGCCACGCGACTTCCCAGGTCTCTCTCTCACAGGGCCTGTGAACTTCACCTGGGAGCACCCTAATAAAGCCTCGTTGCTTTCCCCTTTTCAATTCTGTTCGTCTTTCTTTCTCTGGTGCTGGCTACTTCAAAGAAACCTTACACAAATGAAACCAAAATTAGTAGAAGAAAAGAAATAATAAAGAACAGAGTAGAACTAAATGAGATAGAGACAAAAAAATACAAAAGATCAATGAAACAAGAAATCGGTTTTTAAAAAGATAAACAATTGGCATGCCATTAGCTAGACTAACTAAGAAGAGAGAAGAACCAAATAAATAAAATCAGAACTGAAAAAGGAGACATTAGAGCTGATATCACAGAAATGCAAATAATCATTAGAAACTGTTATGAAAAACTATACACCAACAAATTGGAAAACCTAGAGGAAATGGATAAATTCCTGGACACATAGAACCAACCAAGAAAAAATAGAAAACCTGAACAGACCAATAACTAGTAACGAGATTGAATTGGTAATAAAAATCTCCCAATAAAGAAAAGCCCAGGACCAGATGGCTTCACTGCTGAATTCTACCAAACTTCTAAAGAACTAACACTTCTCAAGTGTTAAGGAAGAACCAATTCTTCTCAAACTATTCCAAAAAATGAAAGAGGAAGAAATTCTTTCAAACTCATTCTGTGAGGCCAGCATTACCCTAATACCAAAATTAGACAAGAACACACACAAAAATACTATGGGCCAATATCCATGATCAACATAGACACAAACATCCTCATTAAAATACTTGCAAACCAAATCTAATAACACACTAAAAAGATAATACACCATGACCAAGTGGGATTCATCCCAGGAATACAAGGATGGTTTAATGTGTACAAATCAATAAACATGATACATCACATTAGCAGAATGAAGAACAAAAACCGTATAATCATTTCAATACATGCAGAAAAAGTATTTGATAAAATTGTAAATCCTTTTGTGATAACAATATCTCAACAAATATTGAAATATTGAGCAAGCAGACAAGAAAAAGAAATAAATGATATCCAAATCGGAAAAGAGGAAATCAAATTATTACTCTTTGCAGATGACATAATATTATATATTTTAAAAAAACCTAAAGACTCCAGCAAACAACTCTTAGAACTGATAAACAAATTCAGTAAAGTTGCAGGATACAAAATCAACGTGCAAAAATTAGTAGCATTTTTATACACCAATAACAAACTTGCTGAAAAAGAAACCAAGAAAGCAATCCCATTTCTAATATCTACCCCAAAAAATCTAGGAATAAATTTAACCAAAGAGGTAAAAGACCTCTACATTGAAAACTACAAAAATTAAAGAGGACACAAACAAATAGAAAGAAATCCCATGCTTATGTATCAGAAGAATTAATATACTTAAAATGACCATAACTACCCAAAGCAATCTAAGGATTCAATGCAATCCATATCAAAACATCAATGATATTCTTCACAGAAATATAAAAAACAATCCTAAAATTCATATGGAACCACAAAAGATCCTGAATAGCCAAAGCAATCTTGAGCAAAAAGAACAAAGCTGAAGGCATCACACTACCTGACTTCAATATATACCACAAAGCTATAGTAACCAAAACAGCATGGTATTGGTATAAAAACAAACACATAAACATTGGAAATAGTTTAATAATGAATACTGAGTATTTATCCAAAGGAAAGAAAATGATTATGTTAAAGGGATACCTGTACCCCCACGTTTATTGCAGCACAATTCACAATAGCCAAGATATGGAATCAACTTAAGTGCCCATTAATAGATGAATGGGTAAAGAAAATATGGTGTATATACAAAATAGAATACTATTCAGCCATAAAAAAGAATGAAATTCTGTCATTTGCAGCAACATGAATCTAACTAGAGGACATTATGTTACGTGAAATAAGCCAGGCACAGAAAGAAAAATATTGCATGTTCTTGCTCGTATGTGGAAGCTAAAAGAAGTTGATCTCATGGAGGTTGAGAATAGGAGGGTGGTTACCAGAGGCTGGGAAGTATGAGGGAGGAAGGTTAATGGGTACAAAAATACAGTTAGACAGAAAGAATAAGTTCTAGATGACACAGTAGGGTGACTATAGGTAACAACAATATATTGTATATTTCAAAATAGCTAGAAGATTTGAAATGTTCCCAACACATGGAAATGATAAAAGAGGGGATTGATATCTTAAATACCCTGATTTGACCATTACATATTGTATGCATGTATCAAAATATCACACGTACCCCATAAATGTATACATTTATTTTGTAGCAATGAAAAATTAAAATAATTCAAATTAAAAAAAAATTGTTTTATATATTATATAGAAACACTGTTCAGCCACTTAAAATGATGCTACAGAAAGTATTTGCTGATGGGAAGAAATGTCATAACTTATTATTAATAATTGGAAAAAAAGGAAGTAGTTCCAAATCTGTGAGCCGGGCATGGGCACCTCTGCCTCAGGGCCTTTGCCCAGGCTGTTCGCTCTGACTGGGTGCTCTTTCCTCTTCTCTCTCATCCTAACTCAGACTCTTCTGTGAGATCTGAGCTTGTTCCCTGAAAATCCAGGCTATGAAATCTCCTAAGTTCACATGCTTGCTGCACTCTGTGTGTCTTTGTTAGGAATGTTTCATAATTGTCATTTGATAATTGTTTCATCAGTTGGTTCTGGGTCTGTGTTTCCCTCTGGGACACAAGCTCTAGCAGGGCAGGCAGAAGCTGTTTCTTCTCCAGAGTAGCCGGGTGTCCTCAGCAGCACAGGCATGGAGAAGATGAACTTTAACATGATTCGTGTGGGGGAGAGAGGGAAAAAAACAACAACTATGTAACAAGATAACATTATCTTGTTACATAGTTTATAATTAATATTAATAATTCATATTATGAAGATAATATTAATCTATGTCATTTTCTTTCCCAAAGTTTTCATTTTTTCTTGTAGTGTTCTTGCACAACTTTCATTTGATTCATTACTAGATACGTTAATTTTTTTGCTATTTTAAATCATATCTTTCTTAAATTACATTTTCTGTTTATTACTATTATATAGCAATGAAATATTGGAAAATATAAATCTTTTAATTGGCAACTTTGATGAATCCACTTTCCTATATAGACTTTGGTATTATGGTGAAGAATAACTTTTTTTTCTTTCAAATCTTTCTACTTGTTATTTCCTTTTCTTAATGCATTGGCTAGGACTTCTAGTACAATGTAGATTAGAAAAAGTAATAGTGAATATTCTTGCCTCTTCCTGATTTTAAAGGAATATATATTTCATTTTGTCACTAAGTATGATGTTTGCTATAGGTTTTTGATAGTTACACTTCATCACTTTTGTTAAGAATTTATGTAATAAATAGGTGTTGAATTATAATGCATCTCTTGTATGCACATATTAAAATGGTGTGTTTACTACACTTGTTTTAATGCAGTAATATAATAGCACCGTTAACGAGTTTGGCCAATAATTCTCCTTTCTTGTATTGTCCTTGTCAAATTTTAATATTAATCTTATGCTTACCTCAAAAGTTAATTGGGGCTGGGCCTTTTCTTTCAGTTTTCAGAAAAATTTGCATAAGATTTGGGATTTCTTAACTACATGGTGGAACCTACTTATAAAAACACATGGAATTGGTATTTCTTTTGTGGGAAGATTTTAAACTACTGATTTAATTTCTTTAATGAGACATTTCCATCTTTCTATTTCTTCCTGAGTCAGCTTTTGTGATTTTATATTGTGTTACCTTTTTCCTTTTTTTTCTTTATTATATTTTATGTGTTATTTGCAGAAGATTCATGTGGGAGAGCAAGGGTGGTGTTCTGAACCAGCAAAAATTGTATCATAATCAAAATGAAGGTCTTGTAATGCACAATTGATTGTGTGCATGTGTGTGAGAAAGAGAAAGAAAAATTGTTTTGATCTTTACTTTTTCAGCCAACGGCAATCAACAGCCATAGAACTAGTCATAATTTAGACTCTGTTCTTTATCCAGCCTTCCTAACAGATACTCCCTGCAAGGATGGCAAAGATGGCATGGTCGTGTGCTCTCTCCGTCTGTCCCTCCGTCTGGGCAAAAGGAGTCCACCTGAGGGGCTGTCAGTTCCCCCCACCCACACTACTGTGGAGAATTACCTTCTTCTGACTTTGGCTACATGTATCTGTGTCTTACCCCGCCCCTGATTTATCTTCAGTGCATTGTGAAGCTCTTGATTATACATTTTAGGTGGGATTTACTGACGTTTTCTACTTTCTTTCTTTTGTTTTTTAATGTCTTTATTATACTTTTTTTTTTTTTTTTTTTTTTGAGACGGCGTCTCATTCTGTTGTCCAGGCCGGAGTGCAGCGATGTCATCTTAGCTCACTGCAACTTCAAACTCCTGGGCTGAAGCGATCCTCCTGCCTCAGCCTCCCGAGTAGCTGGGACTACAGGTATGCATCACCATGTCTGGCTAATTTTTTCTATTTTTAGTAGAGATGGGGTCTCGCTCTTGCTCAGGCTGGTCTCAAACTTCTCACCTCAAGCGATCCTCCCCTCTTGGCCTCCCAGAGTGCTAGGGTTATAGGCGTGAGCCATCTTGGCAGCTTCTACTTTCCTTTAAAAAATATCTTTATATCTGTTTGTTGTCCTTTTGTTTGGGGAGATTTCCAAGGGGAGAATGGAGCACTGATATCATCAGAACATCATCTTAAAACTGGATATCGTATTCTATGTTCTTAAAAAAAATCTTATATCCAAATAGTGTGTCTTGGTCCTTCCATTCCTTTCCACACTGTGCTTCCCAGTGCTTGTTGTCATTGCTCCTGTGCCGCTCAGTCACTATGAGTGCTGTGCCGCGGCCTTGGTCCCGTTTGCCTTCTCACATCTGCCTGTTCCTCTGAGAAGTACTACATCATACGGTAAATTCTTTCCACCTTTCCTACTTGCCTTGTCACATTTAAAAACAAACACTGAAGCATCTGCTGTGCTGACGAATCCATCCTTTCAACAGCTCAGGTGTCCAAAGTTGACCAAAGATGAAAAAGGGAAACAGAGGACCTGTGATTTCCTGTTAGTGGCACTAAAAATGCAAAGGACTTGAATTGTAAAGGTCTGGTTTCACCTTCTACTTTTTCCACTTACTAGCTCTGGGATCTTATGTGGATTTTTTTTTTTTAATTTCTGAGCCTTAATTTACTCAGTTGTAAAATAAGGATAACAACAATACAGGAATGTTATGAGGGTCAAATGAGAAAAACTTGCGTACAGCACCTAACACATAGGTGCTCTCCTTCTTGTGCATTGACACACCTCTGCGATGCTTTAAGTGCTCGTGCCATCCTTTACCTCGACACTGAGCTTAGCACCTCCCTGTGCTCTCACGTGTGCCTAAGTACGTATTAATACGAGTCAGGAAGAGCACTGAGAGGACGCAAGCCTGTGCAGCCAGGGATGTGCCCAGGGGAAGGCACGGCTGGAAGGCAGGGGAGGGGACTGAAGTTCCCACTGCCTCTGCCCAAAAGCTCATTCTGCCTGAAGGGACACAGGGGAACGTCGGGAGCAGACTCTTCTTCTGCAGCCTTTGCAAAATGAATTTGTCAGTAAAAGTCATTTTATAGAACAGGCAAAGACTCCCCACAGATTCAATTACATGGAATAGAATCTGCTGGTGAATGTAAGAGGAGTGTTGCCTGAACTGCGTAGGGGGAAATAAATAGTTTAATTCCCACCACCTCTCAACAGCTACCTTCTGCTTTAGAGACACTGTGAAAACGTCTGGGGCTTTTATTTGACATACCTATATAACACTTTATTATAAGCCTATGGGTTTCATCTGAACAATATCCTTCCCTCATTTAAGTTATTTCTTTCTGTTATTTGCTTGTGGTATGGATTTAAAGGAGCATCTAGGCAGCCTCGAAACACCGCTGCGGATTAACTCTCATGTTAGACAGTCACTTCCAGGGGGGTGGAACTGGCCTCTTCATTTTCACAGTTTGTCAGGCGACCACTCCCATCCCCCACAGCTGAACGCACCTGTGTTGTTTTGTTTTGCTTTTTCTTGTAGTAAAATATATAGAAGATAAAATTCGCCGTCTTAACCATGTTTGAGTGTAGACTTCAGTGACGTTAAGTACATTCACATTGTTGTGCAACCATCACCACCATCCATCGCCAGAACTCTTCATCTTCTCCAGCTGAGACTCTGTACCCACTAAACAATAACTCATTGTTTAATTGTCCCCAGCCCCTGGCAACCACCATTCTATTTTCTGTCTCTATGAATTTGACTACTCTAGGTACTTCATGTAAGTGGAATCACACAGTATTTGTCCTTTTGTGACTGGCTTATTTCACTCAGCATAACATCCTCAAGGTTCATCCAGGTTATAGCACATGCCAGAATTCCCTTCCTTTTTGACTAAATATTTCATTGTGCACATGTACCACATTTTGTGAACACTTAAGCTGCTTCCTTCGGCTGTTGTGAGCAAGGCTGCTATGAAATGGCATCTGAGTTTTGAGTGAAGCTAGGCAAGGATTTGAAGACCATTTCAAAAGCTCAGTGGGTGACTGCTGTTTAACCAAATGGGACATGGAAATGACTGAGCTCCCGGGGCCCCATTTCCACGCCTCCCTTCTCAGGCACTGCGCTGACCCATCACTGGCCTGCTCCCAGTTTTCTCTGGGAAATTATTACAGGAGGGAATTATCTAGGGGAGGCTTTGTGCAACACCAGCAAATACTAGGATCAGCTGGAAACAAATAGTAGAGGCATTATTACATTTGTCACCCATGAGATACTGAGAACTTTCAGACTGAACTTTAACAGGTAACATATTGGACATGAAATTTTCATTATTTCTGTACCTACGCCATTTGCCATTGTGGTTTGGGTTGATACTCTCTTTTAAAAGGCAAAATCAATTATAAAACGGTAGCCTCCCATGTTGCAGTCTGGCCAAAGAGTGGCCAAAGCCATAAAGCAATATTAAAGCAGAAGCCAAATGATCCAGAAACAGATTCCTGCTTATTGGGGTGTGGATATATGCTTAGAAGGTTGGCATTTGCAAGACTTTATTATATGCAATCAAGGCTTATGTAGAGAACAAAGTCTGGGGTAACAGAGATCCTATTAGCTAATATTTGTGGAATCTACGCAGACTTTCTCTTCCATGCAACAACTCTTCCAGGTGATTTTATCATCTAAATCTTGCAGGTAAGAAAACGGAAGCTCCTAGAGGTTAAGTATTTAATAATATCTCCAAATTCACACAGCTAATAACTGGCAGGGCTGGAATTCTGGCCCAGGTTTGTCTTACTCCAAAGTCAATTCCTTTCCCACGTTTAATCCAGCCCTACTGGATTTATAAAAGGTAGGAAAAATTCACAGTCCGTGTTTACATAGACCAGTGGTTCTCAAAGTGTGGCCTGTGGACCAGCAACATCAGCATCACTGGAAAATGCCAGAAAAGTAAATTCTGGGATTCCACCCCAGGGTTTTGATTCAGACGCTCCAGGGATGGGCCAAGCATCCATCTGTAATAAGCCCCCCTGGGGTTCCAATGTGCGCTCCAGTGTGAGAGCCCTGGAGAGACGACTCCCTGCTATTTCACCGCATTTGGGTACCAGGATGCGGAGTGCATGGGAGTGCTGGGGATTAGAACACCAGCTGTGCGATGCAAATGCAGACAGTATGTGGATCCCAGAGAGTTTTAGCTCACTTGAGATTGCATTGTGAGATTCACACGGGTAAGAGTGTTAACTCTGATCTAAATTTTAATTTAGCCAATTTCCCTCCTCCTCCCTCCCCGCCCCAGCTGTCACTTCCTGCGGCAAGTTACCTCAGGCGCCTGGCATTTATTGAATAGATACCACCTTCCACCTTTGAGGAATGTCGATTTCGTCAGCAAACACTCCCCTGGGGTCTTTTCCTATGTGCACACACACTGGGATTTCTGGACAAAGATTTTGGTTCTGTTTATGCATGAAGCTTAAGGCGGATTCCTAGCCTCAGAGACAATGCACAGGGATTGCTGATAGAGCCATGGGATCCCCGCTATTTGTTGACACTCTCTTGAGCACCCGAAACAATAAGACAGAGGAGCTCAAATATTTGAACAAGATTTAAAGGCAATTTTCAGCTGGTCAGATGTCAACGTGGTAAAAGAGATGAATATGGGGCCTTGATATTTCAAAGCCTTACAGATCTGAGGAGGTCCTTACAGAAATGCACTGAAATCTAACACCTTCCAGCAGAACAGCAGCTGACTCTGACACTCCTCTGTTGAATGATTCAAGCTAGTGACTTGCCTGCGCTCTTGAGCCTAAGTGGCCAGAGGGGAGTTGGCGAGATGCTTGGCAGAGAGTGTAAGTGATGAAATTTAAGGGGAAGTGTTTTCTGGAGTCACTTGGACAATGCTGGGGCTCGACAGGGCGGATGAGAGGACCTTTGGGTACAATGCTTGTCCTGACAGTCCTGCTGCAGAGTTAGCTTCCAGGAATGCTTTATTTCAATCATGCCACGTGTTTGCCAATGTCATTGTGAGTCCAATAATCGCACAGGAAGGGTGAAAATAGCTGTGTTAGAGTCACAGTGAATTAAGATTTTTGCATGTGCCTAGTCAAGCAGGAGCTACTTGTATATTTAGGACATGGTGTGCTTCGATAGGGATGTTCACATCTGCAAGGAGAGCGTGTGTGCGCAGTAGATAGGCACTCTCAGGAAGGGGCGTTGCAGGGGGGGAGCCCAGGCAGCCTTGCTCAAAACTGGCCTCTCTCCGTTACAGACTGGGCAATCTCAGGGGTGTTAACATCCCCTCTCCATGTAAGAGGGACATGATCATCACGGTTGTCACCTCCCAGGACTGTCATGTAAATATACAGAAGGTGCCGAGGCCCCAGGCTGAAACTGTCAGCCATCATCATATAAATAGTCATGGAGGCTATTTGAGAACCAGGGTGAGTGTTAAGGCATCTTTGAGATCAACAAAATCTTTTACAAGCCACTTCAGCATGTGGATTTATTGTATCAGTAATACCTCAAATGGGATAATATTCCAGTAAAAGGAAGGGAAATAAATATTTACTGTGAGCATAGTGTGCCAGGCACACATGTGTTCCAAACTTCCAAAGTCCTTACACACATGCACAAACCCTATGGCATAGCTTTTTATCATCCCTGGTTTATAAAAAGGGACACAGAGACTTCAAGCATTAAGATATTCATCTTGGGTCACAGAAGGCAGGAATTCAGAGCCCAGATGACTCGTGGTAGACACCCCAGAGTTCTGCCACCCTCCCTTTTACATGTTCTCATGCCAAACTGTCCCCTGGACCCACTCCTACCACCCTGGGTCCCAGCCAGCCCCCAGACAGGTAAGGAAACTGGGGCTCAGACTTCTCTTTTCGTCACATGCCCAGAAATGAATCCATCACAATCTTTTAAGCTCAACTTGAGGGACCAGAGCTTCTTGTGTAAGAGCTAAAGGTTTCACTTTGCAGAAAACATACCACTATCATCTTGGATTCATTTGTGAACTGGCTCATTTCCAAACGCCGTAAGAACGTTCAATCACAGGCACTTTAGTGGCGGTAGGAGAAAGACGGTCCTTGCTGTACCTTGAATCATGGCGCATCACTAGCACCTGTGTGCCAACCCCAACGCCAGTCCCCAGCCAGACTTCTACAATCAAGCTTTCTGAAGCTAATTTTGAAGTAAAGAAAAACAATGGACTTCTGAAATGGACAAGTAGTTCAAACAATGTAACTCAACTACAAAATTCCTAAAAGAAGCAGAAGAAGATTATCAGAAGCCCATCACCGTAACGCAGCTTCTATCATTTGGAGATATTGGCCTTCTCGGGTCTTCAGTACTTCCATCAACAAACGTGCAATAAGACGAGGGAGGTGGGACTTAGCACTCGGGGGAGCCTGAACAGAGGTTCCCCTCGTGAGAGACAGCAGGGCTGTTTAGAGGAAATATGGGTGCCGGGTCCGGACGAGTTGCAGAAGGTGTGATAGGGAACTAGTGGGGAGCTAGAAGGCAGCTCAGGGCTCACAGTGCGGGGTCACTGCCCACCCTGCCAGCCCAGTTAATATACCCCAGACACGGGGTGCAGACTCTTCAGGGCCTTTGAGACCTGAAAGCAAATGATGGGCTCTAAAACAAGGTAAGAACTGGGATGGAAATGAGAACATAACATAATGCTAACTAGTCAAAAACAACTCAGTCCTTCAGCAGCTAAAAATCTGTATTAACTTTTATTTAAAATGCAGTATGGATGTATCTTCCTTGCTGCAGATCCATGCATTCACCTGTCTACTCAATGTCACCATTGGAGGTCTGGTGGTTATCTAAATTTCACATGTCCACTGTAGTTGGTGACAATTACATCCTTCCAGATGCTCAAGCCCCAAAGTTTGGACTCATCCTTGCTTGATCTTCTCCACTTACGTGTCTTATTGGGAAGTTCTGTAGCTCTACCTGCGAAAGCTGTTTGAAGTCCCATCACCTTTCACCACTCCAGTGTGAGCCGCTGTCTCTCAGCTGGATGACTGGGGGATCTCCGAATTGTTCTCCCTGCTTGCCCCATCGCCCCCTTCATTCCATTCCCAGCCCAGGAGAGAAACTCTTCTAAAACCTGAGTCAGAGCCCCTCCCCGGCTCAGGCCCTGCAATGCTGCCCCATCTTCCTGGGGTCAGAGCCAGTGTGCCTGCCTGGCCTGACCCCAACTGTCACCGCACTTCCTCTCACTCCGCTCCAGCCACAGTGGCCCCATGGCCCGGCAACGTGGCAGGCACAATCCCACCTTGGAGTTTTGCTCTTGCTGTTCCCTCTGCTTGGAATGCTTTTCCCTCAAATATACACTTAGCTGACTCCCTCACCCCCTCCGCCTTAAGTGTTTGCTCAAATCTCCCCTTCTCAGTGAGTCCCTGTTCTGATTGCTCTATTTAATGTGACAACGTGTCCCAACGCATAGCCAAAGACCCCTGTGGTACCTCCTAACATACTGCACCGTTTAATGATTTAGGTTTTTGCTGGTCTCCCCTGACTAGAATGTAAGCGCTGTGAGATCAGGGATCTTTGTTTGGTTCAGCACAGTAGCCCACGCTGCTGGAACTGTTCCTGGCTAATGATTAGCACTCGATAAATATTTGTTGAATAAACAGTGAGCAAATTAATTTGGCAGAGGTGTGGAAGATTTATTGGAGAAGGCTGAGTTGTGTGCAGGTGGAGATAGCCATCTGAAACTCAAGATTATGCTGAAGAGACAGAACTGGGCTGAGGATGCAGAGCGGGCAAAGTTGGCATCAACAAGGTGACAGCAAAATTAATGTGTGTACAGTTTTGAGTCTTGCTTTTTCCACCTAAAAAACATTTCAATCTTCTTGTCAGTTCTTGCAGTTTTTGTATTATTTTAAATGATTGCACTGTATTCTATTGAACAGATACATAATAACCATTTCTCTTTGGTTGGGCATCTTGATTCTAATTTTTCACTATTATTAATGGTATTGTTATGAATATCTTCATGAGTATAACCTTTGCTGTATTTTGGATCATTTCAATATAATAGATTGACAAAAGCTAGCAAGAAACAATTTTATGGTTCTCCAAAAGGGTTGTATCCAATTTCATCACTTCCACATTGTTGGAACATGTGCATTTCATGATAATACTGGCAGGACTGTCAAATAATATATGCAAATACTGGAATGTTGTTTTCAGTATATATTTCCTTTTCTGTATGATTTTTATTGTTCTGCTGTATCCTTTCTTCGTTTACTTACTTTTTTTTTTGAGACAGAGTCTCACGCTGTTGCCCGGGCTAGAGTGAGTGCCGTGGCGTCAGCCTAGCTCACAGCAACCTCAGACTCCTGGGCTCAAGTGATCCTTCTGCCTTAGCCTCCCGAGTAGCTGGGACTACAGGCATGCGCCACCATGCCAAGCTAATTTTTTCTATATATTCTTAGTTGTCCAGCTAATTTCTTTCTATTTTTAGTAGAGACGGGGTCTCGCTCTTGCTCAGGCTGGTCTCGAACTCCTGAGCTCAAAAGATCCACCCGGCTTGGCCTCCCAGTGCTAGGATTACAGGCGTGAGCCACCGCGCCAGGCTTCTTCATTTACTTACTTAAAGCTTGCTGGTTTTGCTTTATTAATTTCTATTAATTATTTGCCAGTCTGAGAGGTTAAATATGCTATTTTAATTTGCTTCTTCTTCTTCAGAGTAAACTAACATTCTTGTATATGGTTAGGAGCTATTCCTATTTCCCTTCCTATGAACTATTTGTATCTTTTGTCTGTGGCCTGTTTTTATGTCCAATTATTAATTCCATTTCATAATTACTTTCTTACAGGATATCCAGTGGTTGTCAAGGGACAAGAGCAGGTCAGGATAGGAGGGTCTGTTCCACAAGCTCGTCCAGGGATCCAAGCTTCCCTTTCCTTCTAACTGTTCTGTTATTCCCCAGGTTGTTGTCTTCATCCTCATGGCCACTGCTAGTTTGCCACTGGCAAGACTAAATTCCGGTCCACAGGAAGGCAGGAAGAATAAAAACCACATAGTATCCTTCTTAAGAAAGTACCCAGGAGGTCGCACAATTTACCTACCTGCCAGGAGCTGGAGGAACGCGGCTGGGCGTCGAGGTGCTCTGCTAAAACCCAGCCGGTTTCTTGTTAGAGAAGAATGGGAGAACGAATCCTGGGGAAATTAGCAGTCTTTGCTGCAAGGTGTAAGTGGACTTTCCCCAATTTGCCAAACATTTATTCCAACACCATTTATTAAATAAGACACCTTTTCCTGTGGCTTACGAACGACCCTCTCTTAACATGATATTGATTCCAACAAAAGTGTTGTTTTTTTGGACAATATTCTTATTACACTGTTATCATTACTTGTTAGTATTTATCAAAGGAATATATATATATAATTTGTCAATTTATCAAATTTTGCATAAACATTACTATGAAGTCACCTAAATTAAATTATTTAGACTTTCAAGGGAAGAACATTTACCTCTTTTTGCAGATGCATCAACAAAAGCAAAACATTATTTTAATCTCAATGGATTATAATACAGACTTGAAGGACATTGTAAGATTCCAAATCTGTCTTGCCAAGAAAAGAATAACATTAATAAAATCCATGTAGGGCCATGTTTAGGGTAGATATTAGATCTTCTACATGAGTCTTGATAAAAATAAAACTTAACATATTGAAATCTAAACAAGGATGTAATACAAATAGACTAAATTAAGTTTCATAATGTGAGAGAACAGAGATCTCATTTCCTTCTGCACTGAAAAGGGTCCTGAGTGAATGAGAGAGATTGATAAGATTTGAAATTTCCATAGCAAAGGTGGCAAGGGATGATAAAAATTATTAGAAAATGAAGTTGTGTTTCTTCTGAGTTGCTGGGGCTTGTGTCTGTCTCTAACTGTAGTGATTCCTTAGCTCATGGCATACTTCATCTTTGCCAAGCCTTGCCCTCTTTGCCCTGGGAGGGGAAGCGGGGACACACTGCTGCTGGGAATTCAAAATAATCTGCTACAGTGAGACTGAACATCATCAGAGCTTTAAAGATAAGCGTCTACTTCCTGTGATAAACTAAGTAAAATTTTGAAAA
This sequence comes from Lemur catta, assembly GCF_020740605.2. Taxonomy (NCBI): domain Eukaryota; kingdom Metazoa; phylum Chordata; class Mammalia; order Primates; family Lemuridae; genus Lemur; species Lemur catta. The sequence goes on from NC_059131.1 coordinate 78,495,113, forward strand.
ATGTGACTTTGTGGACTTGTCTCCACATTAAGCCAATTAAGATTTTCTTTCTGTGTCTTCTAGTCTGGACAAATGGCTTTCGATACCCTAAAGTCACTCCTTTAGAGAGACTTTGAGACATCCTCCAATTTGTCTTGCTGCTGTAAGTCAGGATAACAATTAAACTCTCTCAGAGGAATGGGAATCTATGTTCCCTTTAAAGCTCCTCATACGACATTGTTTTTTTCTGTTTCTGTGAAGAATGTCCTGCTGCTGGGTATATATCCAAAAGGAAGGCGATCGGTACATCAAAGAGGTGTCTGCACTGCCATGTTCAGTGCAGCACTGTTCACCATAGCCAAGATACAGAATCAACCTCAGTGTCCATCAGTGGATGAATGGATAAAGAAACGATGGTATATTTATACAATGGAATATTATACAGCCACAAAGAAGAATGAAATACTGTCATTTGCAGCAACATGGATGGAACTGGATGTTAAGTGAAATAAGCCAGGCACAGAAAGTCAAACATCACATGTTCTCACTCACATGTTCAATCTAAAAAAAAAAAACAAAACTGAAATGGAGGTAGAGAGTGGCAGGAATGATAGTTACCAGGGACTGGGAAGGGTAGTGGGGGGTGGGTATAAAAAAGGGACAGTTAATGGGTACGTAAATACACTTAGAGAACAGGAATAAAATGTAGTGTTTAGTAGCACAATAAGAAAATTATAGTTAACAAAAATTTATTGTATATTTCAAAATAACTAAACAAATGAAATTGGAATGTTCTTAACACAAAGAAATGATAAATGCTTGAGATGACAGACATCCCAATTTCTCTGATTTGACCATTACAAATTATATCAAAATATCACATGCACCCCATAAACATGTACAATTGTTATGTATCCACAATAATTAAAAATACTTTTATTGACAAGAGGAGGTCTCTTTGCTTAAGGATACATCAAGGCAACTCAGAAGGCAGTTTCCAGGCTGGACACATCACAGCCACTGCAGCCTCTACCCCTGCCCCTCCTAAATTAGAAAGGTGCCCAGCATTGCCCCAGAGTCTATGATTGTGTCAGAATGTTCCAGTGGTTTCTGGCCTAAGGAGGCCAGCCTGAGCAGCTTTCAGAGAGCACAAAGAAGGAAGGGGTGGTCCATCCATGAGCCCTTCTCTTCCTTCCCCTGCCACAGGATCGGTCCAGTCTCTGTCTAAAGAAGTGGACAAGGCTGGGTGGAGAAAGAAGTAGGCTGAGCAAAGTGGAGCCCAGTGAGACAGACCGGGGGGAACCGACATCCACGTTAGGTTAGAGCAGGAAGAGGAAGATTGATGTTTTCACTTATTTTAGACTGTATTTGAAATTCTACAAAATTTAAACAGCTGAACATGGAGAACCTTAAATAAAATGAATATAATACTTATGAAAATCTTGAGAGAGGAATACAGTCATCACTCAGTATACTCGGGGGGGTTGGTTCTAGGCGCCCTGCCTAGACCCAATCTGCCCTTGGGAACTTGAATACATGAAAAGTTGGTCCTCTCTCTGTAGGTACAGGTTTCACATCCCAAGAATACTGTATTTTCATCCACGTTTGGTTGAAAAAAATCCACATATAAGTGGACCCACACAGTTCAAATCTGTGTTGTTCAAACACAGAAGTAACACAGTAAAGCACAAAATAAAATCTTGACTATATAAACATTTAGCACTTTTTATAGAAAACCCATACAAGAAAGAAAATGATAGTCTGGGATGAGTTTGATAGAAAATTTCTCAGTATATCTATTTTATTGATAAAGAGGCCATATGAGTAAATAAGAAGAATACTGTGACATTGATAGCTAAATGCAAATAAAAATGAGCAGATCTTTCACGGACAGGGAAATGGAATTAATCAGCAAAATGTGGGGAAAATTCGGTGATTCTTACTTGTAATCAAAGTTAGGTAAATAAAAACAACAAAGTGGCAACATTTTTCACTTTTTAAATTGAATTGAGATACATACACATGTATGTAATATATATAAAACCCAGTTGTAATCAGAGTGTAGTGACATCTGTATGTTTAATGTTAATATATTGTATTTTTAAAAAGGAATTTGGAAATGTGTAGAAAGGGTAAAAAATTTCATTTCCTTGTTCTAATCATCCCACATATAAAATTCTAGGTTGAGGGAATATTCCCAAATATGAAAAAATGTATACACAGGAAGATAATTACTGAAAAAGAGTTTATGTGAAAAAGTCAGAAAAATGCCCAACAGTTAGATTCTGGCATATTTACTTAGACACACATTTTCCATAGCAAGCAGTAATTGTACAAATTATAATGCAACACGGAGCCCTGGTGCTCCTGTAATCCTAGCACTCTGGGGGGGGGGGCCAAGGCAGGAGGATCTCTTTTTAGATAAGGAGTTTGAGACCAGACTGAGCAACATAGCAAGACCCCATCTCTACTAAAAATAGAAAAAAAATTAGCCTGGCATGGTGACATGCACCTGTAGTCCCAGCTACTCAGGAGGCTGAGGAGGGAGGATCACTTGAGCACAGGAGTTTGAGGTTGCCATGAGCTATGATGACACCACTGCACTGTAGCCTGGGCAACAGAGTGAGACTCTGTCTAAAAAAAAAATTCAACATGGAGAAAATGTTATTGAGTAAAACAAGTTGTGAGAAATTGTGTGGATGATAAAAAGTAGAATGTCTTCATCCTTTTGGAATGCTGTAACAGAAATACCATAAACTGGGTAGTTTCTAAATAACAAACATTTATTTCTTATAGTTCTGGAGGCACTGGTGATTCAGCGTCCGGTGTCCTCGCATGGTGGAAGGGGAGATAAGCTCCCTGGGACCTCTTCTGTAAGGACACTAATCCCATCCATGGGCTCTACCCTCATGACCCGATCACCTCCCAAAGACCCCTCTCCTAATACCATCACTTTGGGGATTAGGTTTCAACATGTGAATTTTGTGGGGACACAGACAGTCAGACTGTGGCATATAATCAACTATGACAGCCACGTGCATTTGGAAAAAAGCCTGGAAGGAAATATGCCGAAAAGATAGTAGTGGCTGGGCTGCAGCCATGGGATGATCTGGGATTACTGTTCTTTATTTTCAAAAATTTTGGTGTAAGGTTTATAAAACATTTAACTTTTAGAAACAGACTTCTATAGTTTATTCCTTGAAAGGCAGAAATCAGGAGACTTGCTTAACCAAGTGATTGGCGCATGATGGAGCTGAGAGGGACCCCTCCCCAACAAGGTTGAACATTTTGGGGGACACTAAGTCCATGTCTTGGTCCATTCTATATTCAGATCCAATCCAATTGCTGTGAAATTGTTATTTCAAACAAGTCAAAAGATACCTGTATGAATTTCCCACAGCTGCTGCAACAAATTGCTGTGAATTTCGTGGCTTAAAACAACATAAATGTATTCTCTTGGAGTTCTGGAAGCCAAGAGTCTGAAATGAGCTATATGGGGCTTAACACCATGATGTCAGCAGAGCTGAGTTCCCTCCGGAGGTGCTCAGAAAGGATTTGTTTTCTCGCCTTCTCCAGGGTAGAGCATCACTCCCTGCATTCTTGGTTCCTGGTCCCTTCCTCCTCCTCCAATCCAGCATGTAGCATCCCCTCTCTTTGACTCTCTTCTCACTGCCTCCTTGGTCACATGACCATTTCTTCTGTCTGTGGTCAAATCTCCCTTGGCTCCCTCTTAAAAGGACACATGTGATTGCATTTAGGGTCTATCAGGGCAATCCAGGATAATCTCTCCCACCTCAAGATTCTTAACTTAATCGCATTTGGAAAGACCCCTTCTCCATAAGAGTACTAGTCACAGGTTCCAGGATTAGGACATTGGTATCCCTGGGGCCATTACTCAGCCTACTACGCACCTTTCATACCTTCTAGTCACTATAGATGTTGAAGAATAAAGATCTTCTATTCGTGATGGATATGTTCACTTTTCTTGACAGTGGTCATGGTTCCCTGGGTGTAGAAATATGTCAAAACTATCAAATTGTATAATTTTAAATGGTGCAATTTATAAAATGCCGATTATTCCTCAAGAAAGCTGTTAAAAAATAAAGTACCGTTTCACCGTTACACAGTAAATATTCTCTGGGCAAACATGACAATATTCTTTCGGAATCAGTTTCGTATGATTTTAGAGAGTTGGGGAACTTGTCAGTAGAGCATCACAGAGGATCTGCAGGAACAGCAGGTAAAACCTGAAACCCAGCAGTGTTCATTCGTCTGTAACTGAACTTAATTCTCTTTGGAGGGTACATTCCCCAGGTGACAGAAACTTAAACTTAGTGGCTTCCGAGTGCCCCTAACATACTCACAGGCACACACACTCACACACACGTACTTTTCCTGAGGCTGATCTGAATTTTTCAGGTCAGAGGAAGGCACAGGAGACGATCAGGGTGGTGACATCTATCCAGGCCAGTGCTGCAGGGATGTCCAACTTCCTGTTAAGACAGGTCACTGTGCAGTCCTGGTGGTGCTTTGCAAGCATTGGAGGGTCAGGCCATCTGTCACCAGCATCCGTGCCGCAGTCCCCCACTGTGTGGGCTCACGGCTCCTCCTGCACTGCTTTGGGCTGTGGGGAGAGTCTAGAGCAATCGAAAGCTCATCTGATTGGCCGCAGACGAAGGGTTCTGCAGCTTCCTGGGGCTCTGCCTGAGGAAGGCAGCTCAGGACCCCTTTAGCCTCTGGTTCCTCACACCTCTGTGGGGTTTTCTTCTTCCCCATGGGGCATGCTCAGGAGAAGCACAGCCCAGGGCTGTCCATTTCCCACTCTCTGTTTACTTGCAGGAAGCCCATAGAAACTTCCAAATCTATTGAGTTTGTCCAGAGTTGCCTCCAATATTAATGCTTTGCCCTATGTCCTGCTATGTGATGCTTCCCAGAGACCATGAATGCAGGGTGCCCTGTATCACAGAGTGAGGGACACAGGGAAATTCGGGGAACGAATGAAGGAACCTTGGTTAGCACCTCACAAGACTAACCCTGACGTGACTCAGTTATGTGCATGTGCTTGTCTACACCTCCTCTTACACTACCGAACAGACTGATTTACCTCAGTAGCTTGTACAGCAAATGCCCATCAACTGAAAACTATTCATCTCTTAGTTGCTATCATAAAGGTCCATGGAAAGACAATCTTCAGAAATATGGACTGGAAGACACTTGGTGGGAAAGAGTCCAATTGACATAAATACATCATAGGTCATACTCTAAAAACTATTTCAGTTACTAAAAATACCCAAAAAACCAAATCAATTCCCCTACTTTGTCAATCTTGAAGATTTGAAGTTGGTCATGCCACATTTACTTAAAAAGGAATATGGTTGCATTAAATTTTAAAAATTGTTGTTATAAAATTTTTCAACCTGAAAATAGAAAATGAAGGTGCTTAGGAATCATCAGAAGCACAGAAAGAACCAGTCGGACACTAGCAGCCCTCCAAACTCTGTGTCTGCCTTCCCAACGCCCCGACTCCCTCTAGCATGGCTCTGTCCTTTAATTCCCTCTTTAATTTTACTGCTAAGCTCTTTGCTTGAACCTCGTCAGCCACACTTCATTTAAAGCAGAATGATAAATTCCTGGAGCCTGTGACAAGGGAACAGGAGGGCTGAGCGTCTCCTCTGTGCTGACAAAGGTGAGAAGTCAAAAATAATACATGGTTGAAGAGCTGCCCGGAGAAGAATTCTACCATCTCTGCTGCTTCATACCGAGGATCTGATGGAGTATGTGCTGCCAATTGTTTGCATTACAAACAGCTGATTACCATATTGCAGAATTCATCTCATTCTACATCGAGAATGATTTCAAAGAATGCTTAAGATGGACGAGAAGGACTCACCAACTCACTCTGATCTTCGGTCCTCGGTTTAAGGTAATAAAAGTTTGTAAATTTATATTGAAGTAGTTAGGCCTCTTTTGTAAATGTATATAGCCTTAAAATAGCTCTTGACATAACTCTTTCCTTCCCCTGCAGTCTGTACTGAGGAGAGTGGGGCAGCTCAAATCTCAGGGAGTCAAATTGCCACTGCAGCCACCAGCATTCCTACGGAACTGTGAAAGCTCCGGCAGTGAGGTTTCATGAAGGCTAGCAAAGACTGCAATCCTAATTTAACTTTTGGGAAACAAGATCTTTACTTGGAATGAGTCTGGGACCACATATACGTTCTAAGTTATAATGTTAATTGAGGAAAAGCAAAGCCTTTCCTTATTCTTTGTTTCTACGACATCTGCCTTGAGCGGTTCTTAACATGAGTGACATTCCCCCTTGTCCCCAAATTGAGACTATCATCTCCTCTTGTCTACCCTGCATTTCGGGATATGAGTTAATTCATCATGCTGGTTTTTCCATGTAAATATACATTTTTTTCACATGTATATCCAGTCCTTTTTTTAACCCCATCATGCAGATGCTATTTTTATTAGCAGTGGCAGCTGACAGGTGACCCAGCTTTGCCCAGGTAACTCTTGGTGCAGCTGCTGCAAATGGGTGGAGCAGGGACCTTGGCTGTCCAGAGATCTCGGTACCATCAGCTGCTGCTTTCAGCAAGCACAGGACTGAAAGCTGGGTGCACACCAATTAGCAAGCTCCAGAAAGTACCCAGGCAGCTATCCGGCAGCAAAGGCTTAGCTGCAGTGTACCTGCTGTACGTCAGCCTCAATCGGGGGACAGAATTCTTTAACCTTAAAAAGTCATTTTATATGCAGTGAGCATGGTAACAATCTGACAGGTAGAGGCAAGGTATGATTACAGAGGAAGAGAGGAGCTCTGGGCCTCTTGTTGTGTGTCCTGTGATTTCTACTGCGCAGAGTGAGATGTGCCATTTCTAGGTCCGGTGGGGCACTCTGTGAGACACTCAGGGCCTGATGACAGGAGTGCTGAACCCTTGATCACTGCCACCCCACCCCTGCCCCTGTGATCGACTTGGATGGCAACAAAATGCTGGCAGAACGGGAATAAGGAAGACGTGTTTCCTTTTCATTCTGGGGACAGATTGAGATCAGCCATCTAGGTCTGTGTGTGATTCGGGGCTCACTCAGTTGCTATCCGATAGGTCGGCAGTGGATTGGCTGGAGGGAGAGGCACAGGGTTCCTTCTTAACACCCTGTGGTAGGGGGCTCTGAGATGACCCCCCCAGTGATCCACACCTCCTGGGGTTCATGCCCTTAACCTGGAGACTTGTTTCTAACAAACAGAATATGGAAAAGGGAGTAAGTTGTCATTTTCACAATTAGGTTACAAAAAGTCTGTGACTTCTGTCTTGGACACTCTCCTTGGTCTTTCTGTTGGTCGTTTGAGGGAGATCGGCTTCCATGCTGTGAGCTGAGCTATGGGGAGGCCCATATGGAAAAGCACTGAGGGAGGCCCCCAGCAAACAGCCAGGGAGGAACTGTGGCCCTCAGGCCCCCAGCCTGTGTGGGACTGATCCTGCCCACAATCACGGGGGGTCAAATTGAAAGCAGGTCCTCCTGCCCCAGTGCAGCCTTCAGATGAGACCACAACCTGCCAACAGCAGGACCGTAACCTTACAGCAATCTTGACTCAGAGGCAACCAGCTAGGCTGTACCGGGAATTCCGACCCACAGAAACTTTGAGATAATACATGTGTATCACTTTAAACACTAAATTTTGAGGTACTTTGTTACACAGCAGGAGATGACTAGAACACACCCTGGGGGCACAAGACCGTGATCAGGGATATAGAGTATTTCAATTGTGTGATACAAGGTTTCTCCAGAATCTTTTCATATTGTAGATATTTTCATATCATAGCAGGAAAGACTAAAATGTTGTCCCAGTCAATAATTCTAAACATTTGCTCCACTTAAAGCTTTTCGTTAGAGTTAACAAAAAACAAAAATTACCTGTTTTCCATTTTTATTGTTGTTATGGATAATTTATTCCATTCATCCTTCAGCAAAAGTATAGATGAGCAGTGAACTAGACCCAAAGCAACCAGCTTGAGGGAAGAGAAATGAGGAATCACAACTTGGACAATCAGGAAAGCTGACACATCTGATTCAGATAGTGACTAAGGAATGCAAGCGGATTGCATTAGAGAAAGTAAAACTGAACTACAAGATAGGAGCAGATAGGAATGTATCTGTGTGGGGGAATGCATATGTATCTTTTAGGTATATATCTAATTTGGATAATATTTCAGTCTTTTGGAAAACAGAAGTTTGTTTCAAGTTCAAATTAGAGAACAGTCTTTAGAAATTGAAGAACCTTAAAAATCAAATCAGTCCAGGGATATACAGATGTTTTTTACCCACAGAAGCTTTTTACAGAGGCAAAATTCTTAGGTAGAGCTCCAACATATAAAACATAAAATACGGCATTTTGTTAGCATAAATGTATTTTATACATTCAAATTTATAACATTCACTCATAAAGTAATTAGCTGAGAACAGTAAAATGAATACAGAATTTAGGGATTGGGACTCATGGATGACAGCTGCTGTCTTATACCCTCTACAGTGAGCTTGTATAGTACTGAAACAATTTTAATTCATAAAGACAAGTAGTTCAAATAGTAAAAGTTATAAAAACAATTTATCTTGCAATCTATGATACTTGTCAGTTAAACTAATTCAGAAATTTGATAAAGAAATAGTAAGGCAAATTGTATTTAACAAAATCATATAAATGCTATTGTTTCTTAATTGATAGCTGTTAAATCTGAAGTAAAATTCCTCAGTCAGTTTCAATTATCACTGGGCAGAAGGTACTTTTCAAACATATTAATATCTTTGAACAATATAAAATATAAAACCATATTTTTTCAAAATTCAGATACAGTAATACACAGTTCTTTGCCAACTAATAATTTTGAAGTTTCTAAACAGTCTAATTTACTTTATTTTTATGTTGAGTCAAAACTTTAGCTTTCAGATTCATTGCTGACATTTTAACTGCAATTTTAGGCCTAGTAACACAGGGGCCTTACATTGCCAAATTTAGTTCTTTAAAAATATCACCAAGATACACTAAGGAATGCAGCCATGCTATATTGGTGAGTTTTAGCTAAAGATGCTTCATTTCAATAGTAATTTTCTGTCTCATTTGAAGTAGTCACATTGATGCCTCGCCTCTGTATAACCTGTGAACATCAATACGAAAAGTAAATTCTGGAATTTGCCACATCCATCATTGTAAATAACTGAAAAGTTTGCAAGTGAAGACAATCTTTTAATAAAGTTGTCAGTTTGTAGGACATTATCCAACACTTAAGACACAAAGTTGCCTTTTTTGTAACAGCCAGTGCTTCTTATGCAAATATAGTTCTTACACAGACATTGGCAATAATTTGTATGTGAATAGTTTTTCTATTGCTGCTGTCACCCATTATATAGACATCGCTACATTTTTATAAAGTTGTTTGTGGTGTGTTATTTGGTTTCTAAGCAGTTAAAATGTTTTTCTTCTGTTAGGTTTATGGTGAGTGTTTTATAAAGGGATAAATATCCCTTATTTTTGCCTGCAAGACCATATACAAAATCAGAATGGATAAATCACCAACATCCATACACTTACCTTTTTGAACTGTAAAGATTTTATTAATCTCAGTCTTTGAGCCAATTATTTAAGAACCTCAGCTCTGCACTCAGAGTCTAGTTTAGCTTACATTGGTAGAAAATGGTGATCATTGTAGTATACAAACCTCCTTACAGCCTACATTTTATTGAAAACACCAATGGCACAGGATTCAGGAATATTTTCTGAACATTAAATGCTGTGAAGAGTCTGAGGTTTTACCTGATTTGTTAGCTAAAATGTTCTTGCCATAATTTCATGAATGCCGTACAGAAGACATGAGATTCTTGGGTCAGAGACAAAGAGCTTTTAGTACTTACAGCATAGCAATTAGCATGAGCCTCGTGCCCACTTTGGTTTCCCCTGCCTCCTAAGTCCCACGGGGATAACGTGGAGATGCTCAGAGAGATATTATATACACAGTGCATTTATATCACTACCAAGGAACTCAGAGCTCAGGGAGTTTAAATATCTTACAATGAGCTATAAGCAAACAAACCTGCTCAACCATTGCAGTGGAGAGAAACATTAACTTTATTACACAGGACAGTAAACACACCTACCATTGGCCTGTTGAGAGACACTATCTCTATTTTCCAAGGCTCCTTGTTATACAATATTTTTTCAAAGACAGTCTGAAATAAAGGTTGCCAGCGCTTCTGCTTGCAAAATATGCACACACAGGAGAGACACACGGAGAACTACCTCCCAGTACCCAATGGTGTATTCTTCCCCTTCCCCTGCAATTTTGTAATTTAATTTGAATGATTCTATAAATGCCTTTTCATTTTCAGATTTCCCTTTTGTCTGGAGAATCCTTCAAGTACTTCAAAGGAATCCCACATTTTGAAAATCACTGCTTTAGTACAAACTTTTATTTTGCAATAAGGAAACTGAGGCACAAAGAAGTTAAGGTGGCTTATCCAGGTCACAGCTATTTAAGTGTCGACTCCACGTAATGGAATTATAAACCCAAGCAGTACTAAATAATAGCCAAAATATCCTCTTCTTTAATCTAGAAATAGACTAAAATATGTGAGGGTAAAGCACTTTCCAGGGCATCTTAATGTGGGCTCCCCTATAAGCAATCTCTGAGACAAGGACTGGAGTACAGGAAGGTCATTTGGGAAGCAAGACAATGTAAGGTTTGTTACGAAGCAAGTTACTACTGTGGACACCTAGCGCTTAACTGCACCGGGGAACTCTGGCAGCTGGTGTAGTACATGTATCTCAGGGTTACCTGAGGGAGGAGGTAGCTGGGGTATTTATCAACCAGCTCCCATCAGTCACTGGTCAAGGTGAATCTAGGAGGTGTAAATGTCCTACCACTTCTGCCCTGCCCTGAACTGGCTAGAACAGACTGTGTTGGCCAGAGAGAGCCTGAGGGCAAAGCATTGCAGGTGGGCGCAGGTGGATGTTAGGTCTGTGGGCCGGGAATGATGCATTTCAAGGGGATATGGCTGGGTACCAGCTGCATCTGCTACACTGGGTACTCCTGCCATTTCAGAATTAATATATATTTGAGTGACTCTTCCCTAGTCTAATTCTTCATCTACATATTTAACTGAAGGTCTTCATACCTGATAGGGCTACATGTGCATGGGGTTATGAAGGCTTTTTAATGAAACGGTGGCAATAAGAAGGGGGGTGGAGAAGATGGAAAATGTTGATCAAGATGAGGAGAGAAAACCTGCCTGAATAGAATGAAAAATATTGGCAGGAGAAGACAACAAGACAGAGAAGAGGAAGTAGGGGACAAGAATAGCTGGAACAGAACCGTCGGCACCGGCGATTCCGGTTAAGGAAACTATTCTAGGCCCGCAGGGGCTGTGGACAGGAAGCAGGTTACAGATTCTGTTCTCAGGCCCTGTCCAAGGAGACTGGGCAGAGCTCTAAAAGTTTCTTTGTTACAGATGAGAACAATGACTCCAAACTTTTGAGTAGGAGGATCCCTTTTTACATAAACACAGTTTTTTGGAAGACCTTCACACGTTAGTGATTGTACATAGTTTAAATATCCTTTGATTAAAAAACACATGGCTAAAAGCTACAATGAATTCAGTAACACTGCAAAGTGAATCTGCGTTATAGTCATCACCACCAGATTGCTGGTATTTGAAAAATAGTAGTGCGTGCATGAGCAAGACGTGAGATTTGTTCAGATCCCAGGTTGGGAGGATGTGCTGGTTCTGGGACCCACCACAGTGACCGTCAGGGGAGGATGAGCAACAATCTGAAGTTAGTCCTGGTGGGAGGAAGGAACCTGAAAGATCTACCCCCGGAACTGCTTAGGCAAGTGCCAAGAAAAAGAAAACACAGCACATGAGGCCACCAAGACCACACGCCCCTGGGTAATTGGCTCCTCAATTTCCTCCTCTCCGCGGAGATTAGCTGTGCACCTGGCTGCCTCTGTGTAGAAGGATGGTAACAGAGTGGCAGAAAGGAACTGGGTGGAGAGACAGCAAAACCCTTGAATCCATATGTGCACTCTTTTAAGGAGAAATGCCACCCCTGCCACCCCCCACTTTTATTCTTGGGTGGTGCACTTCAAGGCTGCAGGGAATCTGGCTTGGGATACTGGCTGGCATTTTCTGATGGGAAGAATCCTTGCTTTGCCAAACCAGGCATGTGTGTGTATATTATTCGTAACAACCTGGGATTGATATAGGGCTGTTTTAATTTGGGTTCCAACCCTAAGATAAGGATTTGGATGCAGGTGTTACGGACTAAATTGTATCCACCCACAAATTTGTATGTTGAAGCCCTAGCCCTTGAGAGGACTCTATGTGGCACTAGAGCCTTTAAAGAGGTAAATAAAGTTAAACAAAGTCATAAGGTTGGGGGGACCCTAATCCAATAAGACTAGTGTTTTTATAAGAAGAGGAAGAGACACAAGGGGTGTGTGTGCACAGAAGAAAGGCCATGTGAGGACACGGTGAGAAGGTGGCTGTCTGCAAGCCAAGGAGAGAGGTCTCAGGAGAAACCAGAACTGCTAGCACCTTGATCTTGGGCCTCCAGAATTGTGAGACAATAAATGTCCATTGTTTAAGCCCCTCGGTCTGTGGTTTTTTGTTATGGCGGCCCAAGCAAACTAATCCAGTGTATGTCCCGGGAAGCATGGAGAGGGAATTAGATGTGCGATGGGGAAGGGAGAAAGGTCACCAGTGGGTCCCGGCTGTGGGCAGCTGAGGCTCAGCCCTGCTGAGGAGCCTCTGAGAGACTGTGTCAAACACACTTCAACATCATCCCACTTAGAAGTGGGGAAACTGGGGCATTTATCCACAGATGCGCCCGGGGGGTATTCACGGAGGGTTAACTTCCTGGCACTTCTGAGGGCCAAGCACACCTGTGGCCAGAGCAAGCCCCCAGCGAGAGCCACCGAGGGCTTGGGTTAGGGAGCCATCAGCGTGTGCGGAAGTGGGGCCTGTCCACCAGAGCTGTGGGTGACCCGTAGGGAGGATGTGCACTGACAGCATCTACTACAGTAACTTGAATTAAGCATAAGTATCTATTTTTCAGTTATGTCGGTGTTTACCAAATTAGGCAAGTTTTAGACCAATTTCTTCAACACCATCCCATTTCCCCCCTCTGCTTATACTAACTGGGTAGGAAAGGTAACTTATTGAAGTGCCACCTGCTTGTTTCTACTCTACTTTGGGAATCAATCTTCGAATAACATAGGAATTTAGAGGTTTCAGCATCTGAGACAAATCACACTAGAAATATGTGTCTATTGGTGACATCAGGTGTAAATGACATTTTAGGGTAACTAGGAGGAGAAGTTACAAAGGGGCAGCCTCCGCCGTAGGTGAGTCTGCTATATAGAGGTGAGGATGAGGTGGGGCCGGGGCCCTGGCGGGGAGGGGACCGGGGAGTAAGTACCACAGGGCTCCAGACGCTGGGCTCTGTCTGGCTGCTGACTTCAGAGGGACTTGCTGCTCAGCTCCAGCCGCACAGGGCACTCGGACGTGGCATGAGCATCTCCAATGAGCAATCGCAAGGCGGCCTCCCATAGAAATGAGAGAAAGCATCCCTTTCGCCAGTGCTCTGCTCCTTTCTTTGATCATTCTGAGCAGTTACCAGGGGTTAGCCTGCAGGTTCAATAGCCACCAGGACTGCTTCTCCTGCTGAAGAAGATACAATTTCTCTTAACTTCCAAATAGATGCCCAGATTGTTTCTGGACCAACCCCCCAATAATAATAATGAGAAAAACTAAGAAAAAATATAGAAGCTTTTGTCCGATTGCATCAAGAGCTACACAGTCAGTGAGAAAATTGTGGAGCCAATACCTGGGAGGGAATATTTTTACAATTCTGGCTTTTCCTCATTGCACATTCCACCCTTCCCGGCTCTCCTGTTCCTCTCTGACTGTGAGCATTCACTGCAGAAGCCTAGAAAGAGCTCTTTAAGGACTCACTGTAAGTTTCAAAACAAATACTGGTGAACTGGAAGATTTCAGTGTTTCCTTTCATCTTCCTTAGCACGGGGAGAAGGGATAGTATGAGTCTTAAGTCACCTTGGTGAGTTCCTACCCAAACTACAGAGTACCTTCTCACTACCTCTTCATACTGAAGAGGGGGCAAGTGAGAAGCCCATCTCTCAGGGACTGACAGCATTCATTTTTTAAAAAATGACCACTACAAAGAGCTAAAGTTTATACACACACCCCAAAAAGTCAGGCTTCTTCTACATATGATCAATACAGTTCTTCTGCTTCTAGCTCTGAATTATGATCTGGACTTCAGGGAACAACTGCACACTATCTAATTGTTTAAATAAAGGAAAACAGATGAAGTAACACTATAAAGTTGAATGTAATTTCGGGTAAAAAAAAAGAGAGAGAGAGAGAAATGTAAGTGCACCCAAATACTAACTGATCTTTCAGTATGCATTTTTGTCAAAGAATGTTTAACTGTGGTTGTAGCTGTTACACGTAATAACTTTAAAACTTGAAGGCTGCTTGCTCTGAAAAATAAAAATGATCAAACTTTACATTGTTTCTGACTGTCAGCAACAGGGCAGAGGAGAGAACATGAGGAGGAAATGAGCACGCTGTATATGTGGAAATGAGGACACCTTCCTGTAGAACCCCTTGCCCCAAACAAGCCTCACGGGTTAAAGGAAGTGAGGACACTTTCTTTGCTCTGAGAGGCAAAGCCCACCCCTGTTCATGAGCTATGCACACTCTCTGAGAGCCAAGAGGAGAAGTTTAGGAATGCTAATGGTTTTGTGAGCAAGGAAGTGACACAATTAAGATATTTTGGATCCAACCATCAAATTACAGGAAACACAGGGGACAGAGAACGAGTCCAACTATAGTGGGAATGCAACCAGCAAAACCCAGACTGAGGCTACTCTAAAAGGACAAAAGATCTGGCTTCTTCCACCAGTGCTGCTAATAAAAATAAAGAGAGATGGACATTGAACCAATAGGTTAATTTTAAAAATACATAAAAAGAAAACCAGGTGAAAGTAAAGCGTAGCCATTAAGGATGCCAAAAGGAGGGGAGGAGGCTGTGGTTATAAGGGTGCTTGCTTCATAACAGTACATTAGGCCATACATTTGCTTCACGGGGTTTTCTATAGGTGTGTTCCATTTATCAATAAAACAAGGGCGATAACCTTTCCTAGCTGGAGGGAAAATTTAAAAACCGAAAGCAGGGTCAGAAAAGCATCATTGCTGGCTTTGAAGGTGGGGGAAGGAGCCATCAGCCAAGGAATGCAGACGGCCTGGAAAAGCAGAAAAAGGCAAGGAAACAAGTCTGCCTAGAGCCTCCCAAAGGTAACACAGCCCTGCTGACACTTGATTTTAGCCCACTGAGACCTGTGTTGGATTTCTGACTCACGGAACTGAAGGATCATAACTCTGTGTTG
The DNA here is from genome assembly GCF_020740605.2 of Lemur catta. Taxonomy (NCBI): domain Eukaryota; kingdom Metazoa; phylum Chordata; class Mammalia; order Primates; family Lemuridae; genus Lemur; species Lemur catta. The sequence goes on from NC_059131.1 coordinate 78,510,553, forward strand.
TTTAAGGCCCTGGCTTTGTCATAATTTGATATGGCAGCAAGACGAAACTCACACCCCATGCCGGTCAGCTCTGAGCGCCCTCCGTGGTGAGCGCTGGGCTTCTGCTCCAGTCTGAGTCCGGCAGGTGAAGGCGCCAGCCACGTCCGACACCTCCCTGTGCCCCACGGCCCCTGGTCCAGTTAGATGTCGGAAGTGTTTAATAAAATTAGAGTGAAATGGGGGAGAGTCAGGAACTCTGTTAAGAATTCAACATGAAAGTGATTTAATCGAATATTAAAATAAGTGCAGTTTATTCATCTTGGTTGCATTTCTCTGGTACCTTGTAAATCAATATTAGATATTTATAGGAGAGGTCATGAGAAAAAATTCACAACCATTTGTTAGCTTTGTGACCTTAGACAAGTTTTTGAAGCATTTAAACCTCAGTTTCCTTATCTATAAAATGGGGATATTCATACCTCCTGACTGGGTTGTTAGGATCAGAGACTGTGCTTGGCAAGCTGTAAGAATGCCGTGAATGGCAGCTATTAATGACTATAGCATTCATCATAATGACTCACAATAGGACATAGCTAAACACATTTGCATCTAAAAATGATATTGCTAAGTAGGTGATGCTCATCCCACACCTTTCCGTCAAAAAATCCTTATTAACAGCCAACTCTGTATGTCAGTGAGACACTCTGGGGAAGTCAAAGAAATCATTCTTTTCCTTAATTAGTTTGTCATCTTTGAATATCATATGGACATAAATTACTAGAAAATAAGGCATTTTTGACTAAGAGGTTCTGAATATGGAACTTCAAGGAAAGAGAGTTCACTGGATCGTGGAGGGTGGGAGGGTAGCCCAGATGATGAGGTATTAAATTACACAGGATTACTCCTCAAACACAGCCTATTCCCAGTTTGAAATTTCCCATCAAATTCACAGAAGAAAGCTGTTCTGAGCAGTGCACTGTAAAGTGAAAAAGGGATCACATCAGGGCATCTCTAAAACATACTTCCCTATTAACTGATCTGGTCTTTAGTGAAGATTGTGATTAATGAAAGCAACATGCTATTCACCAGCACTCTGGTTGAGAAGTGCTTGATATTTTAGAAGTCTTCCCTTTTAAAACGTACATGTAAGCATTGAATAATTGACTTTAAGTAACTGCAGTCCTCACTCAATGGTAATCTACTAAACACTTCACTTTTGGAAAAAAGTAGCAAATGCAGGAAAACAAATGAATTTTACTAACTTTTTAAAAAATAATCCTAGCACATAGCTCTGATTTACTGCAGATTCCACCCAATCCTCTATACATCTAGCACTAGAAGGATGCATGCCCAGAATGATGACTCTGAGGCATTATAAGGCACCCCAACATCAAAAAAGACTCATTTCATTTAGTATACTGTGCTTTCTAAGGTGAGATATCAGCTTACTGTATACATATGTGTGTGTATATATATACATATTTAATTTCAACTTATGTTCCAGCTGAAAGGGCTTTCTGGTTAATCCTTAACCAACATGAAAATTTAATTTAGCAGAACAGCTCCTTCCGGAGGCATCCTGATTAATTGAGGGTTATTGTAGCTAACAGAAATGTCTCATCTACAATGTTCACCTAAAGGCAGATTTCAAAATGGAAATTTGTGTAAAATCTTCTTACCTTTTCTAAAGTTAGAGAGCTCTCTTACAATTGTTCCTATCTGAAACCAGTTCTGCCCTGTTACTGACAACCAAAAACAATTTAAAGTTTGATCATTTTTATTTTTCAGAGCAAGCAGCCTTCAAGTTTTTGAGTTAGGATGTGTAACGTCTATGACCACAGTTAAGTGTTCTTTGACAAAATGCATACTGAAAGATCAGTTAGTGTCTGGGTGCATTTACATTTCTCTCTCTCTTTTTTTTTAACCCTAAATTACATTCAACTTTATAGTGTTACTTCATCTGTTTTTCCTTTATTCAAACAATTAGATAGTGCACAGTTGTTTCCTGAAGTCTAGATGATAATTCAGAGCTAAAAGCAGGAGAATGGTATTGATCATATGTAGAAGACACCTCATTTTTTGGGGTGTGTGTGTGAACTTTAGCTCTTTGTAGTGGTAATTTAAAAAAAAAAAAAAAGAATCCTGAGGTAGCTCATGCCTGTAATCCTAGCATTTTGGGAGGCTGAGTTGGGACGATTGCTTGAGGCCAGGAGTTTGAGACCAGCCTAAGCATGAGTGAGACCTCGTCTCTACAAAAAAATAGAAAAATTAGCCAGGTGTGGTGGCATGCACCTGTAGTCCCAGCTATGTGGAGGCTGAAGCAGGAGGATCCCTTGAGCCCAGGAGTTTGTGGTTGCAGTGAGCTATGATGATGCCACTGCACTCTAGCCTGGGTGACAGAGCGAGACCCCGTCTCAAAAAGAAAACAAAAACAAACAAAAAATGAATGCTATCAGTCATTGAGAGATGGGCTTCTCACCCACCCCTTCTTGAGTGTGAAGAGGGAGTGAGAAGGTACTTTGAGGTCTGGGGAGGAACTCACCAAGTTGACTTAAGACTCTTGCTGCCCCTTCTCCCTGTGCTAAGGGAGACGAAAGGAAACACGGAAAGCTGCCAGTCCACCAGTATTTGTTTTGAAACTTACAGTGAGTCCTTAAAGGGCACTTTCTAGGTCTCTTCACTAACGCTTACAAGCCTATGACAGACTAAGTGTGGAATTTCCACCCCTGGTAAAAGACGTGGGAAGTATCTGCTCTGTACAGGGAGACAGGAGCAGGGCCAGGCTGTAGAGGAAGATCAGACTGGGTTCCTGGCCTCAGGGTGTTTACATCCCTTTGAAGATGGATGACACAATTAAAAAGCAATAAGTCTTATTACCCCAGTGGAATATTTATAGCAAACATAGCTACTTTTCTAGCAAAAAGTCACTTGAGGGCAGGAACTGGGGCTCGCTCATTTGCGTACCTACTGTAGTAAGTTGGCAATAAATATTCATTAAATTGAACAGAATGTACAAAAACAAAACTGTTCATCCCTCACAAACTGGTTTACCCTCCTTTTCTTTTCTGATATTGGCACCATTTTCTTTGCAGTTCCCCACATCAAAACCCTCAGGTTATATTTGATGCTCCGCCTTCATTCTCTTTGGTCCCCCACATCCAAGCAGCTGCTGATTCCTTTTGAGTCCTTCCTCTCTGTTTCCCCTAAGCGGCTTTCCCGCCTACTCACCCCACCCTCATTTGGGTTGCTATTGTAGGCCTGTTTTTCCTACTTCCAGGTATTCCTTGGTGCTCACGACAAGTGGTTTCCTGTGCCCAGCCTGGGCCATGCTCACCCTCACCTGCTTTCCCTCCCGGCCTCTGCTCCTGGGCTCCTCTCCAGCCACCTTCTGCTCCACTCTCTGTCCTCATGGAGTCCTCCCACATCCCCCTCTCTGTACTCAGGGTTTTAAGTCCCCTCCTCTGGGAATTTCCTTCCTGCCTATCTACACCTCCCAAAATCCTACCATGTGTATCTTTCAGGGGTTTTGGTTGCAAAAAGAGAAAGTACCTCTGCTGCCTTAAGCAGAGCAGGAGGATTTACTAGAATAATAACAAGTAGCTTGCAGGGTAGCTGGAGAAGTGGGAGAAGGGGTGTTAATTCCTGCAAGGGGGAAGTGCATGGACCATGTCAGCCACAGCAAACTAAACCTCACCCTCCCCAGTCTTTGTCACCTTCCCCAGTTTCAAAGGTTGAGTGGGAGGGCTCCATTGGCCAATCCCGGGCCGTTCACTCCCCAGGGACGGGGAAGGGAGAGGCAGAGGAGCCCATCTGCTTCCCTCTGGGGTTCAGACAGGGGCCTCCCTAAAACCAGGAAGGGGGCTGGGTGTGGGGCAGCCAAGTCATGGCAGCCTCCTGCAGTGTCACCTCTCCATGTCCATTGCTAATGCCACCATCTTTCATAAAGCCTCAAGCCTCTCCTGATTCTCAGAACATATTTTGTTTGATACTTTTCATATTTAGCTTTATATTACAGTTATTTGTGCACTGGTTTTACCCATCCTTTTAAGTCTTTCCTCTTTATTTCTCCTAAACCATTTTCGCATCCATTCACTCCTCTCTTATTTGCATTATTAACTCTCTGAGTAGCACAAACTTATTATATACACTCTTCCTATCTCCAGGTGTTCTTTGGTCTACGCACCACTTGAATGAATCCTGAATTAGCTCTTATAATGCCTTACAAATAGAAATATAGTAGATACGCTTAATTAAATGGAGGGTCACTATAGAAGGTCACAGAAAAGCTGACATGAGTGTTTATCATGTGCCGAACACACAGTTGAGACATGTTTGCGTTATCTCATTTAAACCTCACAACTCTTTACAAGAGTACTATTACTATCTGAGGCCCAGAAAGGTGACATGGCCCCAAGCCACAGGCTCATGGGGAGTCTGACTTGGACAGCAGCCTCGACTTTGCCTGTTTTCCATGAGTCCAAGGAGGGGTGAAGGGAGGTCTTCAATGGAGCTCTAAAGAAAGAGGAGGGGGACAAGAAATTCCTAGATGCCTCTGCATCACTAAAGGTGGAAATTAGCATGACTTAGTGGGGCACTGTGGGCAGAGCAGAGTGACCAAAGCAAATCGCTTATGTTGGACAGAGTTAAAAAGGAGATGGCTATGGCAGGACTAAGCTCAAGAGGACTTTGCAAGATAAATCTCAGGGTGTGATGCTGATGTGATTTTAGGCAAAAGCTTTATACTTTTTGCTCTTTCAATACTTGTGATTGAAGACATTGAAATAGAAAAACAGACACGGACATATCAATGGAGTAGAATGCAGAAACATATATACATTTTTAGATAAAACATAAGCTTCAAAGAAATGTCTCCCCATGTTGGGCCTTGTCGTGGGTTGAATGATGTCCCCAAAGATGTGTTCAACTGGAACCTGGGAAGGTGACCTTATTTGGAAAAAAAGTCTTTGCAGATGTTATAAGTTAAGGATGCTGAGGTGACATCACCCTGGATTAGAGTGGGCCCTAAGTCTAATGATAAGTGTCTATATAAGAGAGAAGGGAGAGGATATAGGGGACCAAGCCATGTGAAGATGGAGGTGGAGTTGGGAGTGATGCTGCCATAGCCAAAGAGTGCCTGGAGCCACCAGAGGCTGGAAGAGGCAGGGAAGGATCCTCCCCTAGAGACTTCCAAGAGATTTCAGACTTCTGGCCTCCAGAACTTTAGGAGAATAAACTCTGTTTTAAGTCATCTAGTTTGAAGTATTTTGTTAAGGCAGCCCAGGAAACTAACCCAGGCCTTTCAGTGCTAAATTCCCCAGCCTCCCTAGTGGCAAATGCTCAGGATGTTTTAAGAGACTGTGGTAGGCAATGGGGAGCCATAGGAGGTTTTTGAGCAAAGGAGGGACAAGATAGAAGCAATTTGTAGGAAGTTTGGTGACAACCCAACATAAGTGACTGAGGCAAAGATCTCAATCAATGGAGGTTTATTAAGCCAAAGTCTGAGGACATGCCTGGGAAAACACAAGCCACTGCTGCATCTGTGACTGTTTTTCAGACCAGGGATTTGGGAACTTCAATATTTAAGGGGGAGAGGGCACACAGAAAGAAATAGAAGGAGGGGAGCAGGTAGCAAGGCAAATACTTACATTCTTGTGAGGCCCAGGAAATCTACATTTTATGTAAGGTAAGGTGAATGTTTGAAGAAAAAAAGGGAGTGAAAAAGGATCAATCATGTGGATGTCCTGGGGCAGGTGGAAGAATGATTGATCTTGTCTTGTCTTTATTCTGCACCTGGGAAGACAAACTTGTAATCAACATTGCTAGTGTGGAATTTAACAGGAGCTAGACTTAGCCTTTAGACCTAAAGTTACAATTTGCATGTCCTCATTTATGGGAGGCCAGCAAGGAATTTCCTTATGAATGATCTGTGGGGGCAGTCCTTGTACATGCCTGAGGCCTTTTACCTTTCCTTGGGGAATCTGGCTGATGCACAATGTTAGCAACAACTACTCATTTGGGAGGGGGTGTTGCATGACTCAGCCTCCAGGCTTGACCTTCTTTTTTGCCTGAGAAGTTGAGGGTCGGTCCTGAGATTTTCATTTGCTTTTACATTGGAATGACATTGATATCCAGCACAAATCTGGGGGATGGGAAGAAGTGAGTAACTAATAGGAGACCAGTTGGAAGGCAGTGATCACAGGGAAAGGAAAGGAATTTTGGAGTCAGGTGTGGGCAGTTCTGACTTCAGCTTTTCACTCACTGTTCACATTTTTTCATTTGTAAAATGGGGACAATACTATTGTGTGTGGATTAGAGATGATTTATGTCAAGAATTCAATACAGGTGTAAGTATTGCTACATGGTGTAAAAGTTAGGTGTAAAAGTTAGGATGCTAGCATTGGAAATGGGAAGAATGGTGAGGTCAAAGAGTTAAGAATCATCAGGACTCAGAATCATGGGGGTAGGTTGCAAGGGGTAGTGGTGTCATCTAGTGCCCTCTCCTCACTTCCCCTGGAGGGAGTTAAAGAGAGGGAAGGAAGAAGTCAAGATGGTGCTGAAATTTCTTCCAGGAGCTGAGATACTTGGTGGACTCTTGGCCAAGCCTGAGACCATTAGGAAGAGGAAGAGGGGCTGGTTTGGGAAGGAGATGAACTGCTTTCTGAGTGTGGAGACCTAGAAGAGATGAGTAGGGAGAGCAGATAGGCTGGGGGACTCTCTGAGGCTACTGATCTGGGAGTTAATCAGTGAAAGTTCAGCCTGCTAGCATGCAAAAAATGATCAACTCTCTCTCTCTCTAAAACACACACACACACACACACACACACACACACACACACACACACATGACCACTGTCTGCTTTGGAAATATTACTGTTAGATGTTGGGAGGACAACATAGTCTCCTATGAGGAGACAGAGATGGGCAGGTCAAAAAGGCAGAATAATCAGAACTGGTTGTGTTAGATAAATGAAAAGATGCTGGAGTTTCAGGAAATAGCAGAAATGCCACATGCTTCAGAAAACCACATAGAATGAAGATTGAGAAAGGGCCATTGGGTTTAAATAGAGGATGTCATTAGTGACTTTACAAAGAATCAGAGAAGGAAGAGGAGTTCAAGAACCACGATTCAATGAAAGTTTACAAAGCAAACAAGTTAAAAACTGTGTCAATATCGTTGTACCTATTTTGAGTAAAGTAATTTAAGCTTGGGCATACTATTTGGTAGAATTCTTCTTTCCTTATCGTAAAGCTAGATATTAGTAAGACAAGGTTTTCAGAAAAGGATGAATGGAGATAGCTTCTTTCCCAAGGTCAAATCAGAGATGAAGGAGGCTGTCCAGATGAGCTGCACCTGCTCCCTGCTCAGTGTACTACCTCCCCTTCCACTTACTGAGCTAGTGAGGGCTGTCTACTGCCAGGGAGCATGCCAGGTACTTCACATAGGAGGTAGGTAAATGTTATCTCCCCATGTGATAGATTTTAGAAAGGTTAAGAAACACTTGTGCAAGGTTACACAGTTCAGGAAGCCGATAGTCAAACACTCAACTGTGTGACTTCAAAGCTATACTGACTCTAGTTACCACCCTTGGGTACTTTCTTTTGTGAAGGAAGGAGGCAGGGGATGAGTGAATCGAATAATACTGCCTTGTAACCTTGGATAAATTATTATTGCCTTGTTAATAATGAGAGGCCAGGAGCCTAAGAAAGAATCTCATTAACAGGGATGCAGGCTATCCCACCAGGAAATCAGAATCACTTGAATTAGGATTTCCTTTGGGAAACCATATGGGAAGGAGATCGGAGAAAAGACATCTGGAGGCACGTGCCTGTGTAAGGGAAATTTGTGTCTTTCCGTTTCCTCTTCGGTTTTAATCTTTCAAGTTTGTTTATATGTTAGCCACTACTCCAGGCTGGGTGAGGGGAACGATCCCACCATTAGCGACAACTCCTTCTGGGGCCCACGTTCAGGAAGCTCCTCATCGGGCTCTGCCCCCAGGGTGTGCGACCAGAATCTGAGTGGCTGGAGCTGGCCTGGGAGGCAGCAGGGGTCGGGTTTCTTCTCCTCCTTTAGGAAGTGCCTCCAGGGGGATGAAGGGGTAGAAACGTGTCTGGTTGGGAAAGTAAATAGATGCAAGGCAAATAAATAGAACTGCCCACAAGCAATTACAGGGAGGAAGTGACATTTTTATGTAAGTCAGTTTTCTGATGGACAACAGGCCTGCTTTGCTGAGAGTGCCGTGGGAATGCTTCCGGGAGGGGGGGCCAACGCCAAACAACTAGAGCGTCGTGATAAGAAAATCAAACAAGCGAAAAAGAAGATGCAAAGACCACCCGGCAGTCATCTGAGGCTGGAAGTTGCTGCCTGTATTTCACTCTCGTCCCCACCCACCCGGCCCCCCACCGCCCGCGCGAGCAGTTTCAGGCGTGGAGACCCAGTCCTCCCCCCGGCGCCCGGCCCGCGCTGCGGCCCCAGGCGGAGCACCCCGCCCGCGCCACCCTGGCGCGCGTGCCGGAGCCTGGCAGCGGAGCCGGGCGGCCGGGTGCGCCCCCAGGTGGGTCTGGGGCCCCCGCGCGCGCGGGCCTGGCCCGGCCCCTGGGCGGCGTCACGGCGCGGCCGGGGAGGAGCGCGGGAGGAGGAGGAAGAGCGAGGAGGAGGCGGGCGCTGCGCGCCGGGGGAGGGTCGCCGCCGCCGCCGCCGCCGCCGCCGCCGCCGTGGGGATCGTCAGGCCGGAGCCGCGCGGCCGAGCGGGCGGCGGGCGGCGGGGAGGGCTCGGCGGCGGGGAGGCTCGCGGCGCCCGGGCCGGCAGCGTCCGCCCGGCGTCGGGAGGAGGGAGCGGCGCAGACAAAGAGCGGCGCCTGGGCGGGCGCAGCGCGGCCGCCGCCCCGGGACCCGCGCCGCTGCCCTCCGGCCTCGGCGGGCGGCCCACGGCGAGGTAAGCACAGCCGGGCGGGGGCCGCAAACTTGGGGCCGTTCGGCGGAGTTGGGAGCGCGGCGGGGCTCGCGGGCCGGGGTGCGCCCGGGAAAGAGCTGGGGGAGCGGGTCCCCTCCGCGCCCCACCGGTGCCCTCGGCCCCGCCGCGGCCTGGGCGCCCCTGGCCGCAGGCTGCCCGGCACCTCCCGACTCCGCACCTTCCTGCCCGCCTTCCCCGCACCCCCACCCTCGGGGACCGGCGTGGGGGCGGGGACGCCCGCCTAGGGCGCGGGCGCGGGCGCGGAACAGGGCAGGGGTCAGGGCGGCGGGGCCCGGGGACTGGAGACCCTCGGCTGCACAGGCTGCGCCCGGCCTGCGCGCCGGCGGCGAGCACTGAGCCCAGAGCCGGCGTGGGACCGTGCGGTGGCCGGGGTCGCCTGGGCGCGTGTGCCGGGGGAGAATAGCCGCGGGTCGCAGGGCCCCAGCGCAGGGACTTGGGAGGCCGTGATCGGCCGGGGAACTTGCTGTGTTTATTAGAACTATTTATGATCCCGCACAAAGCTGCTGTCACATCGCATAAAGGAGGTCCTCGCCTCGGCGAAGGGCGCTTTTGTGCCGGGCTTCAGGCTCTGCGCCCTGCCCCAGATTTACAGGACTCTCGCACAGCCACCTGAACCAAAGTTTCTCACAATCGCTCTGCCCTCTCGGTTTATTCAGGGCGATTTAACCACCAAGTGGTTCTGGAAAAATTTAATGTGTGACTTTCAAGGCATTACCGGTAACTGCATTATCGGCGCAGTTAGCTTGGCATTGTGTAGAGGGGTTTAGTTTGCAAAACGCTTTAATTTATAGACAACGAGGATCGCTTTGAAGGTCTGCGCCGGGGTGCTAGGGGCACTGGCGAATGGGCACCGGGCACCTCACTTAAACTGGCCTCGTAACAGCTTCAGGGACAAAGCAGAAACGTGTGTGAAGTCCGCCTCGGCCACTTCAGACAATTCAGGTTGGCAGTTTCCCCCTTATTTGGCTTTGTTTATTTTGCCAACAGGTTTGAGGCTGATTCTGCCAAGTTTGCGTCTGCATAATGGGACGAGCAGGCCCCAGTCTGGGCTGGAGGGGCCTGAAACATCACCCAGGCCCAGTCCTTCTGTTGACCCAAAAAGAAACTGAACCAAGAGGCCTGTGGGCGCGGCTTTCCCGAGACCCACAGGTAGGGCAGTCCCTACCTGGTCTGGGCCCAGTCCCGGCTTCTCAGAAGGGATCTTGTGTAGGAATGAAAGTAATTCGGGGTGTGTTTCATGCCACTGTTTTTCATATAGTTGTTAACAGTGGTTTTCAAGTCTTAAAAGTGAGTGAAAATGAAATTAACCTGGGCTGCTGTAACTTATCAACACAGATCTAAACTGAATTTCTGAACACTCCCTTAATTCACTTTCTAAGCGACCCTGGACAAACGGGTGAATTAATAATAGGAGTCAAGCAAGTACAGGGTTTATATAAAGAGAATGGCAGTCACTGGACACATGGGTGAAGAAGAAACGTACTTAGCCTGGAGACTGGGCTCAAGATGAAGGTGTTTTGATGTTTGGAACAGGCATTTCCTGAGAAGTGGGTTACCGACTTGTGAAGAAGCGAGCCGAGGGGAAAATCCTCCCTCAATATTTCTCTCCTGGAGGTTGGTTAGATGTAGTTTTGATTGAAGAAGGTGGCCGGATCCTAGTGGTCTTCTGGCAGCTACTTGAGGCTGAAATCGAGAACTTCAGCAGTGGGAAGTTGTGGAGGTGCCAGGTTCACTTCCTGTCTGGAGGCCGCCCCAGGCCTCTGAACTTAGCTGCTACAGAAACACCCAGGGGGATTGATCAGGAAACACCGGATGAAATTGAGTGGCAAATTGCCATCCGGAGAGTTGACTACTCCATGACCCCCTCTGGCCACTTGTGGAGAAACTGACCCTGTTTTAAGCCAGCGAGGCTTGTTTAAGGCGCATTTCAAGTAGCTGTGCTCACTTTTCAGGCTTTGGGCTTTGCTTTATTGCATGCTGCATGCTTAAATCTTCTTCATCCCTCCTCTGTTTGACCCTGCCGTATTCCTAACCTCTGCCATTTACATTGGGGGTTATTGAGCTTTTCTAACAAACAGCAGATCTTATGTACACAGTATAGTATTTGAGAAATGCGCTATCATCCATATTAAATACCCTGGAAATCTTCCTTGCATGTGCACAGACTGGATAACCTTTTAAAGTACCCTAAGACTCCCTGATTTCACAGAATGATCTGGAGTCCTTTACAGGATCACTTGCATTAGCTAAATGTGCCCTGGCAAGATCAGGCCGTGTTGCTCTATGAGACACAAATTTTTCTAACTGCTCGTACTAGGTTGCAGTGTGCACTGGGGGAGACAGGGCTTGTGGAAGTGGTTCTTTGACATTAAAAAGGAGGCTTAATGACTGAAGAGCTCAAGATTGCTTGCTGGAACTGCAGGGGAGGGTGGTGAGCAATGTTTGGGAAAACAAGTAAGCTAACTTTTTTCACAAATGAACTGGAAACTCCCCACAACTCATTGCAGAGGCTTAAGAAATTAGTTTTCCCACCAGAGGCATTGCAAGTAGCGCTTCCAGATGCTTTCTCTTTCCTAAAATGAGTGATGGAAATACTTCACAGCACATTTTCAAAGGGTCTAAGCTAAAAAAAAAGATATTCTGTGTGTTAAGTGCCAGAGTTAAGGCAACTCAGAAGGAGGTCAAGACAGCCTTTTAACGGGTTATCACAAGTATGCAGCTAAAGTAAAAATAGTTTCTCATTTCTTTAGGCCATTTTATTAGCACAATTGAAAAAATTAGACTTTTTCCTTTTTGCCTGCATTTTGCTTTGAACATATCCCAAGGTATGTTTATTTCTGAAGGTAAATTGACATTGGCAAGTTATACCTCCATCCATTGTGCGTGCACACATGTGCACATAAGTTCCTACCTCAAGAATCTCAGTCCTTAAAGCTGTGGAAATGAAAAAGTTCCTTGATAGAGGTGGCAGTGTCCCTGCTCAGCCCCCTTGTGCCCTCTGGACTCCTTTGCTCAGCCTTCTCAGCCACAGTTCTCAGCCATCCCAAGGTCATCTCCTTTTCCTTTTTTCTCCACATCTTACCAACTCCTTCCCAACTGGAGGAGATGACTTTGCCTTTGAACCTCCACAGCACTTTCTTTGTGTTCCCAATTTGCCATTTGTGACATTCTTCTCTGTGGTTTCTTTGTGTTCATATTTTCTTTAATAGATTCTAAACCCTTTAGGACAGAAAGGTGTTGCCACTTAGTATACATAGCAAATGTGCAATTAATCCTTACTGTATATGTGAATATTGAGTTCTGAGCCTGTTTTTATTGGGACTCTAGGCTCCCACTGAGATGTTCGTGATGAGAGACCTCCAGAATCCTTGTGCCTCTGCTCAGAACCTCTGTCCACCATGGAAGGCTTTGTCCTTAGGATATCAAGACAATGGGAGAGTTTGGTTGGGTGGCCTCTCTGTTTGGTAAATTCTCTGTCAAATGAATCATTGTAGTCCTGAAACTACACTTAAAAACAAAAACAACAAAAAAACCTAAACCAAAAACAAACCCAACTCCATACCACCAGGTGGGCTGGCTGAGTGTTTTACTTTTCAGTAGATTAGTCCATTCATGTCAACCTGAACTGGAAATTCTGGGCAGAGCTTTTGGTATCCTGGCCTGGTAAGTTAGTTATTTAGTGTTATCCCACCTCTTTCTACTATTTGTATTAATATTTGTAATGTTTCTAGGAAAAGCTTCAACTGCAGTCAGAATTTTAAGTATTGCAACTTCTTCTTTTGGGAAGTAAGATGCTTTTGCTGGCTAGTTGTTAATGAGGATCTAAAATGGCATAATGAAAAAGAATAATAGATACTAATGCATGTATGTTCATTTATAGTTTGCAAAGTACTCTTCACATGTGCCATCATATTTAATATTGTTTCTTATAAGGACATTGGTCCTATTGGATCAGGGTTCTACCCTATAACCTCTTTTAACCCTTATTTCCCTCTTTAAATGTCCTGTCTCCAAATATAGTCACTTGGGGGTTAGGGTTTCAACATACGAATCTATGGGAGGGGCAGGGGGAGGACACAGTTCAGTCCACCACAGTGTGCAACTCTGTGTTCTAAAACAGGGGTGATGATTGTAGGAAGTCCTGTTGCTGCCATCACCCAGATCTGGAATCTGTGTTTATTTGAAGACACCTGCCAGGGATGGTTACAGAGTTGTCAGGAATAAGGAGGGAATGTCAACCATTAGGTGTTAGTTATAGCATCTCATAACAGGGAAGAAGCCTTGGTGCTGGCCTTCCAGAGGCTGGTCAGGTTTTAAATAGAATGATTAAAGAGAGAGAAAAATATTGACTTAATTCCATTTATGGTGCTTCCCCTCAACATGTGTAGGTTCCGCTGCAGGCACTTTTTTTTTGGTTGGTTGGTTTCTGATTGGGACCATAATAAAATCTCAGACATGGAAAGTGTTTGATTTGTATGGCAAGGAAAGCCTTTCCTGGACCCTGGATGAAGGGAGCAAAGCGAGTGGGTGGGCCGGTGGCCACCTGAGGCAGATAGGCCATCCCCCCCTGGGCCTGCCGTTGCTGGGCCTGTGCCCCTTCATGGAATGTGCGTGACAGGGTTTGGTAAGGTATGCCCCGAGCACCGCATGAGTGCCAGTTTGCCTTGTTCAAATATAGGGCAAGGATGTCTGTGTGACTAACCACTGTCCCACTTAACAGCTGTGTTTATTCATGCTTTATTTGCTTGTTCATTCATTCATTCGTTTGTTCATTCATTCATTCATTCATATGAACTAGCCAACTTCTTACTGATCATTTCCACCTAAAACTCTGAGTGTCCCAAACTGTTTGCATCATCTCCCAACCTGCTTGTCTTTTCAGTAATTTTCCGCATCACTGGCTCACCCGGTCACCTTTGAGTTCTCCCTCACCTCCCAAATCCAGTTATCAGCTGCTATTGATTTTACCTCCAGAAGGTCGCTGACATCTCAGCCCTGCTCTCTTCTCTCTTTCACCTGGATATTGAAACAGCTTTCCATCCACTCCTGCCTGTCCTTCCTGCTCACTGTGCCCTGACATTCAGGTCTGGCCGTGACCCATGCACGGTGTCTCACCATTGTCCTCCCATCAGTGTCCCAAGTTCCCAGCGTGGCAGGTGTGGACCTGCACAACTGGGCTCTCTCACCCTTTCCCCCAGCCTCTAAACATTCCCCACCCCTACACACACTCTGAGCTGTTAAGACATCTCAGGCCACACACGGAGCAGTGGTTTGCTAATTGTGATAAGCAAACAACAAAATTTATAATCAGTTTGTTTTCAAAGACTTCACTCCATTGAGGCTGGATAAGGGCTGTCCCGTGTAGTAATGGCGTGACTGCCCAACTACAGCTTTGCGTGGAGCCTGCATGAGCCCGGCTCTCCCTTATGGGAGGAGTAGAGGGTGGTGTGTGTCTATCTCTTCTAACATGGGGTTTCTCCCTACAAATGCCACTTGAACTGATGGGTTATCAGAGCAGTGCTGGCTGTCCTTTTGAAATATAATGAGAGCTGCAAATTTGAGCCCCAGATGTAATTTTAAATGTTCTTGTAGTCACATTAAAAATGTAGAAAGAAACAAGTGATATTAATTTTCACTGTATATTTTCTTTTATTCAATATATCTAAACTTTGTAGATTTACATATGTAATCAATATAAAACATAATAAGATAATTCCCATTCTTCTATTTGTGTGAGGTCTTCAAAATTCAGCAAATATTGTACGTTTGTATTACATCTCGGTTCCCTCTCACTGCGTTTGCGTGGTCGATAGCCACGTGTCACAAATGACAGCCACACTGGGGAGTGCAGGTCTGTGTACTTCTCATGAGTTAAACTTCATTTGTTTTATATTTTCCAAAGTTTAGATGGCTAAAAAGGCATAGTGGAAACAACATAGAATAATAATAATGGTAATTGTTTTTGTGTTTTGTTGGGAAAGGTAAACCTTTGTAAGTATAGGGAATAATATAATATTTCATGTACTCAAGCAGTTTTAGAGCACTAAAATCAGAATTGGTAAAAATTGAATACATGTAATCATAATACCTTGTTCATTTACAAATGTTTTAAAATGTGTTTTGCATTTTAGAAATCAAATTATTAACATAAAATAACTTTTTGGGTATCAATATTCAACATATTTCTGATACATGTTAAGTGCTTAATCCGTAAGTACAGAAGCTAAAATTGTATTTTTTTTTTTTTTTTTAGTGATCATTAGCTTCTCCCCCTTCACACATGGACACATACACATCACACACTCATACACATCACACACTCTAATTATAGTTCTAAGCACTTTACATGTGATAGCTCATTGAATCCTCACATATTCAGAGTGATACCTCCTGTTTTTATGGATAAGGAAAGGGAGGCACTGTCTCTTCCACAGCTAGTAAATGGAGGGGCTGGAATTCAGACTCTTATCCACCAAGCTAGCCGCCATCCCTTCACTAAGATGTATCTGACAGTACAGAAAGCAGAACCATAAAATTTTATTATGGTTTAAGATTTGAGGAAAATCACTGATGGGGTGTGGAGCTTGGATACTGGTTCATTATGGGGACCCCTTATCAGCCAAGCGATAGAGGAGGCCCTGGACTTTGGAAGAACATAATGAGTAATTAATACCTGCCCCCGTGGTCACAGAGGGGAAGCTGGGAAGGGTCACAGAAGGACACCACCGGGCAGCACTGGCCTGGCCCCTTCTCGCCGCGTGTGGCAGGGTGGTGGCCCCTGGACTCTGAAAGGAGCATGAGCACCCCCAGAAGGAGAATCACTGCTGGAGGGGATGGCAGTGCTACTCGGGGAGTGGGGAAGTTCTGTTGTGATGACAGTGTTTCATCTCCAGTGAGACCTGCAAGCCTGCCCTGTGGTGACGCGCCTCTTCGTACATAGCTGTGTGGTGGGCCCCCACCCCGTTTCTGCCGCAGTGGGGACCGAGGAAACAGGAGTCCAGTTGGCCCCCTGAGGTACCTTGTGCAGGGCCCTTTTCAGCAGCTGAAATGCTGAAATAACAGTGACGTATTTTTTCTAAATGAGTTACTACTATTCAAGAGAAGGTAGGTAGATAGGTTCTTGCTGAAAACCTTGTATGTGAATATACCATATCCTTTTCCTTTGTGTGCTTATGACATCTGGGCAGGTCTTGAAGAAATCCATGATGACTTTGAAATCTACTTCTCAGGTCATGAGAGCGGCCAGGTCCAGTCTCAGTCTGGATTCTTGGACGACTGCTGCTACCAGGTTCTGATGGGAACTCTGATGTGGGCTGCCCTTCCGAGTGACTTATCCATGCCAGACCATCCCAAACCTACCCTTCCATGTTTGGAGGACACCTGGGGCCATGAGAGGGTTAGGCAGTGTTCTCCTGGAGGAGATGGGGCTGAGAGATGACCATGACCTGGTGTCTCTGTTGGGAGAAGCTCGCACATGGTGCTTCAGAAGGGCTGCCACTCACAGGTTCTTTTAGTTTACAGGCTTAGATTTGCAAGCACACTGCTCCTCATGTGGCCAGTTCTATATGTAGCAGGTTCCAGGATGAGTAGCAGCAAAGATTGATTTACTTAAAGAGCTTAATAATTCTCCCAGCAGTGGTGGTGGTGGTGGTGGTTAGGTATTGAAAAATAAGTTAGAAGTCGTCAAGATCACAGGGAAATGCCAGCAAGGTGCCCATGGCCATCTTAGAGGACAAAGTCCATCAGTGTCTCTCCATCGATTTTCCCTAAAAGATGTGTCTCAGTTTAACATCTTGTGCATTTTGGCTGAGTATTTAAGGATGTCTGCAAGTCAACAAATATTTTAATTATGTCATTTCTGAGTTTGGACCTAGAAGAGGAGAGCAGTTGCTGTCTGTTTCAGTCTCTCTCTCTTGCCAGCTGTGTTCATTTTAAGGACGATCACTTTAAAAGCTTGTGTTTCTGTTTTCAAGTGTGTGTGTGTGTCTCTGTGTGTGTGTTTCAGGGGGAAGGAGGGGGAGTGGTCTGAACTGGTAATTAAATAGCCCTTTTTTACTGCTCTGAGTGATGGCAGCCAGCTTGGGGACATTGACATAAAAACCACAAACTGCTGGAGTATTTTTAAGACACTAAGAAATAGGAGATTCAGGGAGTTATTTTAGAGAGAAATTTGATATAGGTGAATAGTGAATTCTCATCACATGACTTTGTCTTTTTTAAAGAAACTTAGGAGCCGAATCTAGCAAGATAGTTATAAAAAGAGATTTTCCTTTCTATTCATTTCCATTTTTCTTTTATTTAACTCTTTTGGTTCCCCCTTCTACTTTTCACATTGTGTGCGACTGACCTCGTGTAGTCTCCCCACCCAACCATGTATCTTAAAGTCAGTCTGTTCCTGTCTGTCTCCACTCCCTGCGCTCGTGGTTTTCCCTTTACATGTTTCAGTATTGTCTTCTTAGGACTCACCTAGCTTGGATTTAGAAGAGTCTCTTCCCTTAAATTAAGCCATCTGCGTTCAGTTCCCTTTTCATGGTTTTCTCACCAGGCTTGTTTCATATAGATTTGGTAGACAAGACCCAGTGGCGACTATGAAGAAATGATGACATTATTATCTAAAAACAAAACAAAAGAGGTGGGTGTCAGACCCTCCACTGTTGTAATTTTTATTTTGAAGATTTCCTGGGTAGAACTGAAGCCCAGTGGATTGATCACCTATAGATTAAGTGTCTAGTGTTGATTGTGTTTCTTCTTAAACTTGTTTTAGTCAAGTGCCTCATGTACCTCGGCCACTCTGGTTAGTGAAGCTGGTTCCATCTTCCATAAGAAGCAGATTCTCTGTTTGGGAATGTCTCTTGTTGGTGAGGGTTCCATGTCTAAGGAAGAAAATATGTTTTCAATTAAATGCACTTTAATACCTGCAGCTTCCCATTCATTTTTAGATCTTAGTTGTTAGATTTGGATTGGGAAATAGAAGCAATTCACTTTTGCAAATACACAGATACCTTTTTAAAGGTTAGTATTTTGAAAAACTTAATTGTGACTGGAACCCATGTCTATAAATTAGTGGTTCTCAACTGGGGCAGTTTTGTGGACATTTGGCAATGTCTGGAGACACTTTTAATTGTCATGCCTGGGGAATGCAACTGGCATTTAGGAGGATGCTAGATCAAAGATGCTACTAAACATCCTCCAATGCTCACGACAGCCTCCATGACAAAGAATTAACTGGCTCAAAATGTCAGTATTTGAACAACTTTGATATAAGTGAACACTGTGCTGCTTTGTTTCAGTGTTTGTAGTCAAGGGCACATGTATTCTTTCACACAGTTGCCTTTTGAAGATCAATTTTTCTTCCTTTTTAATAAACATAGTGAACAATAATACATATTTAGAGGTCTAAACAGTATACGTCTCTGCATTAAATATGTAAAGGAGAAATTTACTGTACTGTAACTAACTTTGAGCAATGTTTTTTGTGTTATCTGTAATAATGTTGGTGTTAAAGTATGGTATACATTGCTTTTTAATTTTATAATCAACATATTTGTACCATACACATACAAAATGCTGATTTTGGAGGAAACGTTTTGATATCTGGCTGAGATGTGATAAAACACATTCCCCTTAGAATGCCCATTGATGCGGAGATAATGGGGGGACTTTAATCAATTACTTTCAGTGTTTGGTCTGATGAAAGACATCTGGTTTCTTAGCTCAGAAGTCTTACATTGGTGATTGTGGAAAAACATTTGTTTTTGTTATTACTAAGGTTCATGGGACTCTAGGTTCAGCCTGATAATTTTTGAGCTGGCCACATATGTTAGCTTTTGAATGTTTTATTTCTTTCTTTGTATCTTTCTAAAATAAACTCTTCAGGGGAGAAAGAACAAAAATATCACAAATTAGACCTTACAAAGGGAAAAGGAAAGGGAAAATTCTAATTTGGCTGTTCGTGGCAGACTCCCAGTGTCTGCAAAGCTGCCTATTAGCTGGTCTGGAATATGATGTTGCTGTCCGAATGTTTTTTCTTTATAAATGCACCCTTACTTGATCAAGTAGGATAAGCCTAGGAATGAAAAGAGTCGATTAGAAATTCTCTTGGTTTCATCACGATGCGTTTTGTATAAATTATTTCCTGTTCCAGTGCTCTTCCTTTTGACTTTGTGGCTTCTCATCCCCTCTCTTTGTGTTCAGTTACTAGGATAAACACAAACCCAGCACTTTATAAATTTTTGAACTTTCCTTGGTGGAGATAATTGCAAGTACAGTCAATCTTTTCTTTTCCTCAGTTGTCCCAGCTCACGTGGACTGGGTCCTCTGAAAGATTAATAGTAACTTTTTGGACAGAAGTGAAAGTTCTGAAGTTGTACGTGTCTGTTACGTGTGCTGGCCTTGTATCACTCAATTCTTGTGGTGTGGTGGGGGGGGCACTTTAGTTATTCCGTCCTTTTGTAGAGGAGGAAGGTGAGGGTTGCTCACCAGGCACAGTGACTGGCCCATAGGGGTCCTGTCGTGAGTGGCCGTGAAGGGACTTAAGGCCCACACTGTGTGAGTGTGGGATTCCCCAAACCTAGACTGCAGACCCTGGGCTTAATTATGGCTTTGCCTTGGTGTTACTTCTTGACTTTTCATTAACAATGGAAGCTGGATTCAAACAGTATCATTCTGATCTTTATTAATAGCTAGTCTAAGTCTGAACTTCAAAAATCTTGATTCGTATGAGGAGCAGAGATGTAGATTGTCCTTTTCCTCTGCTACTCATTTGGCTAAAGTTGCACACCTAATTTTTAACCTCTCTTCACCTCTGTTTTGTCTTCTGTGAAACTAGGAGTTGCTGCTAATGGTTGTTAAGACCTTTTGTAGCTCTGACTTTCCCTGTGTTAAAGTTGGATGGTATGGTTCCATGATTATTAGGGATTTTTTTTTTTTTCTTCAAAGCAGCACGGAATGAGCTGACTTGTGTGTCAATTTATGTTGCTGTTATGTTTGTCTGAATCTAGTTAGGAGGGCTGGCAGAGTATGGGTGTAGAGATGTAGAAAAAGCTGCATCGTTCATCCTGATCCAACTTACAAATGGGACTGCTGTCCTTGTCGTGCTCCCACTAACTTGTGTTCATACCATTAACACTTACTGAGTACCAGCTTTGGGCCGAGTGCTATGCCAGGAGCTGTGGAATACCACGGGAACCAGACAAGGACCTGCCCTCAGGGAGCCTACAAACCAGTGCAGATATTTTACAAGTTCACAGTCAACTCTAATCTTAATTACCAAGTATATAAAATGATAATTTGCTATCTCTGTGTGGGGGACGACACCATAGGAAATCCGCACCCCAGCTCCCGCCCTGCTCCAGGCCAGGTAGGATTCATTTGAAGTATTCTGGGGAAGGATGGTATTTTCTTGAAGATTCTCAGAAGCTCTTCAGTACACAGGCAGCCTGGAGACTGAATTGTCACCTGAGCAGAGACATTCCCATATGCCAGTTGTAAACCCTGGTTGCCACGACAGCTGGGGCAGAGAACCCTATTCTCTTATCCCGGGATTGGGCTCTTATTTCAAGGTCTAGGTGAGGATCAGACCCTCAGTTTGCTTACCATGAGCACTTGATTTTGGGGTCAGCTAGTCCATAATTTTCAGATAATGTGAACTCTACATGTTTATTTGCTTAAGACTTTATTTTCTTAAAAATAAGTAAAACTACTTGTTTGTGCTTTTAATGGAATGCTGGTGTCAGGTAGCACATTAATACTTATTTCCTTTTTTAAGTTGATAATAGCATAAATGCATTATGCCATCACATTTTAATCTAGAAAAGATTTATTTAATCAAATTACTACTTGGATTAGTAAATTATATTGCATTTCAATCCTGTCCAGACGTTTTATAGGTTTGTTTTCTATCCTACTTATGGTCTCATTTAAAGTGTTTCCTTTGAAACTTAAAATGTTTTATTCCATTAAGATGTTCTTTTTTGTATTTTTAAAATGCAGTGTTGACTTCTGCCCAGTCAACATTGTTGACTTCTGCCCAGTGTAGTCCCCAGATTATAGTGCCGTTTTGACAGTGTCCTTGTGAAGCTTTTTTCCAGCGGTGGGCCCATTTCAGTGTTTGCATTTAAGTTCTGTTTAGCATCTGAACTAAATTACTGCTAGCATACAAAACAAATAAAATCATAACTAGTTATTTATCCTTTACACTGAATTGGTCTACATTTCCTTTAGCTTTTGGTGACATGGATTAGTGTAAAATGGTTTTTGTGATATACTATAATTAATTAGTGATAGACTGTAATTAATGCTTAGTGTTTTGAATGAATTTAATTTGAGAATAATGAGAATTTAATTTGACATGAGTTTTGTGATGCAGTTTTGGAGATTGAATACATAGATTCTTGATTCTTGGGCCTTCAGAAGGAGAGAATTTAATGTGTAAGTCCTTATTTGGTCTCATTCAAGGGAGCAAGTTGTTGTTTACAAACTCACACAGTACATTTATCATTTTGCTTTCTCTGAAGAACAGCAAAAAATTGTATTGAATTTCAACCATATAATAACTTTATGCTAGTGTATTAAACTAATCAATAGGTGTGTTTATCTCCTTTTGTTGAGCAGAGTGTTTTACTAACTTCCAAAGTACAATCTGGTATTGTTGAAAGTCAACCATATTATGCTATGCATATAGGCATTTATATAATATATAATATTACATGTAAAAACATATAATACATATATATTTTTAAGTAAGCCTTTAATTTTACAATAGGTTTTAGATGTATAGAAAAGTTCCAAAGATAGTACAGAGGCTTCCCATATACCCAGCATCCACTTTCCCCAATGATTAGCATCTTACATTACTATGGTGCATTGGTTACAACTATTGAACCAGTATTGGTGCATTATTGTTAACTAAAGTCCATACTTCATTTGGATTTTCTTAATTTTTACCTAATATCCTTTTTCTGTTCCAGGATCCCATCCAGAATCCTGCATTGCATTTTGTCATCATGTCTCCTCAGCTCTTTCCTTGTTTTTATGACCTTGACAATTGTGAGGAGCTCTGGTCAGATATTTTATAGAATGCTCCTCATTGAGAGTTGTCAGATGTTTTTCTCATGATTAGACGGGAGCTGTGGGTGCTGGGGAGGAGACCACAGCGGTAACGTGCCATTTTCACCACTTCCTATCGAGGGTGCATGCTGTCAACACGGCTGTGACTGTTGTTGCTGCCCGTGATCACCTGGCCGGGCAGGCAGGGTTTGTAGGTTTCTCCACTGTACCGTGACTCTTTCCCTCTCTTTGCATACTGTAGTCTTTGGAAGGAAGTTGCTGAAGCAGCAGAGAGTTAGGCTCTATCTCCTTGAGGGGTCGTCTCCACATTAGTTAATTGGAATTCTGTATGCGAGGTTTACCTATTCCCCCAAGATCTTCAATGGGGTAGAATGCCCCTTGGCACTCTTGCAGAGGAGGCGATGGGATGGCTCTCCAGTACTGTTTCTAGAATGTGGTCCTCGGATATGTAGAAATGCAAATTCCTGTGACCTGCTTTGGACCTACTGACTCAGTCTCTTGGGATGGGTTGGTCTGGAATTCTTCCTGTTGAACAAGTTCCCCAGGTGATTCTGATGCATATTCAAAGTTAAGAACCTCTGCTATGAATTAGCATTTGAACCCTTCTAACTTTTTTCTTCTGAATGTATAGCTTTGCCTTCAGGAGTCAGTCCCCAACCGCCTTCCTTGCCCTCCACACCTCTTCCCTGCTGGTAGCATCTAGTTCCAATGCTCCTCTGCAAAGGGCCTCTGTCCTTACTCTTCCCACAGTTTTAACCGCTTCTTGGGTGGTCTCCATCTGAGTGGCTCCCTTTGTGGGAACCCAAGGTCATTCCTTCACTTGCTGGATAACCTTATCCTTAGTTTGATGGTCTCTGAGTTCCAGCACAGAGAAACTAGAGTTACAGCTGAAAACCCTGTAGTGGAAAGGACTGTTTGGGCCAGAGTAGGGAGGTCCTTAAATGCCAGTTTTGTTTGAAAATGGTTTTGTACGTGAGAGAAAGAGACACTGAGACCCTGAGTGGACTGTGTTCAGGTTGGAGCAGATGTTCATGGACTCCATGTGTCTGATGTGCTTTGAGACAGCGTCTAGCTCGCAGACAGATCCCCAGTTGAGGTGGGAGGGCAGTGGCCTGGAGAGGGTCTGAGTGGCACTGGTCGTGTGCACTGCCTGAAAAATCCCTGGGCAGTGATTGGGCTTGTGGAGTGGCCCCAACCCTGTGCCAGAGGCCTGGCGCCCTGGAAAGAACACTCCTCCCACCTATAGACGCACCAGCCTGCCGAGTCTCTGCTGCGCTAGCAAGGTTGTCCCTTGCCCAGGTGCTGGGGGAGGCCTCAGGTGTGCGTGTGAGCGGAGATGTGAGCAGGGTGGGAGTTGGCTCAGAAGCTGGCTTGGGGAGGCACTTGAAGGGGTCTTTTTTCTCCATTGGCTGGCTGACCAAAGGTTCCAGAGAATGTTTTAGGAGAGAGAGGAGTGGCTGACCTTTCTGTTGGGTACAAAGAAGGTCAGAGTTAGGGCTGGTAGCCTATTTCTCTTTCCTGTCACCACGTTTTCCCCACAATAATGGTATGCTTTGAGGGTGGGGGTGGAAGGCCAGTTGGGGGAGACTGCTTTCTGTTCCCTCCCTCCCCAAAACAACATAGATTGCAGACTCAAATCGCATTGATTCATATGAATATAGTTTGTAGCACTGCATTTCGTCTATTAAAAAATGATGGATACAAACCTACAGTGGCTCTTCTGAACGTTATTTCCTTTTTAATCTATACCTATGTGTTTAAGTTTATAGTTACTATTTTGGCCGGCAGATTTCTGATACATTTTTAGAAAAATGATGTCCTTTTTCTAAATTTTTGCTTTGGTTAATTTAAGGTTGCAAATGTGAACTTTGGTGGCTTTGTGTAGAAGAATTACTTGACCTGAAACTGAGGACTCCCACTTTGCCGGAAAACGTTCAAGGGCAGCATTTCTGTAATTGGCTGTTCTTGGATTTTCCTTAGAACAAGCCTGTTGGAAGCATAGTTTCCATATGTAAGAGTGGGCTTGAACCAGGTGATCTCTAAAGATTTCCTCCCATCTCTCAAGTTGAAAGAAGCCTTGTTGGAGAAAATAGGCAAGCCTGAGTGGACAGAGCATGAGCTCTGGGGCCTAGGTCCAGGCCCGGACTCTTCCGGTGGTCAGGCCCCTCCTCACAGCAGCGGGCATTCCCAGGACTCACAGCGACAGAGCTCTCTGCTTTGAAAGGGATTCAGTGTCTTCTGTAGTCTGCACTCTGGAATCTAGGGATTTGTTGAATCTCATGGCCCAGAGATCTAACATAGTGTGAAGTTCTGAAAGATTCCCTAAAGAAGATGTCCTTAACTCCGGGACTCTGGTGGTGAGTGGATGGACTTCAAGGCATCCGTGAACTTGGGCTGGGAAAAACTCACATTTTTATTTTCACCAGCTTTTAACTGAAATTTAGTATTTCCTTCCAGCATGAGTGGAGGTAGCACAGCCTGTGACATGCATGGTCATCAGAGAAATGGCTGCTGTTTTCCTATCACATCACAGTGGTTGCAGTTGTGTTGAAATAGGGCCTGTTCTCATCATTACTTTGGAGTTAGCTTTGAGACCTGTGGCTATGCCCTCTTGTTTAGTGTGTTAATAAAGAAGCACATAGATTACTCTATCTCAAATTTGTTTCTTAAGTAATGTATTAATAACTGTTTTAATATAATTACATGAAATGAAAGCCACTTAAAGGCACCTTGAGAAGGTGTCCCTAGACCTTAGCAGTCTGCTGTGGGGGTGGGGGGGGCGGGTGCAAAGCGCAGGAAGGCGGGGCCTGGCCAGAGACCAGGTTGTCTTGTCCTCTGATGATGGCGCTGCTGGGACCCAGGCTGGCAGCCAGAGATGGACTATACAGGCGTTGCAGAAGAGTAACTCAATTTTGCTGCCTAACAGAACTCTTTCCAGTCATGCAATAATGACAAAACATCCACAAAGTGGATATAATAAAATCCATTCTCTAAAAGAAAACGTAAAAAGAATTTTATTTAAATTGGATAAAAAGCCTAGCTATCGCTTTCATAAATTTTATTTAATTATTTAAATTGTCATAGTGGGCAAATATGTATTCAATTTATTAGCTTAAAAAAATCTAATGTAAATTTGCATTCTGGGATCTGTGATTACTTAATGTTATAGCAGTTGGGTTGGGTTGTGGATTGGGGACTTAGGGGTTTCTAATAACTTTCAGTATCAGGAAAATGTCAATGACTTTAAAGATGTCTTGCATAAAAGAGTTTGACTTTTTGGTTCTTAGGAGTGTTGTAGCAAAATGGTTCCTGAAGTTTTTGACCCCACGTTTAATGAAACATCCTATACAACAAAAAATAATTAAAAAAAACTATCTCACATATTACTTGCTGTTGTGCCTCTCTGCCTGTGGAACTATAAATACCAGCTGCTAGAAATTCCCTTAGAATGATAGACTGTGTGAATGTACATTCTTGACGTATTAATGTGGCAATAATAATAGCTGATATTTATTGAGCACTTAACATGGCCAAGCATTTATATGTTTTGTGTCATTTGATCCTCTCCACAACCCCATGAGGCTACCCTACCGTCACCCTCAGCCTCGTTTAACAGATGAGGTAGCTGACTTAGAGAAGCTAAACAAGAGCTTTCACGTTGGGTGTGTTATATTTGCACGCCTGTGCAGTGATCCTCAGTGTGGGCCATAGCTACACTGTCTTCGGCTGGTTTTGCATCTGCAGGTTGATGGGAGCCTGCAGGCAGGCGTGCCACATCCTTAATTATTTTAGCGCTGCAGCTTGAGTGGAAACGCGTCCTTCTGCACAGCTGAGTGCTGCATGTTTATCACCGACCACCCTCCCAGGACTGCATTCCTGCAGGAGCCTGCAGCCTGTTCTGCCTCAAGGTTCAAACACAAAGCTGCCTCAAACCCTGATGGCCTGCCCTGTGTGACTGAGAAAGAGGCGAGTGGGAGGCAGGATGATCCTAGCCTTCCCAGGTCCGGTTTGCAGCAACGGCAGGTAAAAAGATCTGAAGGTGCAAACTGAGCACACAGGTACTTTATCAAAACCTAGATTTCTGAGAGATATTTTTCTGGCACTTTTTTTTCTTTTGGTATGGATTTGCTTTTAATGGTAAAGATAACATACTGACTCGTAAAGATAGTTTTTCAGAAGGAAGACGCTTCCTGTAATCTTACCACCCTGAAAGAGAAACTTTTCATATTAGCAGTTCATCCTTATAACTGCTTTATATAATTTCATATGCTTGTCTTCTCAGTTATGAACATTTTTTCTACTTTATTGGTAATCTTTATTATTTTTTTTTCATGTTGCTGATATCCCATGGAATTGAAAGTTCTACCACTTGTGTAAGCAGTCTATTGAGTTGGACATTTAAATTTTTGCTTCAGTTGACAAGGTGCCTATGTACATCTCTGAGCATATTTCTCTTTTGCAACTGAATTATTTCCTTAGCATAAATTCCTTGGAGAGGGATTGCAGAGTTACATGGTATGGGCATATTTATGGCTCTTGATACATCTTACCATAATGCCCTTCCAGAGGGTTGCACCAGTTTTTAGTAGTGTAGAAGTATCAATTTCATCCAAACTGTGCTGCTTTTGAAAGTCAGAGTGTAAATGGCCCCTCCATAAAGACTTTTTAGTTGATCTGTTCTAGAGGACCGTGTCTCAGAGTGATTATAAAACAGTGTCACTGCTGTTTTGAAAACAAATTGACTAGAATTTGTACATACTGCAACTACTGTGTCCTTTAAAACAAGACAGCTCTAAAACAGTCCTTGAATTTTGGGGACTTTGCCAGTAGTGCTCACTGATTTAGCACTACCTCATGGTCACCCCAAGGCCAGCCCCGCTGCTGCCAACCCTTGGCGTCTACTTTTGAGCTGGTGGCCCAGTCTTTAAAGGGACTCCCTGATGGCAGATGGAATATTCTCAGCCATGGCACGTCTTTTCCCTCTGTGACTTTAGTGTTCGTTAATAGACTGTTCTTTGGAGCCTCGTTTGGGCCATAAGTCAGTGATAGAGTTGGATTGTCATGTTTGTAGTCACTGGCCAAGTGAGACACAGGTAATGGGATTTATTTATTTTTTAATTGGTAATCTAGTCTTTAAAGATGTCTTCAGAAAGAGTGGCAAATATTTTTGGTCATTTTGTCATGCCCATAACAGATAGCCAAGGGTACTGTTTAGAATAGGGTGTGTGTGCATGTGTTTGTATGTAGGTTTGTGTATCAGCTATCTTTTGTTGTGTAACAGATCAAGAACCCAGGTAAGCCACACCCAAACTCCAGACCCACAGAGGCTGAGATAATAAACGTGCGTAGCTGTAAGCTGCTGAATTTGTGATGATTTCTTATGCAGTGACAGGTGACTAATACAGTACACAGGTGTGACCTGTTCCTATTGCTTCTTGGTCAGACTTTGCTGCTGCCAAGCCAGACTCCCTGAAGTTGCCATCCTAGTTTATTATTGGGTTTTTGTGACACTTCCTCCTAATTATTTCAAGGTAGAGTAGAAATCACCTTATAGTCTTCCCTGCAAAAGAGTTTTAAAGGAAACCAAAGACTGAAGGGGGATGGTGCAGGTGGGGACTAAGTGGGGAAGACGGGCGTGAGAAGCCAATGCCAGGTGCGTGAGACCCCCGAATGTGGGGACCTTCCCCGACTGGAACACGTCTGTGTCTGTGTGGTCCTGGAGGGAGTGGGAGGTGACGAGGACCTGGTGTATTTCTTTCTCCCTCTCTTACCTCATTTAGATTTTCCTTTTCTCTAGTGCTGTGTTCTCCTTTGTATCTGTCCGCTTGGTTCCCTTCTGGGTGGTCTGTGGGGGAGCAGCCAGGGAACAGGGGTCTGCAGGTGAACGGCTTGACTGGCCTCGGATCCATCCCCCAAACCTTCCCTCCACTTTGCGGGCAGGTGGGGTTTTTGTTCCTTCCAAACTATTTTCATCTGTAGTGAGAAATGTTACTTAGACTTACAAATTAATATTTTTTAGAGCCTTCAGATTAGTTTAGTGACTGGCTGGAGCCTTCTTTCTCTGTTTTCCTGCTGCCTGTGGAATGACGGTCAAACTGGGAGTGGAGAGAAGAGGTGAAGTTGGTCTCAGAGAGGGCCCTGACAGGCTTGAGTAGGACTCCTCTCACCTGGGGGACGCCTGCTCAGGTGGTCTGCCAGGGCAGGGCCGCACACATGCCAGTGGAGGTCCTGGGGCTTTCCCTCTGCTGTGCTCTCAGCAGAAGCCAGGACCCCTTTCTGTGTTTGACCTCGTGGATTCCACTCTGTATTCCCCTGGCTTATATTTTTAATGTTACCTATTGTCAGATACGTCATTGAACCAAATGTAGTTTGCCATTAACTCAATACCTCTGGTGACAGTACCTGAGTGTCCTGCTTGTAATGTCCCATAACAGCTTAGAAGCCTGACAGTGAGTTAAGTTTCAGAATTTGGCCTTTCCTGTTGCAACAGTAACCTAATTAGTATTTTGTGAAAAGTATCCTTTATAAATGTTACATTTTGGCACACTGATGGTAGATAGAGTCTTTTATTTAAGAATACCTGCTTTTCTTCCTGGTGTAGAACAGGGGTTGGCAAACTCTGGCCTGTGGGCCAAATCCGGCTCACTGCCTGTTTTTGTGGATACGGTTTTATTAGCACACAGCCAGGCTCGTTCATTTCCGTGTTGTCTGTTTCTCTCTCTGTGCAAGAACAGCTGAGTCGAGTAATTGTGACGGTGTGGTCTGCAAAGCCTAAAATATTTATAAGGCCTTTTCCGGAAGAAGTCTGCCACCCCTAGTGTGTGGGAAGAAACGGGGAGGAGTCAGTACTGTCTTTGAATCCCTGCTGCGTCCCTTTGTTGGCGCAAGGTCTCCTGCCCTTGGCTGGGACCAGAGGAGGAGGAGGGTGTCATCATTTGAGGGAGTTGTCGGGGTGAAGTCCTGCAAGGCACTGTGTGGCTCCTGGCATGTCATAAGCACTTAATAAATACTAATTTTTACCCACATCCCTTGCTCTTCATTCTTAGGTAGTTGCTTGCTTTCTACATTGAAAATTTGAGGCAAAAAGTGGGTTTCAGTGCCTGTCTTTTCAGAAATGAAGGCAGTGCAAGCAGTACTTACTATCCAGTAGACATGGAATGCTAGTCACAAACGTGAGCTACATGTGTGACTTCAGGTTTCCTGTAACCACATTAAAAAGTACAAAGAAATAGATCAATTTTAATAATGTCTTATTTAGCCCATTATAACCAGCATATAATCGATATAAAAAATTACTAATGAGATATTCTTTTTCTTTTTTTTTGGCGGCTCCAATGTCCAGTGTGTGTTTTGCCCTGATAGCATAACACAGCTGGCCTTGCCACATCTCGAGTGCTCAGTAGCCGTGCGTGGCCAGTGGCTGTCTGTTAGACCTGTCTCTGATTCTCTCACACTAAACTGGTTATCCTGGAATTCAGTTGTGACACTATTCGGCAGGCCTCACAGTTTTAAGAGCTTGGTCCTGCAAGACTATCCTCATTTCTGATGCCAGTTGCAAGTCCCGAGAGCCACCCAGACTTCTGACTAGTGGGCTATAAAGGGGGGCTCCTGTGACCCCTATTCCGGTTCAATAATTGGCCAGGACAAGTCATAGAATTCAGAAAGGCACTTTGCTCACTGTCAGTGGCTTATTCTAAAGGGCACAACTCGGGAACAGCAAAAGGAAGCGACATGCAGGGCGAGGTGTGGGAGGGGACACAGCTTCTGTGCCCTCCCTGCTGTGCCACCCTCCTAGAACATCCTCCCAGAGTGTGCAGGGCCAGGAGCTCCCAGGTCTCATTGTTCGGGAGTTTTTATAACCCAGTCTGCAGTTGCCCTCCCCTCCCAGAGGCTGAGGGGGTGGGGAAGGGGTGTGCTGCAAGTTCCCACCCTCCGATCACATGTTGCCTTTCTGGCCACCAGCTCCAATCTAGAGCCTACCTGGGGGCCCCACCCTGAGTCACGGCAGTAGCATAAGCTCAGGTATGGGCCACTGGGGCTCTTTATGAGTAACTAAAGACACTCCTGTCACATAGGAAATGCCAAGGGTTTTAGGAGCCCTGTGCCAAAAACTGGGGACCAAAACCAGAGATATTTTTTTCTTGTCTGCAGCAGGACAACCCTGGTCTGCCTGCTGTCCCCACTCCCCCGCCCTTGTCCCCAGCTGGCTGTGCCCTATTTAAAAACACTCCTCCTCTGTGAAACAGCTGATGCGTTCTTATTTTACATTCTTCTCTACCCTCTGTCTGACTAATCATGACTCTCACTGTGCTGGCAACTCCCCCATTCTTGGTTCTCAGGAAGCAAATGTAGGAAAAATATAGTAACATTTCTAGGGAAGCTTAGAGATACAAAATGTTTAAATGTAGCACAAAAATTGTGACTCTACTTATAATAACTTACAGAAGAATAACTCCACTGTAGAAGTCAGGCGTCCATGGCTGTGGGTTTTCTAAGAAGTGGGACGTGTGGATGGCCCACAGCACTGCCTGCTTGATGCCCTCTGAAGCCACAGGGTAAACTGGACCGATGTGGCCGAGAGGGCCCATAGGTTTGTGGGGCTGCGGCCCGAGAGGTCTCACTGTCCAGGTACAGCCAGGCTCGTGCTACAGGAGTCACCGGGCATGGGACCTGTGCATCAGGCATTTCAGTAAAATTAATGTGGGAGGAAAAGCAGAGGAAAACTAGGATTTTAATCCTTCAAAGCCATCTTTGGCCTTTCTTCCTTCTGTGCATGATGTTTCTGTATTTTTAATGTTTGCTTTTCTAGCATTTTCTTCTTATTTTTTATTCAGGATTCTGGGGCCAGGGTGCCTGGGTTCAGATCTTGGCCCTGCTGTTAGGTCTGACGTGGGCCGGCTGCTTCACCTCGTGGTGCCTCAGTTGCCCTCTCTGGCAAATGGATTGTCATGTGGATTAAAATGAGTTAAACCTTTGAGAACTGTGCGTGGTGCATAGCATTACTTAAGTATTTTTGCATTTAATTTCATAATGTAAATTTTATAATAATGTAAATTTCTTTACTGATAAGTAAAGAAAAGGTGTAATGTGAAAATAAAAAGAGAATGGTGGAAGTCCAGGGAGTTGTGTAGTGGGGCATGGTTGCTAAAGGTTTTTCTAAGAATCAGAATTTAAAAAAAATTAATATTCTGGATGTGGCTTCCTACAAAATTCTTTAAAGTTTAAGAGCATGATTGAAATTTCCGTTACAGTGTAACTTCAGTTAGAGGCAGACTTAGTGGCTCTATCTAATGCTAAGATCTTTTTAAAAGATGGTGTTTGCATCTGGCATTTACCTTTCTGAGAAGTAGATTCCCATGTCATGATAAAGTGCAGGGTTTCTCTACAAGTAAGAAGGCCTGAAACTCACTGTAAGGTGTATGAGAGGGGGTGTTTGTATAACTGATCATATGTAAAGTCATTTCATTAGTCCTAGAAGGCTACAGAATATCTCTCACTTTCAGAGTGCTTTAGAAATAGGCCACTGATGTGCAAAATGATCAAGTCGTTCAGAGTTTGATTCCTATGTGAATCACAGAAGGCTGTATTGCCTAGGATGTGGATATTGACATTTAGTGATATGAATTATTTTTTAGTATTTGAAACTTAAAGATCTTTAACAGGTCAAGAAAAATAATATTTCTGAAGACATTTTTAGCCTTTTAAAATATTTCAGATGTTCAAGGAAGTCATTTTGGGTAGTTAAGTATATTGCATCTAACAGCTTTGTGCTGTAGGTTGCCCGTCATTCAGTTTTCACTGTTGACAATTCTGATGTTAATATCACTATTTCTATCCCCTTTCACACTTCTCATTCTGACTTCGTACTAAGAAACATGGGAACTAATTTAGACACAGATTTCACGAATAATTTCTCATTCTCTCTCATCATGTTACTTAGGTAGAAACTAATGTTCTTTTCTTATGATGATAAGTTTTTTAAAGTTAATGTTTCTCAAATAGAAACTATTCAGACTTGCTTTGAGTTCATAAACCATTCTAGAAAAGGCATGTACCTTGGTTGACCACTGCTGGCAGCTTTTTTTCTAAGCTTTATTTTTCTTCTGTCTGAAGGAAAAACCCTTCTGGTCTCAAAGCTGTCGTTCCTTTGTGAGTCTGCCCATCACTCAGATCCGTACTTTCCCCACAGCTGTTCCCAGAAGCTCCCTCAGGTCAACATCCTTCCTCCCAGGGCAGTTTCAGGGCCTGATTTTCCATTCTTTCCTTGTTACTCTTCAAAAATTAGGTGCGGTACAAGTGTCCAGGAATGCTTCTGTTGTGAGGTCTTTGAGAACTCCAGCTTGCAAGCTGCTCCCTGCCTGTGGAAGTGCCGGGGGCTGGAAGGAGAGGGGTTCTGACCTAGCTGAGGTCGGTGGTCTCAAGGATGGCAAAGGGCGTAGTGTTTGGAGGAGGTTGAGAGTGCTGGGTTAGCGGTTTCTCCTGGTATCTTCCCAACAGCCTCTCTGAGCCTCTTGGGAATTCTTGATCTCTTTGGCCCTGAGTTTGAGAATCCTGGATTTATTTAGACTGTTGATTTTTAACTTTCCCAAGGCTCAGCGCAAGCACTCAGCTTGCTTGCTTATTCCCAAAGGAGAGCCTTCCAACCCCTTGCAATGAATAGTACTAAGCATCCTTCCCATCTGCCTGTGTTTAGTCAGGGTAGGATCTAAAAAAGGAAAATGTTCCTTTCTTTCTTCCCAGGGAATGCGGGTATTGTCCTGGGCTTCACTTTAGCCCCCTTGCTATGCTGTCTTTTGGATTGCTGACCTGGTCTCACAGACATGCTTCTCCCAAAGCAGCGGGATCTCTGGTCCTGCTGCTTCCCCAGCCTTGGGGTCAGCCTCATGCAATCAACGCAGGTAAACATGGAGCCAGGACTTGTGTGTCATTGTTGGCTTAGCATTCAGTCATCACTGCAGAGGATATGGGAAGAAAATGACAACAGAAGCCTCTTGCCTCCAACTTCAAGGAGCTCCTAATCTCCTCCCAGAATTTTTTGCCGGAACTCTTCTTTTTGGAACTGGCTTCTTCTTCCCTCACATTTTCACAGCAAGTGCAGCTTCCAGTCATCTTGGAGCCAGAACTCTCCCTGCCCCTCCCCACATCTCAGTCTCCTGATCCTACCTTCTCAGTGTTTTCCTGGCCACCCCCACCATCGCCCCACATGTCCTGCCTGTGGGCACTCACCTTCCTCCCAGTGACTGCCAAGGACTTTTTTCTTGAGCTGGCTTTCGTACTGTCATTTTCCTCTCCCACAAATGCAATCATGTCTTGAGTCCTCCAACACTGAGTTTCGCCCCCTCGTCCCTCTGGTTTCTAGCTGCACCTGCAGGCAAACCTGTCTTCTCACCATGTGGTGGGTGTGCTGGGTTCTATCAGTCCAGGAGCCTTTGCCCATGCTGTTTCTTCATCCCTGCCATGCCTCCTTGTTCCCCACACACTCTGCTCGGGGCCATCCCCACTAAGGTAACTTTAGTGTCATACAGAGACTCCCATGGTGTCTGTCAGCTGGGCTTTTTGGTACTTAAAAATCTTTCCTTTCCCTCCCCCAAAGTCCATAATAGCACCTGATACCATAGCATCCCTTGGACATATAATAGTTCATTACTTAGTTGCTGTAGCTACTTAGTTGCTGTCAAGTCTTTCCTTGAAAGACTTGAAGCTGAAATCAGCCACCCAACAAGGATTTGAGCCCTGGTGGGTCCTGCAGAGCAAAAGCTGCCCGCGATCCCTGCTCCCACGGGCTCGCATCTGGTGGGCTCCTTGGAGAATTGGCAGTGGTGTGGGCTGCTGTTTTTGCTCTTATGGACTCTTCGGAGTAATTCAATGATCATTTGCTTAACTGATTTAGTTTGCTTTAAAAAAAGTAAAAAGCCTCCATTTGGATCATAAGACAGATACCAGAGACAGCAAACGGAAGTGTACATCTGGAAACCCTAATGCAGAGGTGTGGGTTTTTCTAGCTGTCTTAGTGAGAGATGTTTTAGGTACCTGAGTCCTCCTCACAGTTGTTAAGCCCTTGCAGTAGGCCCTTAACTCTGCCCTGGGGTGATGATCTGGCTGGTCAGACAGATGCTGAGTATTTTCTGTTTTAGCGAAAATAAAATTGACGTATCGGTCAGAATTCAGTGGCTCTCCCTGTGAAGGATATAGGGTACCCCTTGTGCCTCGGTGTGCTGAATCCCTGCAATGATGTAGCTGGGTCCCAGAGCTGGATTCGTTTGTCTCAGTTTGGGCAGGTGTGCACTGTGTTCATGGGGCCAGGGGTAGGCACACAATTAATTACAGACCTGACTGTAGGGGCCCTGCCCCTCTGTGGTGGTGGGGGGCGTGGCGGGCAGGTCTCAAGTTGTCTGGGGTCTAGACTTGACAAATCTGAGTTCCACAAGGACATGCACTTTTAACTCACATTTATTTTGCAGCTTCTGTGAAGCATCCATGGGACACTGATTGGGTAATATATATCATCTATAAAGCCACCTTTTTTTGAATTATATATTTATCTAAACAAATACAGCTTTAGAAGTTTTACATGATGTACAGTTGAAAAATTGCTTTCTAAAATTGTTATCAGACGGATTCATTTGGAAATTGAGTCATGCCACATTGTCTAAGTACCTTGTCATCTGCTGTTAGCTTAACTTTATTTTGGAAATAATAAGTAATGGCATTCGTTGAGGGGTGGTGGTTACTTGTCAGTCATGTGCTAAGTAATTTCCCCTGTGGGTGCCTGTTCGATGAGAATTTGCCTGTTTCTATGTAGATTTTTAATTTTTTATAATGGGAAATTTCAAACTGTAAATGTCCTGAATCCTGGCACGTCCATCACTGGGCTGCAGTAATTATTAGTTCCACTTTCTTCCTGTCTCTCTGTTCCCTACTGGATTATTTAAAGTAAATTCCAGGTGTGTGTGTCTATAAAATTTTTAACTAGAATGTACCTTTTTCGAATTCGTTCTGTTTGAGCTTAATATTTTTCCTCTGACTACCTAATTTTTCTCAAGTGTAGGACCCTTGATATGTTCTTTCTTGTCTCCTTTTGGGTTTTAAACATAATTTATGATTTTATGCCTTAACTTAAATAGTTATGCTGTAGACAAAGGCACTGTCTGTAATTACAACTGCTCAAAATTAACTTCTGTTTTTTTTTTTTTTTTTTAAACAAAACTTCTTGCCTCACTCATAGCCTGGCTCACATAACCAGGAGCACCACACCTCCCAGGGCATAAGCTTAGAGAGCTACCTTAATTCACTTGGATTCTTTTAGTGTGAATTTTGTTGTCTTTGTGCACTGATCATGCCCATCATCTTCTCATCTATGAATGAGAGAGCTGGACTAGCTAGTTATCAGTGTTTCCTTTTGGGTTTGTGGTTACCAAAAACGAAGCAACAGCAACAACAAAAACTAGTATCAGGCATAGTTGTTGACCATCAGTTGCTTAGGGAGTTAATGACGTCCACCTAGGAAATAATTTGAAAAAATGTATCCATTGTATTTTGATTTGGCTGGATTTGGTGTGGTCCCGTGTATGTCCTTTCCTGCAGGCCACCTCTGGGGGCGGTGGGTGTGGAGGGTCTGGCCTGCTCTTGGGAGTTACTGCAGCCCCCACTTCCTGTACACTGCCACAGTGTCCCAGGCAGGGGCACCCCAACTTCTGTCCCTTGATGTGGCAATCATATC